>NC_092715.1:154177034-154493898 GCF_047496885.1 Scyliorhinus torazame
CACCCCAAAGTGCCATGGACTCAGAGTGGGACGAAGAGCACGACACAACGCCACTGCTGTCACCAACACCCTCCACCATCGCAGAAACACTCACCTCGGTTGGGCACTTTAGTGATAAGGCGTCTGGTACACTCACTAGTGCGCACAACACAGCCGTCCCGGTACAGCAGGTGGAGGTAGGAGTAGCAGAGGGGCCGGGCGGACGGTGGGCAGCTCAGCCCAATCGAACATCTGCCGCCCAGATGGATCCCGGGTTCCTGGAGTTACCACACCCACCCATAGATCCGATGCAACCACTGACCGACCTGGAGACGAGCGAAGAGGGTGACGGCTGCAGTCGCAGGTGGAGGAGTCCACCCGCGTCCAGGAGCTGGGTGTGGTGCCGGTCATACGTGCCACCCAGGCTGACACCACACGGGTGGCGTCCGCGGTGGAGGCAATGGGTGCGACGGTGTCAGACATGGGGAACGGTTTGCGAGGCCTGGGGCTTTCCGTGCAGGCGGCGTCTGTGGCCCAGGACATGGCTGCCCACTCACAGTAGGCCATGAGCCAGTGCCAGCGCCAGATGGCAGAGGCGCGCAACGCCATGGCCCAGTCTCTGCAGGCCATGGCCCAGTCTCAGCAGGCCATGGCCCAGTCTCTGCAGGCCATAGCCCAGTCTCTGCAGGCCATGGCCCAGTCTCAGCAGGCCATGGCCCAGTCTCTGCAGGCCATAGCCCAGTCTCTGCAGGCCATAGCCCAGTCTCTGCAGGCCATCGCTGAGGGCATCGGCGCCATTGGCCATGTGCGAGCCGGCGTCGCACAGTCACAGACAGGGTTTGCCAATCCCCTGGGCTCCATGGCTGCAAACCTGCAGACCCCTGTCGATACCAGCACGGGCCTCCGGGACTGGCAGCGCCAGATGTCGGGGGGGCGTCGGATGGCCAGTCCGTTCGCATCCCCCACCCATGTAGAGGCCTGGGGGCCATCGGGCACCCCGAGGGAGGAGGAGGTGATGTGCTCCGTCCCGGGTCCCCCTGTAGGGGAGGTCCCGGAACACCGCAACACCTCGGACTCCCCCCCCCCTTCCGTCCCAGGTGCATCGGGTGGGCAACGGGCAGGACAGGCTGGCAGCTCGCCATCCCAGTCGCCCGGGCCGCAGCCTGGCCCATCTAGGCCAGGACGCCCCAGGAAACGGCCGCCAAAGGGATCCGGTGTCAGAGGGCAGGAATCACAGGAGTCCACCTCCAGTTCTGCTGTACCATCTGGGGAACCACGTAGACGTAGTCAAAGGGCCCGTAAGGCCAAACAATTAGACACTGAGTAAGTTGGCTCGGGTGCAGGGCACAGATGAGTTTTAGGGGCTAGGGCACGTGCATGAATTCTTTTGGTTATTAAAGTCAATGTTACACCTACAGAAGCTGCCTTTGTGCTCTGTCCAAAGTGTGCGGGGGTGTCATGTACGTTGAGCGCAAGTGTGTGTGTGTGAGGGGTGGTCTTACCTCAGCCCCAGGTGAGTCTGCCCCTTCCCCATGGGCCGCCATCAACATCCCCCCGGGCAGAGGACGGGACCGTGCGCTGCAGTGTCACAGCCGCATGCAGGGATGGTCCGGGTGGATGGTGGTACTGTGGCCATGGGTCAGACATAGTCCAACGATGTGGAGCCAGGAGCTCATCGCAGGGCGGGTTGTCATCATCCTCCATGGCCTGCAATAGACACGCATCCACCGGCAACTGTGTGAGCCCGGCCATTGTGCCGCAGGTGGATCGGCAATGGGGGGGGGGGTGTGCATGCGGGTGGGGTGGGTGGGGTTGGGGAGGGGGGTGAGGGTGCTGGTGGGTGGATGGGTGGGGGGTGTGGGTGGTCGGCTGTTGCCATGGTGTGCGGTCTGTGGCCGTACTACCCGAGTCCCACGCCCATCTAGTCAGTGAAGCGGGTGGCTATCAGCCTGTCCCGTGCCCGCTGGGCCAGCCGGTAACGGTGGACAGCCACCCGCCTGTGTCTAGCCCATCTGCCCTGACCATTGCCCCCATCCCCCTCATCTGGGGAGGACTGCGCCTCTTCCTGCTGCTCCTCCACTCTGCCCTCCTCTGCCTGCGGCACATCGCCCCTCTGCTGGGCTATGTTGTGCAGGAAGCAGCACACCACAATGATGCGGCCGACCCTATCTGACCGATACTGGAGGGCGCCCCCAGAGAGGTCCAGGCACCTGAAACGCATCTTCAGCACGCCAAAGCACCTCTCTATCACTCCCCTTGTTGCTACATGGGCATCATTGTAGCGGTTCTCCGCCTCATTGCGTGGCCTCCGTATAGGCGTCATCAGCCACGATCGCAATGGGTAGCCCCTGTCGCCCAGCAACCAGCCCCCCAGCCGGGGATGGCGTTCCTCGTACATGCCGGTGATGGATGATCGCGACAACACGTATGAGTCGTGTACACTGCCCGGGTAACGGGCGCAGACGTGCAGGATCATCATGCAGTGGTCGCAGACCACCTGTATGTTCATCAAATAGGTCCCCTTCCTATTGGTGAACACTGTTATCTGCAGGCGGCCGCACGGCGACGTGCGTCCCATCAATCGCGCCCTGGACCATGGGGAACCCGGCCACGGCAGAGAAGCCCACGGCCCGGGCATCTTGGCTGGCCCGGTCCACAGGGAAGCGGATGTAGCGGTGCGCCATGGCATATAGGGCGTCTGTCACTGCCCGGATGCACCGGTGCACCGATGTCTGCGATATGCCGGACAGGTCCCCACTCGGTGCCTGGAATGACCCCGTAGCATAAAAGTTCAGGGCCATCGTAACCTTGACGGTTACGGGGAGAGGGTGTCCCCCGCCAGTGCCACGCGGTGACACGTGTGCCAGCAGGTGGCAGATGTGTGCCATGGTTTCCCGCCTCATCCGTAGTCTCCTCCTGCATTCTCGGTCCGTGAGGTCCTGGTATGACTGCCAGGGCAGGTACACACGGGGCGCCCTCGGGTGCCTCCGTTGCCGTGGGGCCGCGACATCCTCCTCCCCCTCCTCGTCCTGTCGGTCAGGTGTCCCTCCAGCCTGGGCGGCTGCCGCCTGCCCCTCTGCGGCAGCCTGCGCCGCCTCTCTGGCACGCTCCTCCTCCTCCTCCTCCTCCTCATCCAGGGCAACATAGACATTAGCGGCTGCCGCCACGGCGGCCAACATCGCTGGATGAATGGAAAACATGACGCCCTGGTTGCGGGGGGGGGGGGGGGGGAAACGATGACATGTCATCATTGCCCATACCCCCTCCTCCCCCCAGCCAGGTGGCATGGACCGCATGGGTCCAACTGTTGGAGGCTGGCACCTGGCCAGGTGGACCAACTCACTTGCCCTCGCACCCCCCCTCCCCGGCACGGACCCCATCCTCCTCCGCGGCCCGGACCCCATCCTCCTCCCCAGCACGGACCCCATCCTCCTCCCGGGCACGGACCCACCCATACTCCTCCCCGGCACGGACCCCCCCCATCCTCCTCCCCGGCACGGACCCCCCCATCCTCCTCCCCGGCACGGACACACCATCCTCCTCCCCGGCACGGGCCCCCCATCCTCCTCCCCGGCACGGACCCCCCCTCCCGGCACTCCCCCGGAGCCCAGCCCACTCTACCCACCCCCCAGGCCATCACCCACCTCCACGCTGGTCGGCGTAAACCTGGAGCACAGGTTGACGCTGGTTAAAAGGAGGTTTGATTTACGTCGACGTGACCTGTCATCACGTCGACAGGACTTCGGCCCATCCGGACGGGAGAATATCGGCAGGCCCAAAATCCTTGCGCCCACCCGTGCCATTCTCCGACGTCAGCGGCGGCATTAACGCCCCGCCGACTTTTCTCCCTTCGGAGACTTCGACAACCGGCGGGGGCGGGATTCACGGCGGCCAAAGGCCATTCTCCGACCCGCTGGGGGGTCGGAGAATGACGCCCCAGGTGTCAGCACCAAATCTAACGAGAGCGAAAAAGTTGTAAACTCGCCAACGTAAAATCACATTGCAATTCCCCCAATGCATGTTAATGGTAGGTCATTCTTCCCAAAGGAGTGAACGCCATTTGCATCTCATCAATGCTCATTGATGATCTGCTGGGGCAGACCAATTTCTGCCTTCCATCCTTGCGCCATGCTGGTCTTCATGGACAGCACCATGCTGCTGGATGCATGGACCCCAGTGTGTCACTGTCGCAGATCAGTGCTGCTCCTGGGGTTGGGGAGCACAGGGGTCTCCTTCTCTCTGGTGTGACACCACTCATGTCTGTCTGGACAGTACTGTGCTGCGGTCTCATGCAGCCACCACAACAAAGGTAGGAAGATTTACCAGGATTGAGTGCAAGATGAGTCTGGAGGCGGTAGGGTGGCCTGACGAAAACAAAAGGGGCAATTTGGAAGGAGGGCTGTGCAAGGAGTGGGGGGGAGAAGGGTGAGGGTTCACGGTGGCAGGCAGAGGAACAAGGATGTGGATGAAGAAGACAAACAATTGAAGGCAGAGGGAAGACCAAGGGGAGGGAAGCTATACATTGGCAAGAATGCATGAAAGGGGGGGGTCAAAGCGATACCACATTGTTTACTCAAAGGAAATTCACAAAGACTCCAGATGTGATGGGTCGAGGTCAAGTGGGACATTGGCGCTTCACAGGTGATGGGCTTGAAGGGAGGCAGTTTGAATAGAGGAGCAGAAGTACTCTTTGGACTGCTAGCCTTTTCCCTCTGGATTCTGACATCCTGCACAGTTTGGCGAAGACAAATGGTCGGGAGAGAGCAATATGAGTGTGTTGGACTGGCATTTAAATATGGCGCCGAGACCTTCAAACCCACTATCTGACAACGGGCAGACGAATCAGCTGTGGCCTGCCAGGTGATTCGGAGAGGAACTCACCTGCGCATAATCTGGCTCCGGATCCCACCATTCTGGCCAGCGGAAAGGTGCCACTGGAGCCCTTTGCCACCTCACTTGGTCTCAAAAATGGAGAATTCCACCCACTGTCTCTGATGACGGCATGAATCAGGTTGGATTCTCTGTTTCCCCCATTGAAGCCACCCCACATGGTTGGGAAACCCACGGACAGGGATCCACTGCTGGCAGGACCAGAGAATCCAGCCACCAGCGAACGGCCGGATAATTCTGGCCTTTATTTCTTATGATTTTCAGATTTATTTCTGGTGCTTGACAGGTGGGGTTAAAAATATTTTGCATTTAATTTTCAATACTATCTAATTCTGCAGTTCTCCAATGACTATGTGTCTACATAGCCATTCTCTGGCAGCCCAGAGATACATTATCAATCTAGTGCATCAATTTCTATGCTGTTCTGATTATTGGACTGGAGAAGGTTTGGCTGTTGACTTCCATTGTACTTCATCTTTTCCCATTGAGCTTTGCCTCAGCAAACCTGTACAAATGTAATGATTGCAAATCATATTCAGGAAGGAGCCTGTCGTGATTTGTGGTGATTGTCCCTTTTCGGGAAACACAGCAGAATAAGGGTCACCTGGCTTGGGGAACCAATTGGGACACAGAGTGGGTAATCACCCTAGGCTGTGGAATCCTCTCTTAGGCAGGAGACATGTAGGGGGTTAGGTGTAGCTGTGTAGCTGCTGTACTGCTGTACAGTTCTTCTTATTGATAAATCCTTTTGTGTTTCAAATGGAGCCTGTGAAAGTGCATCATTAGAGAGCCTTTGGGAATATGGGGGTCAATTTTCATCTTCACCACAATGGAATGAAAATGACATGGTTTTACAATGGGCAGATGATCGAGACATCCAAGTTACTTCCTTGCAAGGAAGATGAAATATTATCCCATAACCTCAGATTCCCATCCACTTTGAGATCACTCTGGAGTCCAGTTAGTAATGTGTAGTTGTCTACAGCAAGATCTGATGTGAATCCCTCACTCTACTGCTTCCAGCAAGAACACTTGTCAGCATATATGATGCTACAACATCTTAACAAATGAGTATCAACCTACTATTGACCTTTATTTGAACTGTGGTCTCCCTCCATCTGAATATTAATTTCTTACATTACACATTACTGTTGCTTGCATTGACTCACCATTTATTAACCTTCTAAGTGGAGCCAGAAATCTGGAAATAAGCCATCTCAACCCAATTCTAACTAGAGCTGGCCCAGGTGAGATTTTGATAGGATAGCAAACAAATCCAAATTGCTGTAGCTCTATACATACCTATATGTAAACATATTGTTATGGGCCAGGGTTTAGAAAACTCCAAAGTATATCATGGAGTTCACCTGACCTGCAACTGTTTATTAATTTTGGTTAAGGGGAGCACAAGGGCCTACCTTTCAGGTGTTATTCAACAGATGCCTTTTAATCACTTTTAATCAAAAACAAAGTTTATTCTATGAATTTACACATAACATTTTTATAAACACACACAGTAAGCAATTTTATCAACTACAAGCATAAATACCCCATAGAGCTACAGTAATCTACTTATAACCCTTAATGAATTGCCCTTAAACTGTTTCAATTTAATAACAGCATCCCATAAATCACAAAACCCTTTTACCAAAACAGTAGGTAACTGTAATTATTGGTTTTCTTCCTTGGAATGACTCTTTACAATTGAAAATAGGGAGACAGGCCAACATGCTCCCCTTTCTGATCCTTCAGCTGCCAAAATTGAAAATTAAAGCAAAAACCTCAGAGCCACACAGCAGCTTCCAGCTCAAAACAAAAGTAAAACCCAGAGCCACAGCCCAGCTCCACCCACACAATGACATCACTGAAGCCATGTGAGAAGCCAAAACATTTCTTAAAGGGACACTCCCATGACAATATGGACAAAAGAGGAAAGCTCAAAACACCAAAGGCCATTCAACCCAATTGGCTTCTTCCTGTGTACAATTCACATAACCCAATTAGTCTCTTGATAAAGAATCTACAAAATATCTTCCTGCTGCACAAAGATAATTGAATGAAACACAGCAACATTTGTGCAACTTTATAACCTAATGTTGCATCTGTAGTCCAACGGATTTTGAAAAGGCACAATTCTCTCAGTGGACTAAAAGCTATTTCATGTGTCATGTGAGGGTCCCTTTAAGAAAAGTGTGTTCATCAAATAGCTGCCATGATGTCATTGCGTGGGTGGAGCTGAGCAGTGTTTCTGGCTTTTACTTTCGTTTTGAGCTGGTAGCTGTTTCGTAGCTTAGTTTTTGCTTTTGTTTTTAATTGGGAGCTGCATTCAAGCAAGAAGGTGTATTTTGATTTCTCTCTGCATGCTAAAGAATGTCTTCAGATCACTTGATAATTTAAAAGTGATAACTGCTTTCTGTAGAAAATTCAAACCCACTGTCTTTGTTGAAAATCGTTTTTGGCTTATAGATGTTGTTAGGAAAGTAATTAAATTTAGAGTACTATATATATGGGGAGTGTCTGTGTTGGTAGTTGATAAACTGTTTACTGTGTGTTTATAAAATGTTAACTGACTTCATAGAATAAACATTGTTTTGTTTAAAAATACTTAAGATCTCTGTTGCATAACACCTGGAAAGTGGGTCCTTGTGCTCCCAATAACCAAAATCTATTAAAAGTTGTGTGTCAGGTAACTCCATGATATACTTTGGTGTTCTCTAAACCCTGGCCCATAATATCATGGAATCTCCATAAGTAATCATTATCATTTGAATGGGGATGTTTTCATTTCAAGCTTTCTTACTTCATCTCATAGCCCTTTCAAAATGTTACCTGCTTTGACCAATACATGATGCATGGCATGATTATCTTGACTGTGCTCAGACCTTCCTTTCTATGATGGTGTCATTGGTCGGTATGGGTGACTATAGAAAATTGCCTCTCGGAATATATGTCTATTTTTCCAGAGCTTACTGTGTACAAAATGGTTCTCTAAAATTCCAATTGAGGTGTGTATATGTGAGTTAGGGAAGGGTTATAGGTCAGAGTCCCTGAGAGCTTATCAGAGCTATCGGTTTTTATGTGGAAATCTGCTTATCTATATACCAGAGAAGCTTTACATTTTTATATTTTAAAAATGGGTTCAAAGAGTGCCTCATGATGGAGGCACTCTCTCTCTCGCTCACTCTCTCCTGCATACGTCAGCAGCTCTCACCTCAGATGGTGGGGTTGCTAACTTGCCTTTGCTGGAGGGTCTCCTATTGATCCTCCAGCATTGGGAGCCAGCCCACCATCCTTCGTCAGGCAGTGAGTCTGCCCTCTGGCCATTAATTAGCCTGTCTCTAAAAACAATCATATCCAGGGTTTACTTCCAACATGGTGAAGTGTTCGGAGCCAAAGGTTTTCCTGACATGAGTCCTGACACCAGGAGGAAAATCCAACCCATTAAATTACAGTTATTAAAACAAACATTCAATTAATTAATTAAATTGTGTGTTAGCAACTCATTTTGTATATTATTATGCTATTGTTTCTGGGCTGTAAAGCCGTGAATTCAGAAGGCCTCGACAGCCTGAAGGCTGAGCTGATGCACTTGTTGGCATATTCCTGGCATTTCTAGTTAATGTAATGTTCTGTGGCCTCCTTGTGTACACAGACCACAATGTGCTGCCAAGATTCCACAAATTGACATGAAGTTTTGTGGCTAACCTTGCACTTTCGTAGATTTTAGCAGTTAATGAAACATGAGCCACAGGACATGAAACTAGGAATACAAACGGCTATGATTACCTCCGGAAGATCTTGTAATTTGTCATATGCAAGACATCTTTCACATGCAGCAAGGTGTTGAAGAAAAATTATTCTGCAGCCAGAACTTTCTGATGTCATTAAATTGTCAGTTCACTTGTAAGACAATCTTCCAAAATCTCAAAACGAATTCTTGAGTCCAGCATGTGTCCATGAACACCAGTCTACCACACACTAGAAATAATGGGCTGGATTCTCCATTTCAGCAGCTAAGTGCCGGCACCAGCAGAGCATGTATGGCCGTACAACATGGCGCCAGCCGTGCGTGACCCCAACCCGCCAACCGTGACCCCACAACCCACCCCCTGGCCACCCTGCACCAGTCCCCCAGCCCTTGCAGAAGCCCCCCCCCCCCGGCCAGCGGCCGAATGTGGCGGCGCTGGACACAGTCCGCAGCCGTCACTCCGGGTTCCTACACGGTTGAGGCCACACGTGCCCTGCGCCTTTGGGAACCCAGCCCATTGGGGGCAGAGCATCATGGGTGGACCGGCTGATGACGCGCCAACAGCGTCGAACCGCCGCATGGCGTGCGTTACAATGACGTCAGTTTGGAGGGAGCGTAGCATGGCGGACTGGTAGCAAACTGGCATCGGCCCAAATTTCAGTGCGAAAATCCATTCTCCGCCCGATCGCCGAACACGGTTCCAGCATGGAGCTAGATAGACCTCGTGTAAATGGAATCAAGGGAATGCGATTAACTTCTCTGACCCATTTCCACCTCCAAAGCATCCGTCACTATTTTTCAAAGTTACAGCAGACAAGTGGCAGAAATCCCCAACAGAAATTGAGGTTTTGCAGAAGGCACACCTTCCCTCTACACACATACCCATCTCAGAGCATGTACAAACTTCAATTTGATTGGCATCAATGCCTCAGAAAGCTGCCCACTTCCCTTGAGTCATTGAGAAGGTATGTCAACAGCTGATTGAAGACTTGCAGTCCACTTCCACCAGGAAAGCATGCTTATCTTAGCCAGGTAACTGCTTCATTCAGTAAAACGGTGTAATTCATACCCTTGTCAATGGAAGCTAATCAAAATAGAAAGCCTTCCAGTTCTACAGATTGCACCAAAGCAAAATACTGCAGATACTGGAAATCTGAAATAAAAATAGAAACTTCTGGAAATACTGAGCAGGTCAGGCAACATTTATGCAGCGAAATATAGTTAACATTTTGATGACCGTTCATCTGAATTGTTATGATGAAAGTCATTGACTTGAATGCTTCTCTCCACAGATGCTGCCTGACTGATAGGGCAGAATTTTCTGTCTTGGAGATTAAGTGTGGCACTGGGTGGGAAATGTGGTGGGATTCCCATTGGCGGTGGTGTGGGTTCTCCTCTCTGGACCATTTAATGTAAATGTAAATGTCACCATACATTTGTCAACTTGTGCCCCATCCCAACCCTTCTTTTGGCCACATTCTTGGAAATTCCAAACTAATTACCTATCAGTGGGAAGCTGACTTTTGCCATCACTGCCTATTTTGTGTCCCCACCCGCTATGACTGGGAAGCAGACATTTCCGCTCAGACTTTACTGTTTGCAAATAGGAAAAATGGTAATTTTATTCATGTGCAGCTTGTATCTGATGCCATGTACCATACCCTGACCAACAATGCCAGTTTCCCATAAAGCTGCCATGAGGCTTTCATTATGCAACTAGCAAAAACTCCTGCCAAGTTCCTTCATGATAAATATTGACACCATCTGAACCTCAAATGCTGCAATAAACTCAGAACTTTTTTTGCACAAACAGACTTTATGGGAGCAGCATGGTGGCTCAGTGATTAGCACTGCTGTCTCACAGCACGAGAGACCCAGGTTCAATTCCAACCTCGGGCGACTGAGTGGAGTTTGCACTTTATCCCTATGTCTGCATGTGTTTGCTCCAGGTGCTTTGGTTACTTCTACAGTCCAAAGATGTGCAGTTTAGGTGGATTAGCCATGCTAAATTGTCCCAGGGTGGGATTACGGAGATATAATGGGGAATTGTGTCCAGGTCAGAGGGTCGGTGCAGGATCAATGGGCCTAATGGCCTCCTTCTGCACTGTAGGGATTCGATGATTCTATTCTATGATTCTAAAACTCCAGCTGCCTCTTATCACTATGCCTACCCTTTATGCCAGCCAATCTATTTAACCATGCACCTAATCTACAATTTCAATAAATTGCTTACTCAATGAGGTGAAGCACTGCTGATCCTCCTGGACTCTTGGAAATCGAAGGTGGCCAACCTGTCTGGGAAACCACTATCCCAATGGTCTAGTTTTTGGGAGTATATTTTGGGAGTATATTTTTTGCAGGGTCGATATATTCAGGCTCTATATCCTCAGCTCCTTTAAGTGAAGGCATTAGTGCAGGCCTAAGGCAGGAGGCTCACTGTCACCCTCTGGAAAATCCACTATGTACTGGGCACTGGACACAGAATAAGAAGAGCTATTCAAAGTTATTAGCACAGTGTCTTCAAAGCTGCTATAATAGCACTCCTGTGTACAGGAGTCATCAACATTTCTGTGGGATTGGAATATTCTAGAAGATACGTAAAAGGAAGGAATTTGCTTGACTGTTTTTGCAGACACTGTATCGTGATGTCCCACTGAGCAAACAAAGAACGAAGAACAATGAAAAGAACAGCACAGGAACAGGCCCTTCAGCCCTCCAAGCCTGCGCCGACCATGCTGCCCATCTAAACTCAAATCTTCTACACTTCCCGGGTCCGTATCCCTCTATTCCCATCCCATTCATGTATTTGTCAATGGATGTTTGGTTGACCGCGACAACCCCTGCAGTGGCTTCTGACACAGCTGGGCTGGAAAATCCTGGCCAGAGTTATCATTTCAGGTTGATGATCTTTCATCAGAACTGATAGAATCCTTATTACTTTGTAGAAGCCTTGGAATCCCTCCTGGACCCTAGTTTGAAAATCCAGTAAATTCCTGAAATGAATCTCGCGGATTTAGCTTTGTATTTATAACAGTGAACACATGGAACTATGTAGAAATAGTTTTAATTGATTTGTGTGGTCAATTACTTACCCAGCACAGATGCTTTTGTTTCATTGCTGATACTTTCAAGGATGAAACATTTGAGCCACTCGATAGATTTATCTAACCATTCACCATTCTGCAGACTGCAAAGAACACAGAGTTAACTGTACCGTGCAAAATGCTTATTGTGACCTAGCATTTTGTCTACCAAGACTCCTCTGATGTTGTAGACACATTAGACAATTAAAGGAAAGCAGTACATTTAGGTTTTGTGGTCTTTACAGTTTAGATAATCAGAAAATTGCCTTTTAAGAATCTTTTTTTAGTTGGAAGTTGGAGCCGAATAATTGCTGTCAGACTTCCCTGTAAAATACCAACTTTCTGCCTTTGGTGTCAGATTCAGGCAGAGATACTGTCCATAAGAAGCATTTGGTGAAACCACAGGGAAGGTAAGTAACCTCAGAGGTAGGGAGAATGTAAAATAGCTTTCAACGTGTTGAGGTAATGAATACTATTATTTCACACATGCAGGCAAAGCAATGAAGTGTAACATAAGCAAAACTTGGGGTGGAAGCTGACCTTGTCAAATGATGCAGCTGACCCTGCCTAGTTTGCCTGTAAGGCTTTTGTACATTTTCTAATATCTAACAAGCTAATTTATCACATTCTGCTCCATAAATGCTATTATCAGTAATTGAATATTGACATAGATTTTAAATTAAATAAATGATCCTTAAAGGGAACAGTAGTTTAGCTAGAATCAATGCTATAAAATGCCAGTTACAGGTAGAAGCCTAGATTTCTCGTGTAATATTTACATTCACGAACATGGAAACAAATATTTAGTGCATTCATATAACTGTCAGGATGTGTACAATGTTGATTTCCAATCCCCTTAGAACGAGAAATGAACACTGTTTCTATTGTCTGGAACACAGCACACTAATAATAGCTCATAAATGTTCATGGGCAGCAAGGTGGCACGGTAGTTAGCACTGCTGCCTCACAGTGCCAGGGGCCCGGGTTCAATTCCGACCTCGGGTGACTGTCTGTGTGGAGTTTGCACGTTCTTGCCATGTCTGAGTGGGTTTCCTCCGGGTGCTCCAGTTTCCTCCCACAATCCACAAATGTGCAGGTTAGATGGATTACCATGCTAAATTGCCCCTTAGTTTCTAAAGATGTGTAGGTTAGGTTAAGGGGTTATTGGGGTAGGGTGGGGGACTGAGGTTGGGTGGAGTGCTCTTTCAGAGGATCGGTGCAGATTTATTGGGTCGAATGGCCCCCTTCTGCACTATAAGGATTCTATGAATTATTGAAACAAAATGTGAAAGTAAGTAATTTATCATTTCCTTTTTAGTGCCAAAAATTAGAAAACAGAACAAAACTTCACCAAGTACACAAATGGAATATTAACTAGTGTAGAGTTAGATTATGCTTGTTATTTGGCTAAAATAAAATCTCTAAGATTTGCATGTGGATTATTCTGCACTCAAGCACTTTTTATGTGAAGCTAAATGGAACTTCCGGTCGGGAGTCCGCGCATGCGCATGGAGTCTGCAGCCGCCATCCGAGGTTGCTGACGGCCAAAACACAGTTAGAACCACGCCGTTGGGAACTCAGCCAGCTTTGCGCAGAGAATCGCGGGGGGGGGGGGGGTGGTGGTGTGGGGCCTCTGTCAATGACCCCCTAGTCGTGCTGCGTAGATCACATGCAAGCGATTCCTGAGCGATTCTCCGTTTTGCAATGGGATGGAGAATTGGGCGTCTGATGGAAATTGGGATTGACGCTGAGTGCTGATCCTTTACCGATCCTCCAAAACCTCACTGGTGGCGAGATCCGAGTTCACGCCAGCACGCCAGCAGAAGGATGCAAATTAATGCAATAAGTCTCAATGATCCATTTACATCCCCTTAGCAGACCTGGCACCCTATTCTTCAGCCCTCTCTATTCTACGGTCCTCTGCATGGGAATCACATGAGCAGGGATTACTACAGGTATCACCAAACGTGAATCTGATGTGGTGGTCCTTGCGGTGGGCCAGGGGGGTAACTCGTTAAGGGCATTGCTCCCAAAGCCCATCTGGTGGCCTCCCTTCACTCCCACAATTCACGACCTTCCCACCACCTCCTCTACCAGATGCCACCCCCCATGGCCCCTGCCTGAGACACCCTAAAACAGGAGACCACATTAAGAGAACATGCTTGATTAGAATGCACTTACCTCTCTTTGATGTGGTTGATGTTGTAAACATTAGGGTTTCAGCACTTAATTACTCACCCATGAAGGGAGGTGAATAAATCAAGGCTGCAGCTGTTTTGTGGAAGCTGCCAATCACAGCCCATTACTAGAAATTAATAAATGGCTTGCAACTACAGGATCTGAGGGGTTTAAACACAGGTCACAGCTGTTCTTATTCCAGGAATGGACAGGTAGTGCCTCCAGGTAAGTGTCCTTGCCACCATCAACCCACAAACACGTCCTTCCTCATATTATTTACCCGTGGCCTGGTTCACTTCACGATTCGGGGATTCTGATACCTGTCCTTCAGGCAGCAGCCACAGCTGCAAAGCACAAGAGTTTGGGATGAATGTATCATTGAGCAGCAGCTCTGGGAGATCAGGGTCTTTATTCAGGGGGAGGTCCACCATTGTCCTCACCACTGTCTGATTTGCACTTGGTTCAACTGGCCTTCCTGAAAAGAGGAAGCATGGATCTCTTGCTGGTTCTCCAGACAGCAGTAAGACCCCCGACACCTCAACAAGATTCTGTCCAACATTTCAGTTGATGACTTATTATCAGAACATTAGAATGGAGGAGGGATTCCCATTGCTTGTGCTGTGATGGTGGGGGTAGGGAGCCCCAATGCTAGTGAGGGGCTTCTCTGCATCAATGGGAAAATGGGGGAGCTCCTGGGGATGTTTACTTTCTGTGCTTCTCAGGATGCCCTTTAAAGAAGGCGCCTCGATCTCCGTGGAGTCCTGCCTTGCCGGCCCTATCATGCTCTACCCCACCAGACAGGCGCGTAAACCTGTGGAGCCTGCCCCACCAGATCGATGGTGTAAACTCTGCCCACTCATTTTTGTTCCCAGGGTACCTGAAAATCTTGACTTAAAACTCTGCTGCCCAGCTGGAGAGCAAGATGCCAGTTTTCAGTTAGAGCCTAAGGGCGGGATCCTCTGTTTCTGAGACTAAGTGCTGATGCCGAAGCAGGATTGGTGGACATTCATGACAGCAAAACTGGCTTTGCATACCGATTCCGTTACTGTTGTGTGGCTCGCACCGCTGCCACGTGGAACACAATCTATTCCATTGAAAAATGCGGGTTTCGGCGGGTGCGTGATTGACTCTCAGGAGGCTGACAAGCTGCAGCCGCACATACACATTACAATCCCCATGCACACTCAGCCCAGCCAACAATCAGTTTTATTTTTGGATATGCCTAATGCTGCTGCTGCAATTTCATTTGCTTGAAGCTTTTTATAAAAACAATATTTGTGACTTAAGTCAACACAGCAGGGGCTGGTTTAGCACAGTGAGCTAAACAGCTGGCTAGTAATGCAGAACAATGCCAACAGCGCGGGTTCAATTCCTGTGCCAGCCTCCCCAAACAGGCGCCAGAATGTGGCGACTAGCGGCTTCTCACAGTGACTTCATTGAAGCCTACTTGTGACGATAAGCGATTATTAAATTAGCAATGGGGTCCGAATGATTAGCCTCGGTGGTCCTGGCTAGTCAGTGAACCTGAGGGAAGGTGCAAGTGGGTGGAGAATAGATGACGGAAGTACTTGGAATGACTCTGGTTTTTCTCATTATCTGTCCATACCTGACAAATTGGCATTACTTGAAGTACTGAAGAGCAGTTCACATTTTCCACTGTTTCTGGGAAGAAAGGATGAGAAAAGTGTGAAAAAAACAGACAGGGGAGATATTAAGATTTATTGCATCCTGGTTTACAAAATGTACTGCACTCAGTAAACGTTGTAGCTCAGAAAGTACTGCTGGTGATACCAATGTATAAATGTTTAATGTGTCTGCATGGTGTCATAATATGCATCCATGCACATCATGAGGTAAAAACAGGCAGTGACAGACACCCAGGTTAGCCAATCAACATACAGGAAAGAACACAACCAATCACCAGACAGAACACCAGAGGGGGGCTTCCAACTATAAAACACACGAGGCATCAGCACTCCGTCTCTTTCCACTGGTGACAACTGTAGTGACAGTCAGGGTGTATATATCAGTCAGCACCTTCTACACGTGGATCAGAGTTAGCCTGGTCTAGTAAGTTAGAGTTAGTACACTTAGAGTAGTAGAGTGTCAACCCACAGCCAGCTGTGTGCATTGTTACAGAAGTTCAATAAATCGTATTGAACCAACGCCTACTTTAGGTATATGCTTTATCGTTCATCTGCATCCTGTTGCAGTCCGTGTTACCCCAGGGTGAATAACACAACACATGGTCCTCCTGTGTCTGCACTTTTACCGATGATATCTCCATTAAAACACTGCTGCACCTAGAAATATCGCATGATAGCAGTGAGTGATTGGACCACCAATGGCAATATTCCCAGCTTGGGTCACTGTCTGTGCGGAGTCTGCACGTTCCCCCCATGCCTACATGAGTTTCCTCCGGGTGCTCTGATTTCCTCCCACAAGTCCCAAAAGACATGCTTGTTAGATGAATTTGACATTCTGAATTTTCCCTCAGTGTGCCCGAACAGACGCCGGAATGTGGCGACTAGGGGCTTTTCACAATAAGTTCATTGCTGTGGTAATGTAAGCCTACTTGTGACAATAATAAACATTACTAAATCGATATGTATATGTGGAACAATCATAGATTATCATAGAATTAACAGTGCAGAAGGAGGCCATTCGGCCCATCGAGTCTGCACTGGCTCCCGGAAAGAGCACCCCACCCAAGGTCAACACCTCCACCCTATCCCCACAACCCAGCAACCCCTCGGGCAATTTTGGACAGTAAGGGCAATTTATCATGGCCAATCCACCGAACCTGCACATCTTTGGACTGTGGGAGGAAACCGGAGCACCCGGAGGAAACCCACGCACACACGGGGAGGATGTGCAGACTCCGCACAGACAGTGACCCAAGCCGGAATCGAACCTGGGACCCTGGAGCTGTGAAGCAATTGTGCTATCCACAATGCTACTGTGCTGCTAATGATTTGTAGCCGGTTTCAGGTGAGAACAAGAACGTCTTGTCTATGACCCCCCTCCTGCAGTCGAATAGCATGCTAACATGCATGATCGATCCAGCTTGAATGATCCTATCCTAATTCTGACTTACTGTGAGAAGCATTACAGCTGATCTACCAGTCTCTGTGCTGATGTTTCATACTTTGATCACATTCTGGACTTCAGATTCACACTTTGGTGCAGATGCAAAGGCAACTTCAAGAAAGATAAACTGCAAGACCTGCATCTCTGAAATTCCCCAGCAATTGTCACTGTATACTGATTGACCTCTGCGGTTTATAAAGCAATTACAATCACTCATTTTTGCTGATTTAGATCAGTAACCGTTTGGCTAGATTACCAGCTGAACATGACAGTGGCGTCCAGGACTGAGTCTACGTGTGCATGAAGCTAGCAGAAAATTCACAAAGATCTCAATGTATCTAAGTATTTACAATGAACCTAATTAAAATGAGGGCACCACTTAAGAAGAACCAAAACGTGCATTAACTGAGCAAAGTATTGGCCTATAACTTATGTTTCTTTTTCCCGTTTGTGGAGATTCCCTGCCGCTCATGTGCGTTGGAACGATGCGGAAGTCACGACGGATGGACATGCTGCTGGAAGTGTGTCAACGTTTAAACTAGCAGTTTGTATTTTTTCACCTGTTGTCCTTCCACCGCTGCTCTGAACCGCCTGTATTATAAATCCAGGGACTGCACTAACTCGGCCGACTAGCCCCGATGTGCAGTCAGGTTTTACACTTTTACATTTGCGCTTTTCTTTCCTCGGTCCAGAATCATCAAGCAGAGGCACGAGACATCGGGAGCCATGTTTTTGGTGGGTTAATGTTTTATAATGTTCGTGTTTAGTATTCAGAAATGTGTTTAAAATGCAAATAAGGGCGGCACTGTGGCACAGTGGTTAGCATTGCTGACTCATGCCACCGAGGATCTGGGTTCGATTCCGGCCCCGGGTCACTGTCCGTATGGAGATTGCACATTCTCCCCGTGTTTGCGTGGGTCTAACCCCCACAACCCAAAGAGGTGCAGGGTAGGTCGATTGCCAAAGCTAAATTGCCCTTTAATTGGAAAAAAGTAATTGGGGACTCTAAATTTTTTTTTTTTAAATGTAATAAAATGCAAATAAAGTGAAAGAAAGATGAAACTTTGGTTTGTCATAAAGCTGCTAATTACATTAAAAGGTACTTTACTGTATAAAGTGAGTTTGGAGTCACAAAGTGAAAGAAAGATTTTTTTAAAATGTTTGTCATGAGGATGTTAATTCCATTAAATTAACTATAATGGATAGAATGCGGCGATCACTTGCTAATGAATATGATTATTCACCTTAGAAACTCATGGGTCATGGGTTCTGTGGGTCCTTGCATAGCTGGTGAGCCTGATCCTAGAGCCGCATCTTCGACCGTACATTTGGCAGGTGTTTCTGGGAGGTGGGATAAGTCCTTGGACTCTACATCGTGGGTATTCCTTTCTCAGGCTCCTTTTCCGGGCCTCTTCTTGTTGTCGAGTGTCCTCAAATAATTGTGTCCCTTCAATCAGGTGGTTGCTCAAAGTAGGTCTCTTCTGAGCAAGGATCTCCCAGGTAGTAATATCTCTGTTGCATTTCTTGAGGTAAGCCTTCAGGGTGCCGTTGAGGAGCTTCCTTTGTCGTTCTCTTGAGCTGGGAGAAGATTTGCTTTGGCAGTCGGCACTCTGCCATCTTAAGCATATAGCCAGCCCAGCAGAGTTGGTTTTCTGATGATATGCGTAAGCAATGTTGTAAATTGTAATGTATATGACCTTCAACCAGCAGGTGGCGGTGGAGAACAACCACATAACTTGGTTACCTCGAGGAGTCTAGAGATAATCGTGATAATGGATAGCTCTATTTGTAGTAGCTTTTGGATAATTTATTTAAGTTAGTCGTTGTTTTTGATATATTTCTCATAGTTATCAAACCCACGCATTTGTTTTATAATAAACATTTAACTAGTCAAGAACTAGACGTTCTCTTGTGCACGATTCCTACCGGCCAAGCACCAGAACATAACATGGTACCAGAATTGAAGATCTAAGAAGACCAGAGACAAAGATAAATGAGAAGAAGAAAGAAGAAAAAAAAAATTTCTACTAACCACGTAGAGTACTGGCAAATCTTACTCAATGCACTGCTAGGCATCGAAGTCCAAGGTGGAGGGTCTGAGGACACCACACCAGCTTTGAGTCACTGGTAATGTACATGTGAATTGACGCGCTTTTAAACAGCAATTCACACTCTACGTTGCAAGCCTAGGTCTGCGGGCACAGCCTGATGAATGGAGAATAGCATTGCTGCTCACTGCAGCAGCTCCACAAGCGATAGAAATCTTTAACACCTTCGTTTTTGATAACAAAGCTGATAAAGTCGTGAAACAGTTAAATCAGCACTGGACACCGGAAAAAATCGAACCGTTCGAGTGCTATATGTTTTGCATGCGTACACAGCAGGTAGGTGAATCGGTCAACGGGTTTTAACCTACTTGTGGTTGAAGGCTCAGACATGCAATTTTGCGGCTTTGCAAGCATCGATGATCCGCAATCAAATCATGCCTGGGACTAATAATGACAAAGTTCGGGAGAGATTGTTGAGGGAGGATGAAATCCAGCTCAACAATGCCGTTACCTGCTCTCTCTCCCTCATCAGCCATGGTGCCTGTCTCTTGATTTTTAAAAGCACAAGTGAACCTTGCCATCGCGAATTCCGCGGAGAATCGCGGAGGGTCTGGAGAATAACGGGTCAGGCCCGCTAATGATATGCAAAATGGCGTTTGCTGTACATGCAGAGTGGAACGCATTGACACCACTGTCGAGGCACCGGAGGATTGCGATTTAGCGTGAACCCGGCTCCTGCCACGATTTTGCCGTCAAAACCGATTCTCCGCCCAAACGCCTTTCCCGATTTTGGTGTAGGCCGACGGAGAATCCCGCCCCCAGATGTTACAAGGGCAGTGACAGCAAAATGCCCTGTGGTGCTTTTAAAATCTTATGACCATAATTTGAAGTAAAACATACAAATACTTTTAAGCATTCCACACGGAAAATTATACAATAACATAGTGCAGATTTAAATAGTTTCACAGATTTCAAAAAAATAAGATAAACTATTCTCACTTATAAATAAATAATAATCACTTTTAATCATATAAAAAATTAACAATTACTTTAAATGAACCAATAACAGTAATGCCGTATAAAAGAAAGAGTAATAAAGGACTGTGAATAAAACTTTGACATACGTTTAAAACACTTGTTGCCTGTTGTCTTTAATATAAATGTTCACTTTAAATGCATGCCCTCAATGCGTGTTTCCATAGCTGCTGCATCACATGAAGGCTTGTCTACATCGAAACTGCACTGCGCTGGAGCCTGTGCAGAGTAAGTGCGCAATTTTCTCTCTGAGTATCGGTGGCTGTGGCTTTCCACCGAAACTCGGAGGTTACTGGCCATTATGTCTTCACAACCAACAAATCACTTTAGAATAGCTGTCATTATTATTATGTAGGGAAATGTAGCGTTCAATTATACAAAGAAAATCCTGCAAACAACAACAACTTATATTTATATAGTGCCTTTAATGTAGTTAAAATATCCCAGGCAGGCAGCCAGGGCATTAGTTTAACATCTCAATCAACAGAATACGCTCCTGCTGATGCAACCTTCTCTTAGTATGTAATAAATTGTCAACCAAAATTGTGTTCATATCTGATTGAACCTGCAACATTTTCACTCAGAACTCAGAGTGTTATAAAGTGGTCCAAGCTAAAAGCCGTCAACGACATGGGTAACAAAGAAGATAAATTTCCAAGTCCAACAACATACTGGATGTTTGACCAGGGCTTTGCAAATATAAGTCCCGCTTTAACTTGTAGCCAGAAAATGGATGACAGGGACTGAGGTGACCAATGTGCTATCCTTAAACAGGTAAGTTTTGTGGAGGGAGTTTCAGGAGAATCTCACAGGGATCCAGATGAGAAGTCCTGTTCCTCCTGGCCCTGCATGGAAAGTAAAAAAAAGTTTTAAAAATTACCTCTTTGGGCCTATTTGTGTTCTGACTCCTCTTCCTGCTTTCATCACCTGGTGAGGAAGCCAGACTGGCTTCCCTGCTCAGGTGGCTAGTTATGTTAATATTGTGATGGTGGGGGGGGGGGGGGGGGGGCTGCCGTGAAGTGGGATGCAGCCTCTATTTATTCCCTCAAGTGAACGTAAAAGATCCAATCATATTATGTGGAAGAAGGGAGTTAACCCTTGAGTCCTGACCATCATTTATCCATCAATTAACATCACTGGGAGTGCAGGAAGGGAGATTAATGTCAACAAGCAATATGTCGCCTGGCCAATTATAAAATTGCCCTATAATCTGCATGTTCTCACACAGAATGGACAGTTCACATGGAGGATATTAAAGTACTAAGGGATATGTATTTTTAGATGCGCTTGTGATGGAAGCAAATAGTAATAGTTTCCTTTCCTCAAATCATATCCAGAAACCAGGACATTGTTTTCCTCCTGTTAGAACTTTTGGCATATGTTCAAACTTCTTTGTTGGATTCTATCACTTCTTGCCTTCTATCCAGGTCACGTAACTAAAGTTAATGTAATATTTACTCTCTTGCATCTCAAACATGCCCTAAAAATAACACTGAAGGTCATAAATATGCTTAGATAATGTTGTCATACTTTGCAAAGTCTTTAATGCTGGAATTTATTTATTAATGTTGTATGGGCTATTACGGACCATCTGTCTTGTGTTAGCAGTGAGCTGTTTCAGATTATGGTAATGTGTTTCTGATTTGAGTTGTGTTGAAAGCCAGAACAAGGCATCTCATGTGCAGTCCTTTTGAGGCCTGCTGTTTTCAATTCCTCTCTGTAGAATGGGCTTTTATCTGATTTGTTATGGGATTCTTGTCTGTTGCCAAAACAGCTGCAAGCCTGGAATGGAATAAAACAAAGGGCCACATCAAACTTGTTGGCTTGTAAAAGCAACAGAATGTTCCAGAAACTTCAGAAGGGCATTTCACTAGGCTTTCATGTTTTGGGCCAAAGAAGAAATATTTTGATGTCATTTGTTGTGAAGGATTATTGTGGGTTTTCTAAGTAGAATTAACACCAAAAGCTTTTCTCTTTGAATAGCAAATTATTTAATAATTTCTGTAAATTAATACAAAATATTTGGACACCAGTTTGAAACTTTGATCTACTTTTAATAACATTAATAATGATGAAGTGAAGATTCAGAATTGGTAAAAGAATCCTACTTGGATCATTCAGACTAGATTGCATCTTTTGACTTTTTCATTCCATCCATTCCATAAAGCACAAAAACGATTGTTACTTGTTAGCCCTATAAGGTTCATTTTGATCAAAGGCCTCTTTTATCAGCAAAATAAAGTTGCCTCATCATGTATTGACCATTGGTTTCCTATTTTTGTAATCATGAATGATGATTCTTTAGCTGTTGTAATCAAAAAAAATCAAGGAATTAAGCTACTGAGCTATGCTGCTGACAAGAATGATCTACTCATAAAAAGAACTGTCTGAAACATTGATACCAGTATTCCCAAGCCAACGTGATGTCATATTCAATGTTTGAATTGATGTTCTTGAACGAGCAGCATTGTATCAAATCATAGGGGTGATTTTGATACCGCGTTCGCCTCAACGATGCGGGCCCAAAATCTCGCGAGAGTCGGGAAACAAGATTCTTGCCGACAAAATTTCATTTCCAAATTTTCCCTGCCCTCCCCGCTGGTGACATAACAAGGTTCCACCCAAAATGTAAATATTATTAAAGGGGTTCCCAGCCACATGATACCCCTTCATTGATTTATACCTCGCCGATGTGACAGAAATCAATCGAGGGAAACCTGCCAGCGGCACCAAGGTGAATACAGCTCCCGGGGGTGGGGGAGAGAGAGGCATATGCTCAGGCAGTGCCCTAAGTGCTATGCTGGCAGTGAGGGTGTGGGATCTCTGGGAAGCCTCATAGGGGCTGAGGGGGGGGGGGGTGGGGGAAATTCCCCTTATTTTTTGGGGGGGGAGGATTAATGCCAGTTAGGAGAATGAGTGCCCCGATACTGCCATGTTGGGGGTTTCACCCTGATGCCTGTAGGAGGATCATCTGTCTCCTTGTGGGCTGGAGGGAAGTATATTTCCAGTGCAGATTGGGGCACCCTACAAAGATGACACCCCAATCTCTGTGGAGCCGGCCTTTCTGGCAGTATCAGACCCCCGCCCCCTTCATGTAATGAAGCAAACCACGCCCCCAGGTTCTTTGTGCACTATGTGCCAGAAAATCTGGTCTGAAAACTTGGTTGTGTATCTGGATAGAAACACACTGGTTTTCAGTCAAAGCCTGACATTCTCACAAATGTTGATAAAATTCCACCATAGACTGCTCACAGCAAAAAAAGAGCCACTTGTCCGATTTTGTTCATGCTGGCTAGAGCTGAGAGTAGGTCAATTAGATCCACTCTGCTGACTTTTCCCGTAGCCCTACAAATGATCTTCTCCAGATAATTACCCAATGTCCTTTGGAAAGCCATGATTGAACCTGCCTCCACCACACTCTCAGGCAGTGCATTCCAGATCCTAAGCACTCACTTCATGAGAAACATTTACCTCTTGTCACCTCTGGTTCTTTTGCCGATAACTTTAAAATGGGTCCCCCGTTTCCCAATCCTCTCACCAATGGAAGTGTAATAGCCCACATGGAGCCTAGAGCTTGGGAATGATGATCTTCCCTGTGGCCCTTGCGGCGTACGAGCTCCCCCGCTAGGTCCTAGGATCTCAATTAATCTCTGTATAAAAGGTCAGGCAATAAGCAACAATGAGAAAGGAGCCCAGTAGGGATGTACCGGGCTGTGTAATTATTGTGCTGTAAATAAAAACTTTGTTTCATTATTTTACTTGGTGTGGAGTCCTTGGGCACGATCCTCCGGCCAAGCTACGCAGGAAAAGCTGCCCGCCGCAGCGCAGCATGGCCGGTGAAAGATGGGAGGCTGTGCTCCTGGGATCTATCCGGCTTGCAATGCCTTGCGATATTCAATGCAATCTCATGAGATGTTGCAAGGGAATCCCGCCCACAATGAGCGGGATCACTTTTTAACAAAGCTGCATATTAAGCATTACTCTAATGTGCAGATTCCTGAGGTACCTGAGGCTTTGGGATTCAATCCCTTCACCTCGGGGACCTCAGGTGAGAGCCGTTTGGTACTGGTCCCTACAAACGGGAACCAGATAGAACAGCACTCGTTGGGGTCTCCAAAAGTATTGGAGGCCCCCAGCATCATGCTGTTTGGGTAGAGCAGTGCCCTGGCACTTCTGGTGCTACCTGGGTACCCTGGCAGTGCCAGCCTGGCAGTGCCAAGGTGGCACTGCTAGCTGGAAGGGGCACTGACAAGGTGCCAAGCTGGCATATTTTGCATGCATGTGATCGGAGCAGTGTTACATGGGATGGTAGGCTGCGGGGAGGGTATGCCGTGTTGTGTTCAGGCTGTACGGAGGTCGGGGATCAGGACCATCCTCCTCACAGTTCACAATATTGGATGGAGTCACATAATATGATTTACATTTTACGAATCTAACCCTCCCAAAAATATAATGGAACAAAATGTTGCAAAATGGGTAATTCAGGAAATTAAAATTGCCTTGGATTCTTGGAGTTGATACAAATGTTTCAATTACAGAACTGAAGGCAAACATGCAGTCCCCCTCCAATGGGTGTCTTCCTAAATTAAATGCATTATGATTCAAGATCTGATGGCATTATAGATCTAAAGAATTTACATTTACCACCACTGTCAATGGGTCAAAGTCCTGGAATTGTCTTCTAACAGCACTGTGGGTGTATCTACACCACATAGAATGCAGTGGTTCAAGAAGTCAGCTCATCACCATTTTCTCAAGGACATTTAGAGATGGGCAATGAATGCTGGCTAAGCCAGCGGAGCCCATAATCCCTTCAACAAATATAAACTTTAGGCCGCTGACTTGAAAAAGTAAAGACAGATAGCCAGACTGATGCCTTTGCACTCTGACTTCTATTATACAGCAGAGTGCAATCTAAAGACACTCGCTTTCAACATAATATAAAAGCAAATTGCGGATGTTGGAGTCTGAAAGAAAAACAGAAAAAGCTGGACAATCTCAGCAGGTCTGACAGCATCTGTGGAGAGAAAAGGGAGCTAATGTTTTGAGTTTGGATGACCCTTTGCAAAGCCCATTCTACAACACATTGGCTGTGATTTTAGCTGGGGTGTGAGGGTAGCCCATCCTGGATGATGCTGGTTGGAAGGAAATCTCCATTGGAGACTGTAAAGCATGGCCCATTTTAACTCTCAATGTGTTATTGAAATAATCCATGCAGGTGGGGTGACCTCTTGATTCGCCCGTACTGTTAACAACTTAGACAGCGAGGATCTGGCTGCCATTTTTAAAGGGCGCGCCCAGACAGAGACAGGTAACCAGTCCACCCTGGAACTCCTCGCCCCCAACAGCACTCCCAGAAATCCCCCCGATACTGCCCCCTGGAACCACCATCTGGCACTGCATGGGCACTACCCAGTGCCTAGGTGGTGCCCAGGCAGTGGTCTGGTAATGCTCGACGGGTGCCCAGGGAATGCCTGGACATGACCCTCGCGCCCCAAGTGCTGCACTCACCTGAACTCCCCTGGGGGGTCTGCTTGCCAGGTTCACGACTTCATACACCATTTCTGATTCACGTTGTTGTGCTGTCATGCTTCTTTGATGAATTTTCTGATGCAGTCTGATGATTCCAGTGTACTGGCTTTATAAAGATATGGTAATATATGATAATGATGTTCAAACGCACTTTGTCACTGACAGAGGGAGGGAACAATCGCCTCACACATTTACACTAAAGGAAAACATAATTTTGCACCTCTCGCGGTATTTTCCACTCCCATCGCCTAACATGCCCAGGAGCAGAAAACTCAGCCATTCTCTCTCTGAAACATTTGCGGAGATGGTCATTGTCTGGCATTTGTGAGACATAACTGTTTCTTGACGTTTATCAGCTCAAGCCTGAATATTGTCAAAGTCTTGCTGCATATGGACACTGATTGCTTAGGGTGCGATTCTGTGGACTTAAAACTGAGACCATTGTTGGGCGTGTTAAGCTGGGTGTTTCTTGGTGGCTGCAGCACCTCGCTATTCACCAGCACTTTGCCATTTCTTTTGGCCTCGGGAGTTTATCTCCGCCGAGGCCGTACTTAGAGGGATTTCCTGCTGGTGAGATGATTCGCCAGCAGGAATTGCTGTCCACAGATCAGAGCGCCATTTTGATCTGCAGCCCTGATCTCCCACCCCATTTCAGCCCTCCCACTTTATTGTCTGTCCCCCTCATCCCCCAACCTTCCCTAGGCCCCTGGAAATTCCCTCACCCCCCCGGCGCAAGGGGGTCACTGAATCTTGCCCTTACTTTCTGAGGAGTCCTGAAGTACAGAAGGGGGGAGATAAAGAACTTATCATATATTGAGTTTCTTAAATGAAGATAATCTTTTGGTCCTTTTTTCTAAGTGGTGTAGCTTTATCTTGTGAAAATAAATAAAATATGGCAAGATCAATAGTATTTCAAGAATATTGGAGTCATATAGAATATTGGAAGTAGGAACTTTGAGAAAAAACAAGCCAATCAACTAATTGTTATATTTTTAAAAATACACTGGGAAAGGTATGCTTCTAACACACGTATATAGCTAATGTGCCTTCAGTTACCTAGGTCCTAAACCAGTACTTCCCAATTGTTCCCCCCTTGTGACCACATTTTAATGCTGCTCACTCCACAGTGAAAATGGGAGGAATATTGCTGAGTAGGGGCGAAGAGCGGGGAATGGTGAGTTATTAACCAATCAACAGAGAACAATATGGGTGATGGGATATTTCTTGACTGGGGTGGCAGTTGGGATTTGCACTGTAAGAAAGTGAATACTCACCTTTTTACAGGCTGCACTTGGAGCAACAATTGGACTTCAGAGAACAGATAGAAATGACAGAAAATAACTCTAATATTTAAAGGGTCTCGCAGCTGTCAAAATTCAGTCCGAGCTCTATTTTTGCCATTGCTGCCTTGGAGCTCACAACTCAAAAATCACACCCCACACAACTCCTGTCCTAAATTCAGGCATTTCCTCCCTAAGTCTCAACACCTCGCTATCCGTCCTTCACATCTATCCTGGTCATAATGTTTATTTTCGTGGCTTGGCAATCTTTTGTTTGGTAATGCGTTTGTGAAACAACTGTGGATGTTTTACTACATTAACATAGTAATAACTGCAAGTTTTATTGTTATAGTAACCACTCATACTATCAAAGGCTTCTTGACATCCATGAGGTTGCTGATTATGTCACTGGTCAATTAAGTTGCAGATTTCATTCTTCAAGACTCTTGATTGTCCAAAGTAACAGTATACAATGAGAATGCAAAATATAACTCAACACCATGTAAAAAACATAAATATTGGATTTCTGTCCATTTTACGAATAGAATCTTTGGATGCTTGAAGATTCTGTGCCAAAACAACAATCAGGTGATTCTGGTTGATGTTTATCAAGATTACCTTCACAAGTTGGAAACACACTATGATGTGTTGACAAATGAAAAAGAATTAACTTTCACTGTTTGCTTACAGCCAGTGATTAAAAATCACACCTCACTATTCCTGAAATGTGATTCCGTTCACTTGTGATGGCACTCACTTGATGTGAAATAAACAGAATGACTAATTAAAAATAAGCAAAACTAGTAAATGCTGAGAATTAAAGGGCGCAATTTAATGGCTTTGTCGTGCCCGACTTGGTGACATTATGAAGTAATTGAATGTCACGAGAAGCCTCTCGCGAGATTCACCACGCTTGAAACGTCTTGTGAGATTTAACGCTGAGCGAGATCAGGTTTAACATATTTAAGTGAACCATTAGGCTCATTTAAATATGTCTGCACTAGAACTGACGACCTCGCCTGGGAGGCCTTGCCAAGCGCCATTTAGAACTGGTTTCCACAAACGTGGATAAGGTGTAAAGGCACCTGGGGATCTCCAAGGCCAGTAGAGGCCCCTGGGTGGTCGGGCTCTGGACAGTGTGGTATTCTTGCACTCCCACTGACACCCGGCAACCTTGGCATTGCCAGCCGGGCACATTGGCACTGCCATTCAGGCATTCTGGTGGAGCCCAGGTGACACTGCAAGGCTGGCAGGGCACTGCCAGGATGCCTGGCTGGTTATGCCAAGGTGCCAGGTTGCCCAAGCCAGTGATCGGCCCGGGGGTGTGTGCCTTGCCCTTAAGGGGTGGAGTGAGGGGAAACTCAAGGACCCTGTAAGAGGTAGGTTGGCTGCAGTGAGAGGATCTGGAGAATCTGGTGGGGCAGCTGAGGGGGGTCAAAAGATCTGGGTGGCATTTAAAAATGGCGACCCGATCCACGAATACTCTTCCTGCACTGGCGAGCTGAACTTTTCAGTGCAGGAAATGATGTAAGTGCAGCCTTGGCCGGGTGTTCCTTGCTGAGGCCACAAAAAATGGCAAAATGCCGTTAAATAGCAGTGTAATTCTCGGCACTGCAGGCACTGAGAAGCAGCCTGATGACCGTGCCCAAAACGGGACTCTGTTTCTGTCCCGTTAAGTCGTACCCAAAATCTTTAATGGTGGAAATTCTGCGTACTTCAGTGGCCAATGTTAAATTACCAATGTTTGGAAATCGAGGGGTGAATTATTCCATGTCCCCAGCAGCAGGATCAATGATGGGCAAGGGGTGAATTCGTTGGGAAAGCCAAAAAATCAGTTTCACGCGGTGTGAATTTCCCACAATATCTCCTGCTGGTCGGAAAACTCGATC
The DNA here is from genome assembly GCF_047496885.1 of Scyliorhinus torazame. NCBI lineage: Eukaryota > Metazoa > Chordata > Chondrichthyes > Carcharhiniformes > Scyliorhinidae > Scyliorhinus > Scyliorhinus torazame. The sequence continues at coordinate 154,205,787 of NC_092715.1, forward strand.
GAGGATGGCACAAAATTGATTAACTTTTAGCTGAGAGGATGCAGATGAAGGCCTGACCAGAATCTTCCCCTGTTCCCAGTTCCCCATGATAACAGCGGGAAAACAAGCCGGTCCAGAACACACCTGGAACAATGTGGCAGGCAAAAATCAGGACTCACCTAAACAATGCCGGAGCTGTCTCCGGGACTTGGGATGGAAGCCTCCAACAACCCGGAAACTTGGACCACCACAGCAGTAAGTGAGGGTGAGCATTTGCAAGTGGATCTTCCAGGTTTAGTGCCATCAAAGAGGTCCATCATCCAGTCTTAGAGTGTTTCTGGAGATCCATTTTTTTCTCCAGGAGGTCCATATTCTTCCTTCAACGGTGGCTTGGTGATGTTGGACATGCTTTCAATATGGCACGCAAATATGATGGCAGGATTCACACCATTACTTTTGCACTGGAGTGCTACTTTAGGCTTCAGTAGAATGCTTAAATTGGAGTTGAACTGGAGTTGGACTGAGGGAAATTAAGGGCTAATTAAGGATTAATTTCTACCTGAAGTCTAGTCTTTCTCTAATTTAGTAATTAACTAAAAGTTGCTGTTTGTGTTGGAAGAAAGTGAGTTTTTGGCCAGCTTTAAAACAGGGTTCACTCAGGCTCTATTTGCTGCTGCAACTAGTTAATTAGGTAACTGGCTTAAACAGGTTTTCAGAGGCTCGATTCAGGCAGTACAAGAACATAGGATGAATAGGATGGGAATAGAGGGATACGGACCCAGGAAGTGTAGAAGATTGTAGTTTAGTCGGGCAGCATGGTCAACACGGGCTTGGAGGGCCGAAGGGCCTGTTCCTGTGCTGTACTTTTCTTTGTTCTTTGTTCTTATAGGAATTAGGAGCAGAAGTAGGCAATTCAGCACCTCGAGTGTGCTCCACCATTCAATCAGATTATGGCTGATCTCTTCCTGATCCACCTCCATACCTGTTCTCCAAATCCCTTTAACACGTTTTTATCAGAAATATATCTATCTCCTTCTTGATACCATTTAATGATTCAGATTCCACTGCACTATGGAGCAGCGAGTTCCACAAATTCACCACCCTCTGATGAGGCCCCGTCTCAGGGTCAGCACATGGGACAGGCTGGCACGGCTTTGCATGTGCCGCTGACAAGTGAGCCGGGGCCCTCTGGCCCCCAAAGGATGCCCGCCAGCGTCATAGGCAGCCACGAGGCAAGGTAGGCAGCTGGCTGCCTCAAACCTCAGATGTACACCCTGGGGAGACGCAAAGATATAGCGGTAGAGCTAGGAAGGCAAGCACATCGAGGATCGCTGAGGGCACCATGGGCGAGGGGAATGAGGTGGAGGGGGGTTGTAGAAGATGAGGGGGTGGGGGGTGTTGGGGAGGGCACACCTTCGCGAGAGTGGGGACTGGTGAAACACAATAAACACCATTGTGCACAACCAGTATGATGCCTCTGTCACGTTTTTACGCAATGCGTGTCGACCTCTGAATCCTTGGCCCATCTCTCCAGTCATACCCCCCTCTCCGGGCACACCACGTGCAGGTGATGGATTTGAGCGAGCACTCAGCAGACGGGCAGGGGTCAGACTATGGCATAGAATAAGGAGCTTGGTTCTCTGCGGGTTATCATCACCCCCCTGACCCCGACAGTACCCGCTGATGGTACTGACACAGACCCAGCACCCTTGAGTGTGTGACACATACCCTGGGAGGGTGGGAAATGGGAGTGGGGATTGACGGACCAGGCCACGTCCTAAGTGAATCGGGCGAGTACAAGGGCCGCCCTGGCCTTCCAGGCTTGCCAGACCTTCGCTGCCGCCTGTCCTGCAGCCTCCGGCTGGTCCTCAGGTTCCTCCCCGGCCTCGTTCTCTAGCCCCTGCTGGTCCGACACCGCCTCACCTTGCTCGTCATCATTCTCCTCCTCATCGGAGTTGGCCACATGTTCCTCATCACCTACCTCCAGCTTGTCGTTCTGCTTCTGTGCCAGGTTATGGAGGGCACAGCAGATCAGCACAAAGCGGGCGACCCTCCAGGCGGGTACTGCAGGGCACCAGCGGAGTGGTTGAGGCATCGGAACCTGATCTTGAGGAGTATGATGCACCACTCAATCACAGCCCGGGTGGCCACATGAGCCTCGTTGTTCTCCGCTTCGGTCTCCGGCCTCCGTACTGACGTCATTAACCAGGTCCTCAGCGGATACCCTTTACCCCTCAAGTGCCAGTCGCCCATCCTGAGGTTTTCCTCGAAGAACATAGAACATAGAACGATACAGCACAGTACAGGCCCTTCGGCCCACGATGTTGCACCGAAACAAAAGCCATCTAACCTACACTATGCCATTATCATTCATATGTTTATCCAATAAACTTTTAAATGCCCTCAATGTTGGCGAGTTCACTACTGTAGCAGGTAGGGCATTCCACGGCCTCACTACTCTTTGCGTAAAGAACCTACCTCTGACCTCTGTCCTATATCTATTACCCCTCAGTTTAAAGCTATGTCCCCTCGTGCCAGCCATTTCCATCCGCGGGAGAAGGCTCTCACTGTCCACCCTATCCAACCCCCTGATCATTTTGTATGCCTCTATTAAGTCTCCTCTTAACCTTCTTCTCTCCAACGAAAACAACCTCAAGTCCATCAGCCTTCCCTCATAAGATTTTCCTTCCATACCAGGCAACATCCTGGTAAATCTCCTCTGCACCCGCTCCAAAGCCTCCACGTCCTTCCTATAATGCGGTGATCAGAACTGTACGCAATACTCCAAATGCGGCCGTACCAGAGTTCTGTACAGCTGCAACATGACCTCCTGACTCCGGAACTCAATCCTCTACGAATAAAGGCCAACACTCCATAGGCCTTCTTCACAACCCTATCAACCTGGGTGGCAACTTTCAGGGATCTATGTACATGGACACCTAGATCCCTCTGCTCATCCACACTTCCAAGAACTTTACCATTAGCCAAATATTCCGCATTCCTGTTATTCCTTCCAAAGTGAATCACCTCACACTTCTCTACATTAAACTCCATTTGCCACCTCTCAGCCCAGCTCTGCAGCTTATCTATATCCCTCTGTAACCTGCTACATCCTTCCACACTATCGACAACACCACCGACTTTAGTATCGTCTGCAAATTTACTCACCCCCCCTTCTGCGCCTTCCTCTCGGTCATTGATAAAAATGACAAACAGCAACGGCCCCAGAACAGATCCTTGTGGTACTCCACTTGTAACTGAACTCCATTCTGAACATTTCCCAACAACCACCACCCTCTGTCTTCTTTCAGCTAGCCAATTTCTGATCCACATCTCTAAATCACCCTCAATCCCCAGCTTCCGTATTTTCTGCAATAGCCTACCGTGGGGAACCTTATCAAACACTTTGCTGAAATCCATATACACCACATCAACTGCTCTACCCTCGTCTACCTGTTCAGTCACCTTCTCAAAGAACTCGATAAGGTTTGTGAGGCATGACCTACCCTTCACAAAGCCATGCTGACTATCCCTGATCATATTATTCCTATCTAGATGATTATAAATCTTGTCTCTTATAATCCCCTCCAATACTTTACCCACTACAGACGTGAGGCTCACCGGTCTATAGTTGCCGGGCTTGTCTCTGCTCCCCTTTTTGAACAAAGGGACCACATTTGCTATCCTCCAGTCCTCTGGCACTATTCCTGTAGCCAATGATGACATAAAAATCAAAGCCAAAGGTCCAGCAATCTCTTCGCTGGCCTCCCAGAGAATCCTAGGATAAACCCCATCAGGACCCGGGGACTTATGTATTTTCAGCCTGTCCAGAATTGCCAACACCTCTTCCCTACGTACCTCAATGCCATCTATTCTATTAGCCTGGGTCTCAGCATTCTACTCCACAACATTATCTTTTTCCTGAGTGAATACTGACGAAAAATATTCATTTAGTATCTTGTCTATCTCTTCAGACTCCACACACAACTTCCCATCCCTGTCCTTGACTGGTCCTACTCTTTCCCTAGTCATTCGCTTATTCCTGACATACCTATAGAAAGCTTTTGGGTTTTCCTTGATCCTACCTGCCAAATACTTCTCATGTCCCCTCCTTGCTCGTCTTAGCTCTCTCTTTAGATCCTTCCTCGCTACCTTGTAACTATCCATCGCCCCAACTGAAACTTCACACCTCATCTTCACATAGGCCTCCTTCTTCCTCTTAACAAAAGATTCCACTTCTTTGGTAAACCACGGTTCCCTCGCTCGACGCCTTCCTCCTTGCCTGACCGGTACATACTTATCAAGAACACGCAGTAGCTGATCCTTGAACAAGCTCCACTTATCCAGTGTGCCCAACACTTGCAGCCTACTTCTCCACCTTATCCCCCCCAAGTCACGTCTAATGGCATCATAATTGCCCTTCCCCCAGCTATAACTCTTGCCCTGCGGTGTATACTTATCCCTTTCCATCATTAACGTAAACGTCACCGAATTGTGGTCACTGTCCCCAAAGTGCTCTCCTACCTCCAAATCCAACACCTGGCCTGGTTCATTACCCAAAACCAAATCCAACGTGGCCTCGCCTCTTGTTGGCCTGTCAACATATTGTGTCAGGAAACCCTCCTGCACACACTGTACAAAAAACAACCCATCTAATGTACTGGAACTGTATCTTTTCCAGTCAATATTTGGAAAGTTAAAGTCTCCCATAATAACTACCCTGTTACTTTCGCTCTTATCCAGGATCATCCTCGCCATCCTTTCCTCTACACCCCTAGAACTATTTGGAGGCCTATAGAAGACTCCCAACAGGGTGACCTCTCCTTTCATGTTTCTAACCTCAGCCCATACTACCTCGGAAGATGAGTCCCCATCTAGCATCCTCTCCGCCACCGTAATACTGCTCTTGACTAGCAGCGCCACACCTCCCCCTCTTTTGCCTCCTTCTCTGAGCTTACTAAAACACCTAAACCCCGGAACCTGCAACATCCATTCCTGTCCCTGCTCTATCCATGTCTCCGAAATGGCCACAACATCGAAGTCCCAGGTACCAACCCATGCTGCCAGTTCCCCTACCTTATTTTGTATACTCCTGGCATTGAAGTAGACACACGTCAAACCACCTACCTGAACACTGGCCCCCTCCTGCGACGTCAAATCTGTGCTCCTGACCTCTATACTCTCATTCTCCCTTACCCTAAAACTACAATCCAGGTTCCCATGCCCCTGCTGCATTAGTTTAAACCCCCCCAAAGAGCACTAACAAATCTCCCCCCCCAGGATATTTGTGCCCCTCAGGTTCAGATGTAGACCATCCTGTCTGTAGAGGTCCCACCTTCCCCAGAGAAAGCCCCAGTTATCCAGAAATCTGAATCCCTCCCGCCTGCACCATCCCTGTAGCCACGTGTTTAATTGCTCTCTCTCCCTATTCCTCATCTCACTATCACGTGGCACGGGCAACAACCCAGAGATAACAACTCTGTTTGCTCTCGTTCTGAGCTTCCATCCTAGCTCCCTGAAAGCCTGCCTGACATCCTTGTCCCCTTTCCTACCTATGTCGTTAGTGCCAATGTGGACCACGACTTGGGGCTGCTCCCCCTCCCCACTAAGGACCCGGAAAACACGATCCGAGACATCACGTACCCTTGCACCTGGGAGGCACCATACCAAACGTGAGTCTCTCACGCTCCCACAAAATCTCCTATCTGTGCCCCTGACTATCGAGTCCCCAATTACTAATGCTCTGCTCCTCTCCCCCCTTCCCTTCTGAGCAGCAGGGACAGACTCCGTGCCAGAGGCCCGTACCCCATGGCTTACCCCTGGTAAGTCGTCCCCCCCACAAGTATCCAAAGCGATATACTTGTTTCTCAGGGGAACGACCGCAGGGGATCCCTGCACTGACTGCTTCTTCCCAGTCCCTCTTACAGTTACCCATCTATCTCCAATCTTTGGTGTAACTAATTCCCTGAAGCTGCTATCTATGACCCCCTCTGCCTCCCGAATGATCCGAAGTTCTTCCAACTCCAGCTCCAGTTCCCTAACTCGGTCTTGGAGGAGCTGGAGATGGCAGCACTTCCTGCAGATAAAATCAGCAGGGACACTAACGGCATCCCTCACCTCAAACATCCTGCAGGAGGAACATTGCACTCCCTTCCCTGCCATCCCTCTAACTTTCTACCTGTGGTGTTGGGTGCTCTGGTGCACAGATGAGCCAACACAGTTGTATGTGGTACAACTCTATTTTATTATAACTCTTATAATACAGTTCGTTCTGGATACTCTGCACGTGCTGTCTCCCTGAGTGTCCCCGGCTATGGCTGTGTCCTGGTTCTCCCCTGCCGCTCTTTCTGACCACCAGGGGTTGTGTCTGTGCTTTTATATCTTTCTGTCATTGGTTGTGGTGTTGTGTGTTCTGATTTGTCTGTTGGTGTGTCTATCATGATGTGTGTGTTTGAATATCATGACATCCCCCTTTTTTACAAAGACAAGTGCCTACGTGGTTATAAATACAATTGTGTCGTGAGTGCATCTAAGAGTGTGCGTTTGTGTTGTGTACAGCGTGTGTTTATGACGTAACTATTTACATGGGGCGATGTCGGGTGCGTCACACTAACAAGGTTGTACCATAACAAAACTTGGATGCGAGAGAAAAAAAAACTTGAACATTGGTCCGGTCAGACGATATCTGGAACAATAAACAACAACAGGTTATAATACAGAAGTGTTTGACTTTTTGAACGTATTAACAGCGTTATAAGTCCAGTCTAGTGGGTGACCGCCTCAAGAATGGGCTGGTCCTCAAGCCGGTTCAGCTGTGGAGATTTGTGGTCACACTGGTTCACCTTGGACTGTTGGAGGTGATGCTGTTGCCGAAGTCTCTACTTTACCATTTGTTGTACTTCCTGCAGTGCTTGGTCTTTTTCATTCTTGCAAATATGACATTCAACATTTTTGTTAGTGGTGCCCTGGCTGTGGTTTGGTTCCGGTGGCGATGGAAGGGGCATGATCCGTGGCATCTCCACGAAGTCATCCTTGGGAACCAGTGGAGGATCCGGCGTGTGCGTACGGTGCAGTTGCGAGCGTGGAAGGCGGCACAGAGCCCGCTGATTGCGCCTACGCACCAATCCATCCGCCCTGCATGCCAGGAACAAGGTGGAGTCTGTTTTCTTTTTATGTTTGTGGTGGACGGCATCTTGTAGCCGATGGGTCGTTGCCATTGAAGTAGCACCATCACTAATATCATGCAAGGCGATGACTGTGCCAGATGTGGAAGTTGGCCAAGACCGTGTACGCTGGTTCCGGCCACCTGCTGTGCCGGAAGGGCGACTCCGCAGAGAAACGTCGAAGCATGTCGCCTTGGATAGAGAATTGTTGCTCGCATCAACGTCTGGCGATGGCGCGAGTTGGTGTGTCCATCTTGGACCGCCGGTGCTGGTTGCCACTGCCGACCCAGTGGGACTGCCACGCGATCCATTCCCTGTCGCCGTGGCATCTGCCGTCACCCTGAGCGTGCCATCACCGAGGCCGCGACACCGCCCGTCCGGAGCAAGGTCTGGCGTGCGCAGATCAGAGTCGGCGCTTGGCTGCTCCCCATCTGGAGTCCGGTCTGCCTTCCGTCGATGCCCCCCATCCGGAGTCCCAACAGGTTCACTGGAGGCAGCCGAGATTCCCTGAAGCTGCACTTCTGGAGTCGGAACATGCAGGAATGCACCAACCAGTGGAGAGGCTCGAGCCATCGAGGGTGGAAGCGGTGCGCCGCCACCGCAGTCGTCAGTGGTCCCACCGTGATCGTTGAGTGCCTTGGTACGCACTAGGCGAGGTCTGTCACCTTGCACCTTTTGCATGGGAAGTGGGATGCTGTCGTCACTCGTCTCACATCCCGTGGATAGATCGTCATTAGCAGCTTGCTGTTCACTAGGGTTGGGTAAATTGTCAGAGTTTTCATCTGGTGGTGCACACCATGTCGGTGGACTGTCATTGTCTTGCCATTGTCCTTCATTTGGGCTTTTCTTCTTTGGAACTTTAAATCTTCCCCCAGACATTGCAGAACCTTGTTTATTACCCCCAAATTCTCCCATATGTATGGTCTCGAATATAGTATCCACTGTTTCTATCGACATTGTACCATTTTCCAAAGAACATTCCGTTTCACTTTTCTTCTCAGGGACCTCATATGTAACTTTGTTTGATGTACATGCCTTCATGGTCTCTGGGTCTGATTTTGCTGGGACTGGCATGGTCACAGTCTCTTTTTTACTGTTCTCAATTGCCCACATCATACTCCCCATACATAACTGCTTGAGCACTGGGGTTAGTGTGGTACAATGGATAATCGGTTCGACCTTATCTGCATCTTCATCATTAGTGGAAAGCACACTTGGTTCACTTGAAACTGCTGTGGGTGTTAAATTCGTTATCTGGCTACTCGATGTCGGTGTCCTCAGGATTCTTGCTCCAATGTTCTGCTCAATAATCAGTGGAGTGTGTATAGGTTCAATGCAATTAATGTTCCCTTCCAGGTTTGAAGAGTCATTACTGACTAACTGCTGGTCTCCGAAGTTGGGATTTTGCGGCATTGTGTCGAAGGGAGACATTTGTCCCTGCCGTGGATATGAGTCAGGTTGTGTTATTTCCATCACCTGAGGGTCAATGTCTTGTCCATTTTTTCGATCCGTACTAAAACACTGGCAATTCTCAGTCTGCTCCTTGCAAGTTAAACATACAATTAATTTCGTTAGGAAATCCTCAGCATCCTTCTGTGGCCGTGCTGCATTATTAATCTCTGTTCGGCTACAATGATCCTGAAGGTCAGCGCATAAACCTTTTTTCTTCGGGCTTGGACGAGGCGATTCCTTTGGCTTGTCTTCAGTTGGGCTTGAACAGTCTTCAGCGCTGTGCCCTTTATTGTAGCATGAGAGACCGTCATGGTCATGCTGCTGTGTAGTGGAGCATGGTAGGCTGTCATAGCCTTCCTGCTGTTCACGGGAGCATGGCAGACCTGCATCGTCTGCCGCTGGTTGGTCAGGAGAGGTTGCTAGACCCTCATGGTCTTGTTCCTGCAAGGACTGCGCTCTGGAGTCCTGCGTTCCTTCCATCGTGGAGTCCGTCCACGAGCTCTCTGTGGAGGCTTGTGACACTGGAGTCACTTCTTGTTCGTGCAAGGACTGCGCTCTGGAGTCTTGCGCCGCCTCCACCGTGGAGGCTGTCCACGAGCTTGCCGTGGAAGCTTGTGACACTGGAGTCACTTCTGGTTCATGCGAGGACTGCACTCTGGAGTCTTGCATGTCTTCTTTCATAGAGTCGGGAACGTTGAGCGGGACGTGGACCACGCTCTGTGTGGCAGCAGGGCACCCTCCGTGTGCTTGCACCGCTCCCCGTCTGGTAATGTCAGGCCGCAGCATCATCCGGTACTGATAAGTTGGAACGTCATATCTGCTGGGTTGAAGATCCTCAAATCCGAAAAATGAATCCGCATCTGCGTCGGATTCAGTATGGGGGCCGCCAATGTGCACCACGAAAGGTTCGTCCGAGTCATAGTCATATAGGACCACGGAGCTATCATTGGGCTCGCGAGGTCCGGAAACACTGTAAAAATCGTCATCGAAGTATTCAAGGTCGGAATCATCGGCTTGTTCGTAGGTAACTGCTTGTCGGAGGGTTCTTCGGAGGTAAAATTCATCTCCTGGGTCAATTTGCGGCACTGCGCTGTCATTCCAGGTGAGGGAAGGTTGTTTTACAGCTTTAACAGATTTTTGTTTTTTTGATTTGGGACGTTTCCCTTTTAAATTGGATTTGGGACATTTCCATTTTAAATTGGTGCAGTCTGGGGCCTCTGACATCCTGACGCTCGGTATGTAGCACGTAGGAAGCGACTGCGCATGCTCAGATCGCTGTTCCTTTACCGATGGCCATTTTCTTAACTGCGGATGCGCACCATATTGCGCATGCGCATACGAAACTTCCGGTTCTGCGCACTTCTCGCGCAACTGTGCTAGCGTTATACCTTTAGCAAGATGGCCGTCGACCTCGACCCAGCCTTTTCTCAGGCCCGGGACCTCGGGCTCCGGGATCCCAGCCACGAGGTGAGTACTGCCGCTTTTCTTACCTTTAAGTCCCCATTGGATTGCGTATTCTTCACAGTACTTGGCGAATTTGCCCATGACTGCCTGGTAATCGTGCCTTTGGTGCCTCCTGAAGAACCTGAACCTTCTGAACATTGCTCTTGCCCTTGCACCGGCGACGATGAGGAGAAATTCAATTTTTTCCTTGTCATCCAGGTCTTGGAGTTGAGCTGTCGCCAGGAACAATTCGAAATTTTGCCGGAATCGCCGCCAGTTTTCGTGGAGGTCGCCGTCACACTGGAGCGCCTGCGGAACCGGGAGCTCGTACATCATGTCTGGGCACTGCTGGTTGTCTCTGTACACTGGATGTATGCCGGCAGGTATCGATCCACTCCTGTACCATGTGGTGTTGGGTGCTCTGGTGCACAGATGAGCCAACACAGTTGTATGTGGTACAACTCTATTTTATTATAACTCTTATAATACAGTTCGTTCTGGATACTCTGCACGTGCTGTCTCCCTGAGTGTCCCCGGCTATGGCTGTGTCCTGGTTCTCCCCTGCCACTCTTTCTGACCACCAGGGGTTGTGTCTGTGCTTTTATATCTTTCTGTCATTGGTTGTGGTGTTGTGTGTTCTGATTTGTCTGTTGGTGTGTCTATCATGATGTGTGTGTTTGAATATCATGACACTACCAAGATCTGGCTAACAACTAAATTAAATTAAACAAAAAAATAATAATAATAATAAAATATGGTACTTACCTCACACCAATGGGTTTTATTATTAGGTTAGAGGAGGAGGGCGGGTGGGAGACACTACACGTGTAGTGTCTCGGGTTTCCTCTCCACCAGAATTTATTGGTGAGGGTCTTCCCAGAAGTCCGCGGGTCGAACTTCCTGTTCCCGCCTTAAACACTAAAATTTAAAAAAAACAGCAAAGAGGGACCGAAAACGGGACCAGGTAAGTGTTTACCGCTGAAATTGACTAGCCTGCTCCTGTGAAGGTCTCCCAGACATCACTAACTCACCGCTCCCGCTGAAATCGACTGGCCTGCTCCTGCAAAGACAAGTGTTTTTAAAGGAGAAACTTACCTCCCAGAAATCACTTGCGCACTGCTCCCGCTGAAATTGACTAGCCTGCTCCGCTCCCGCTGAAATCGACTGGCCTGCTCCTGCAAAGACAAGTGTTTTTAAAGGAGAAACTTACCTCCCAGAAATCACTTGCGCACTGCTCCCGCTGAAATTGACTAACCTGCTCCGCTCCTGCTGAAATCGACTGGCCTGCTCCTGCAAAGACAAGTGTTTTTAAAGGAGAAACGTACCTCCCAGAAATCACTTGCGCACTGCTCCCGCTGAAATTGACTAGCCTGCTCCGCTCCCGCTGAAATCGACTGGCCTGCTCCTGTAAAGACAAAAGTTTTTAAAGGAGAAACGTACCTCCCAGAAATCACTTGCGCACTGCTCCCGCTGAAATTGACTAACCTGCTCTGCTCCCGCTGAAATCGAAGAGGCCAGGGACAACTGAATGCCCCAGGATGTAGGGGTCTTTGACACTCCCCGGGAAGCGTGCACACACTTGCATGATTTTCACCTGGTGGTCGCACACAAACTGTATGTTGGGAGAATGGAATCCCTTTCTGTTTACATAGGACACACCCAGATGACCCGGTGGGTGAAAGGCAACACGCGCAGCATCTATTAACCCTGGACCTGGGCATACCGGCGACGGCGGTGAAACCTGCAGCTTGGGCACCTTGCTGGGCTTGGTCCATGCCAAAAATGATGTAGTTTTCCAACCAGGCATACAGGGCATTTCTGACCTGTCAGATGCACCTGTGGACTGTGACCTGTGACATGCCACACAGGTCCCTGCTCGATCCCTGGAATGATCCCGAAACATAAAGGTTAACGGCTGCAGTGACCTTGATGGTCACCGGGAGAGGGTTCCCTCCTTCTCCACATGCTGCCTTGCCCGCAATACATGGCACAGATGACGCACTGTCTCCTTGTTGAGGCAGAGCCTCCTGTGGCATGCGCTGTCCATTGTCAGCTTGAACTTTCCCTGTACAACCTGGGCCAGCACAGGATTCCTTCCCTGGGTCACTCCCTGGCCCAGTGGTGGCTCCCACTCCGGGATCCTCCATTCCCCCATTGATACCCCCCCCACCCAGAATACTCTGTCTATGCACACCCAGCCGCAGCGGGCCGCCTCACCGGACCCCAGACCCTGTACCCCGGACACCCACTCATAACATCAGCCAGAGTTGGCGCTAGCCCCCTTCTCATGGCACTCACCTACCCTCCGGCCGTGGACATGTTCCCGGAGTTGTGTCCCAATCCCTGGGTGTTCGGATGTTGGCAGCTGCGTGTGAGGTGTTGCCTCTGGCAGTGTTCAGGCACAGTGTCCAGGCAGCACGGTCTGATTGGGATGCTAGGCAATGGCTCCCACATGCTACATGGCCCGCCCACCCATGGGAGTCCACTTAAGAACATAAGACCTCGGAGCAGGAGTAGGCCATCTGGCCTGCTCCACCATTCAATAAGATTGTGGCTGCTCTTTTTGTGGACTCAGCTCCACTTACCCGCCCGCTCACCATAGCCTCATGGCAGACTGGTACAAAAGGTGAAGTCACACAGGATCAGAGTTGAGGTGGCAAGATGGATACAGACCTGGCTCAGTCACAGAAGGGTAGCAGTAGAAGGTGTTTTTATGAATGGAAGGTTGTGACCAGTGGTGTTCCACAGGGGTCTGTCCTGGGGCCTCTGTTGTTTGTAGTGTACATAAACAATTTGGAGGAAAATGTAGCTCGTCTGATTAGTAAGTTCGTGGATGACACCAAGGTTGGTGGAGTGGCAGATAGTGTTGAGGATTGTCGGAGGATACAGCAGGACTTAGATAGGTTGGAGACTTGGGCAGAGAAATAGCAAATGGAGTTTAATCCAGCCAAATGTGAGGTAATGCATTTTGGTAGGTCTAACATAGAGGGGAAATTTACCGTAAATGGCAAAACTCTTGAGAATATAGAAAGTCAGAGGGATCTGGGCGCGCAGGTCCACAGATCTATGAAAGTGGCAACGCAAGTGGACAAGTTGGTCAGGAAAGCATACAGAAGCATGCATGTCTTCATTGGATGGAGCATCGAGTATAAAAACTGACAAGTCATGCTACAGTTGTATAGAACTTTGGCAAGTTACTTACTTGGAATATTGCACACAATTCTTTTTTTAAAATTTTATAGCACCCAATTCATTTTTTCCAATTAAGGGGCAATTTAGTGTGGCCAATTCAACTAGCTTGCACATTTTTGGGTTGTGGGGGTGAAACCCACACCAACATGGTGAGAATGTGCAAACTCCACACAGACAGTGACCCAGAGCCAGGATCGAACCTGGGACCCTGGTGCTGTGAGGCCGCAGTGCTAACCCACTGCGCCACCGTGCTGCCCAATTGCACACAATTCTGGTCGCCACACTACCAGAAGGCTGTGGAGGCTTTGGAGAGGATGCAGATGAGATTTACCAGGTTGTTGCCTGGTCTGGGGGGTGGTAGCTATGCGGAGAGGCTAAATAGACTTGGACTGTTTTCATTAGAATGATGGATATTGAGGGATGACTTGATAGAGGTCTACAGGATTATGAGGGGTTTGGATAGAGTGGATGGACAGGCATTCTTTCCCAGGGCGGAGGGGCAATCACCAGGGAGCATAGGTTTAAGGTCCATGGGGCAAGGTTTAGAGGAGATGTGCGAGGCAGGTTTTTTACACAGAGAGTGGTGAGTGCCTGGAAAGCATTGCCAGGAGAGACTGTGGAAGCAGATACATTAGCAGCGTTCAAAAGGCATCTCAACAAATACATGATAGGATGGTGAGAGAGGGATATGGCACTGGGAAGTGCTGCGGGTTTTGGCCAAGGATATTATCAGATTTTAAAAAAAATTTAGTGTACCCAATTATTTTTTTTTCCAATTAAGGGGCAATTTAGCGTGGCTAATCCACCTAACCTGTACATCTTTGGGTTGTGGGAGTGAAACCCACGCAGACATGGGTAGAATATGCAAACTCCACACGGACAGTGACCCAGGGTCGGGATTCGAACCCACGTCCTCAGCACTGCAGTCCCAGTGCTATCCACTGCGCCACATGCCGCCTTCAAGAGTGGTATCATGACTGGTACAGGCTTGGAGGGCCGAAGGGCCTGTTCCTGTGCTGTATTGCTCTTTGTTCTGTTCTAACCCTTAATTCCTTTACTGTTCAAAGATCTATCTTTCAATGGCGTAGCCTTAACTGCTTCACTGGGCAGAGAATTCCACAGATTTACAACCCTTTGGGTGAAGAAGTTCCTAATCATCACAGTCCCAAATTTGCTCCTTCTTATTTTGAGGCTATGCCTCCTAGTTCTAATTTCACCCGCCAGTGGAAACAACCTCCCTGCTTCAATCTTATCTATTCCCTTCATAATTTTAAATGGTTCTGTAAGATCCCCCTCATTCTTCTAAATTCCAATGAGTACAGCCCCAGTCTATTCAGTCTCTCCTCATAAGCCAATCCTCTCAACTTCAGAATCAACCCAGTGAATCTCCTTTGCACCACATCCAGTGCCAGTACATCCTTTCTCAAGTAAGGAGACCAGAACTGTACACAGTACTCCAGGCGTAGCCTCACAAGCACCCTACACAGCTGCAACATAACCTCCCTGTTTTAAACTCCATCACTCTAGCAATGAAGGACAACATTCCATTTACCTTCGGAATCACTTGCTGCACCTGCAAACCAACATTTTGCGATTCACGCAAAAAGACATCCAGGTCCTTCTGCACAGCAGCATGCTGCAATCTTTTACCATTTAAATAATAATACATTTTGCTGTTATTCCTAACAAAATGGATAACCTCATATTTACCAACATTGTACTCCATCTGCTAGACCCTTGCCTACTCAGTTAAGCTATCTATATCCTCTGCAGACTTTCAGTGTCCTCTGCACACTTGACTCTGCCACTCATCTTAGTGTCACCTGCAAACTTTGACACATTACACTTGGTCCCCAACTCCAACTCATCGAAGTAAATTGTAAACAATTGTGGTCCCAAAACTGATCCCTGAGGCACACCACTAACCACTGATCGTCAACCAAAAAAACACCCATTTATCCCCACTCTTTGCTTTCTGTTAGTTAATCAATCCTCCATCCATGATAATACATTACCTGTAATGGCATGCACCCTTATATTATGCAACAGGCTTTTGTGCTGCACCTTGTCGAATGTCTTCTGGAAATCCAGATACACCACAACCACCGGTTCCCCATTGTCCACTGCATTCATATTGTTCTCAAAGAATTCCAAGAAATTAGCTTTTTTTTAATAACTTTCTGAGTACCCAATTATTTTTTTTCCAATTAAGGGCGAATTTAGCATGGTCAATCCATCTAACCTGCACATCTTTAGGTTGTGGGGTGAAACCCATGCAAACATGTGGAGAATGTGCAAACTCCACACAGACAGTGATCCAGGGCTGGGATTCGACCCCGGGTCCTCAGCACTGCAGTCCCAGTGCTGACCACTGCACCGCATGCCGCCTCCAATAAATTGGTTGAACATGACCAGCCTTTCATGAACCCATGGTGCATCTGCCCAATGGGACAATTTCTTGGGTTGTGTGAAGTGCTCACTTAACCACAGTTGCAAATTCCCTATTAGCAATAGTCTTCAGCTGCATGGCCAAAGGCCTCGGCAGTCGATGGGGGTTATGGCTGATCGGTGGGGCAGATGGGCAGGGACAAGGGTTGACACCGGAACAGGTACACACAGTCCAGGAGTTTGAATGGTGGTGCCATGAGCGGTTGCCCCTCAGTGCCTCCCCCCCACCCCAGCTTGGCGGCCCACCCCAGCCGGGGCTGTCCCTTCCCGGGGCTGTCCCCTTCCGGGGCTGTTTCCCCCCCCCCCCCCCCCCCAAAGCCACGGTTCCCCACCTCCCACTGAACACTGGGATGGCAAGCTCAGCACCCCGGGCTCTTTGCCAGTGAGCAAAGATGGCTACTCACCACCTATACTCCCCATAGAAGCCCTTCCAGCGTGCGCACATTTTTAAGAAAGAGTACTAATCGGCGCCAGAGTGATCACTTGCTGGCGAGGCCGATGAATGATGGGAGGCCATTGGTTATGGGGTCACTCTCGTTAATTGTATGGAAATAGGGCATAAGTGGTGATAATTGGTTTCTCACCATGCAACGCGAGATCCCGATTTTGCCTACCGGACTGGCTGGTTGCATCGCAAACTGTTTGACTCCTGGCGCGGTTCTCGTTTTTACCCACCCGCTATTCACCGCCTGAGCAGGTGTTCAACAAGGCTATAGAATTGCACCCTTTGTCCTCTCTTCACTATATCTGCTTTCCCACATATTTTAATATAATCTCCAAACTTTTCTATGTGACACTCTGTCCTTGCTTGCAGATCATTTATATAGATTGTAAACAGTTGTGGTCCGAGGACTGAACCCTGTAGCACCCTACTAATTACAGTTGATCAGCCAGAGAAGGACCCATTTATCCCGACTCTCTGCTTTCTGTCAGTCAGCCAATCCTCAATCCTCTCCTTAATGATTGATTCCAGCAACCTTCCCACCACAGAGGTCAGGCTACCTGATCTATGAATTCCATGCTTTTTGCCTCTCTCCCTTTGTGGATAGGTGTGTCACACGATAGAACAATAGAATAGAACAATAGAACCATACAGCGAAGTACAGGCCCTTCGGCCCTCGATGTTGCGCCTACCTGTGAAGCCAATCTAAAGCCCATCTAGACTATTCCATTATCATCCATACATTTATCCAATGACCATTTAAATGCCCTTAATGTTGGCGAGCCCACTACTGTTGCAGGCAGGGCATTCCAGGCCCCTACTACTGTCTAAGTAAAGAACCTACCTATGACATTTGCCCTATATCTATCTCCCCTCAATTTAAAGCTATGTTCCCTCGTGCTAGCCATCACCAGCCGAGGAAAAAGGCTCTCACTGTCCACACTATCTAATCCTCTGATCATCTTGTATGCCTCTATTAAGTCACCTCTTAACCTTCTTCTCTCTAACAAAAACAGCCTCAAGTCCCTCAGCCTTTCCTCATAAGATTTTCTCTCCATACAAGGCAACAGCCTGGTAAATCTCCTCAGCACCCTTTCCAATGCTTCCACATCCTTCCTATAATGCGGCGACCGGAACTGCACGCAATACTCCAAATGCGGCCGCACCAGAGTTTTGTACAGCTGCAACATGACCTCATGGCTCCGAAACTCAATCCTTCTACCAATAAAAGCTAATACACCGTGTGCCTTCTTAACAACCCTATCAACCTGGGTGACAACTTTCAGGGATCTATGTACATGGACACCGAGATCTCTCTGCTCATCCACACTGCCAAGAATCTTGCCATTAGCCCAGTACTCTGTCTTCCTGTTATTCCTTCCAAAAGGAATCACCTCGCACTTTTCTGCATGAAACTCCATTTGCCACCTCTCAGCCCAGTGCTGCAGCTTATATCTGTCCCTCTGTAACTTGTAACATCCTTCCGCACTGTGCACAACTCCACCGACTTTAGTGTCATCTGCAAATTTACTCACCCATCCTTCTACGCCCCCTCCAGGTCATTTTAAAAATGACAAACAGCAGTGGCCCCAAAACAGATCCTTGTGGTACACCACTAGTAACTGAACTCCAGGCTGAACATTTCCCATCAACCACCACCCTCTGCCTTCTTACAGCTGGCCAATTTCTGATTCAAACCGCTAAATCACCCGCAATCCCATGCCTCTGTATTTTCTGCAATAGCCTACCGTGGGGAATATTATCATACGCTTTACTGAAATCCATATACACCACATCAACTGCTTTACCCTCGTCCACCTGTTTGGTCACTTTTGTGAGGGCCACGAAGAATCCAGCACGAGTTGAAGGATAGAAAGAAATAACATTTATTTACAATAACATGTATATACAATCGCAGCAGCAACTCCTTGCTGCTCACTCCTCTCTAGCCGATTCCAAACTGGCCAGCTTTATTGATGCAGGGAATCTGCTAATGATTTCTCCGCCCCCCTCATGGGGAACCTCATTCTCCCAAAGGATTGTGGGATTGCAATTAGTCCGCAGCCAGTGGTAAGCAGGCAGTTTATAACATCCTTCCCCCCCCCAAAGTCCAGCGAATCCACCGAAGACCCTGGTGAAGGAGGGCATCGGACTCGTCTTGCCGCAGGCCAGACACCATTTGCACGAGGCGCTGGATCGGGCGGCGTGTAACGAGACGGAGAATGGTGCTTCCATGATGAATGGCGTAACGGTTGTACATCCATGGCCCGTGGGCCCGAGGATTCCCCCTCTGAGGCGTCCTGTGTCTCCATCTCGGAGTCGGAGTCCGCTGCCTTCGTCATCTCAGCGTCTCTATCTCCACGCGGTTCCGCAACGACCTGCGCAGGCTTTGAGTGCGGCACCAGAGGAAGATTGTGAGGAATACTCTCCACTGTTTCTGGTTTCTGTCGCTGTAAAAATGAGCTCCGGGGGCGGTGAATCTTTGGAAGGGATGGTCTTCTGGACCGCATGTGGTCTACATGCTTGTGCTGGAGACGACCCTGGGCTTGCACCTGGTAAGAGATAGGGCCCGTTTTGCGAAAGATTACGCCAGGGACCCACTGGGCACCACCAGCAAAATTGCGAACGAACACTGAGTCACCGGGCGCAAACTGCCGAATTGGCCGATGCCGAGAAAAATCATGTCCCTGCCGTTCTTGTGTGCGGCGTACTTTTGCGCCAATGTCCGGGAAAACCATACTAAGGTGGGTGCGAAGTCTCTGGACCATTAGGAGTTCCGCGGGAGCTACACCAGTCACCGCATGTGGGGTGGTCCTGTACGTAAACAAAAAGCGAGTCAGTCTCGTGTCCATTGATCCGGAAGACGGCTTCTTTCGGCCTCGTTTGAATGTCTGCACTGCGCGCTATGCCAATCCTTTTGAAGCCAGGTGGTATGGGGCGGGGCGGATATGGCGTATGCCATTCATCTTCATGAACCTCGCAAACTCGTCACTTGTGAGTGGAGTACCGTTGTCCGTGACCAGCACCTCGGGGAGGCCAATGGTACTGAAAGTTAAACGCATCTTCTCGATTGTTGCGCAGGACGTTGTGCCTATCATCTTATGCACCTCTAACCATTTAGACTGGGCATCGATTAATAGAAGGAACATGGATCCTTGAAAAGGGCCTGCAAAATCTGCATGCAAGCGCGCCCAAGGCCGCCCTGGCCATTCCCAGTGATGTAGGGGCGCGGCCGGTGGAAGCTTCTGATGCTCCTGGCAAATGGAGCAGTTTTGGGCCACCTTCTCAATGTCGGTGTCGAGGCCTGGCCACCAGACATAACTCTAGGCCAATATTTTCATTTTGGTCACACCTGGATGCCCATTGTGCAAGTCTATTAGCATCAGCTCCTGTCCTTTTTCCAGGACAATCACACGTGTCCCCCACAAGAGGATACCGTCTTCCATGCTAAATTATGACAGCGTGGAGGAAAATGCCTGCAACTCACCTGGGAGCTGTCTATGCTGCCCACCATACAGGACTCTGTGCCGAACCTTTGACAGGACTGACTCCGTCTGGGTCCACTCACGGATCTGTGATGCCGTGACAGACAAGGTGCCTATAAAGTTTAGGGTTGCAACCACCTCACCGGTCGTGGCGGCTGACATGGGGCCAGTTGATAAAGGCAATCGGCTCAGTGCGTCGGCATTTGCAATCTGGGTTCCCTTGTTTGTGCTGCAGAGAATACTCGTAGGCAGCGAGCAACTATGCCCAGTGCTGGATCCGTGCGGAAGCAATGGGCGGTATTGGCTTATCCTCTTGGAAAAGTCCCAGCAGAGGCTTATTATCGGTCACGATAGTGAAGTGGCGGCCATACACGTATTGGTGGAAGCAATTCACCGCAAAGACCACCGCCAGGCCCTCCATCTCGATCTGCGCGTATTTATTTTCCGCTGCAGTCAATGTGCGGGAGGCGAAAGCTATCGGCCGCTCCGCCCCATTCTCCATCTTGTGGGACAGGACGGCCCCAATACCATATGGGGATGCATCACATTTGATGAGCAAAGGCTTTCCAGGATCATAGTGGGTTAGTAACCCAGACGATGACAATTGTTGTTTTACCCGCCGGAAAGCGGTTTCTTGTGGCTGACCCCAAACCCAGGTGTGATTCTTCTTTAGCAGAAGGTGCAATTTGGCCAGTGTAGTTGCCAGATTGGGGGGAACTTCACGTAATAGTTTACAAGGCCGAGAAAAGAACGAAGATGCGAAGTGTCAGTCGGGGCGGGGGCCTGTTGAATTGCGCGCACCTTCTCTGCGACGGGCTGCAGACCTTCGCGGTCCACCCGATAACCCTGGTAGACTCCTTCCTTCACCTGAAAGATGCACTTTGTGCGACGTAAATGGACTCCAGCCTCTGAAAAGCGTCTAAGGACAGCCTCCAAATTGTCCAAATGTTCCTGCTCCGACGTCCCTGTAATCAAAATGTCGTCTAAGTAGACAGCGACACGCGGTAAACCTCTCAAAATGCCCTCCATGATGTGTTGAAAAATAGCACAGGCAGAGAATACCCCAAAGGGCAACCGTGTATATTCATACAGGCCCCGGTGTGTATTAATCGTTACATATGGCCGGGAGGCAGGCACCAGCTCCAACTGTAGGAAGGCATGACTCATAGCTAATTTCGTGAACGAGAGTCCACCTGCAAGCTTCGCGTAGAGATCCTCTATGCGAGGCATTGGATATCGGTCGACCCGGGAAGCCGTATTCACTGTAAGTTTATAGTCGCCGCACAAGCGAACTGTGGCATCTGGCTTCATTACAGGTACAATTGGTGCTGCCCAGTCAGCGAAACGGACGGGCCTGATAATACCCAAAGTCTCCAAACAAGTGAGCTCCCCTTCTACCTTCTCGAACAAGGTGCAAGGCACCAGCCGCACCCAGAAATAGCGCGGCCTGGCTCCTGGTTCGATTTGAATACTGGCTACGGCCCACTTTCCCAAAACCGGGCGGGAATACATCTGGGTACCGTCCTAGCACTTCAGTCAACCCTCCAGAAACTGTTTGGAGGATGTGTTGCCACTGCAGCCGCAAATGGCGCAACCAGTCCCGACTCAACAGGCTGGGCACATCGCCGTTCACCACATTAAATGGGAAACGCCCCTCCTGGCATCCATAAACAACAGGGGTCATCGTAGTTCCTGCAATGTCCAATGGTTCCCCCGTATAGGTGGCCAACCTGGCCTGTGTGTCGGTTATTGTAAGGGTCTGTATACCCTGCTTTATGCGGTCGAATGTCCTCTGGGCGATCACGGACCGCTGCACCAGTGCCGAACTCCATCTCAAGCAGGTGACCATTGACCCGTACTGTCACCTTAATGGGGGCCACAAGGGGAGCTGCCACATAATGCAGCTGCAGGCAGTCATCCTCGGGAGTAGTCGCCGCAGGTTCATCCAAATGGAAGATACGGCCCCCGGGCTGGCCCCAGTTTCTGTCGGAATGACGGTACCTCTGGCACCCCCAGGACCGGCGTCCGCGACGGGGACGGCGCCCACAAGTCTGACACGGACATGGCTCCTCATCCATTGGTTTTGGAGAAGGCTCCCTTCGGGGAGGAATGTCTGACGGCCACTGGCGTCGATCCGGACGTCACCTCGCCCAAGGTACCGCAGGGGAGCGGGGGGTTGCTTGCAGACGGGAGGGGTTGCGCCCCAAGGCATGCACCTCCATTCCCTGTAGCTCCTGCACTCCCCATTCTCTGCTCTCTCGGGACAATACTATTTGAATAGCCTGCTGAAAAGTAAATGTTGATTCAGCTAACTTTCTCTGGGTGGCCGCATTGTTAATACCGCAAACCAAACGGTCGCCAAACATTTCTGACAAGGTCTCACCATAGTCACAGTACTCCGCAATCCTGCGTAGCCTGCATAGAAAATCGTCAAGGGATTCTCCTGGGGTCCTCTCAGCGGTATTAAACCGGTAACGCTGGACTATCGTGGATGGGGTTGGGTTAAAATGTGGCCCCACTAAGTTCACAAGTTCATCAAACATTTTGGTGTCCGTCGCAGCTGGGTACGTAAGGCTCCTAATCACCCCAAACGTATGTGGACCGCAGGTGGTGAGCAATATGACCACCTGACGCTCGTTTTCAATGATGTTGTTTGCCCGGAAATAGTAACGCATCCATTGATGTGTACTGGTTCCAACTTTCCAGCGCAGCGTCAAAAACATCCAAATGTCCATCCAGAGACATGGTGTAATAGGAAACAACTTCCAACGTGTATCCAACAAAAATCCAGGGAGATGGCTTCAGCAGTGTAGACAGCTATTCACTTTAACCCTCGTCGCCAGTTTTGTGAAGGCCACGTCGAATCCAGCACGAGTTGAAGGATAGAAAGAAATAACATTTATTTACAATAACATAGATATACAACAGCAGCAGCAACTCCTTGCTGCTCACTCTCCTCTAGCCGGTTCCAAACTGGCCAGCTTTATTGATGCAGGGAATCTGCTAATGATTTCTCCGCCCCCCTCATTGGGGAAGCTCATACTCCCAAAGGATGGTGGGATTTCCATTAGTCCCCAGCCAGTGGTAAGCAGGCAGATTATAACAGTCACCTTCTCAAAGAACTCAATAAGGTTTGTGAGGCACGACCTACCCTTCACAAAACCGTGTTGACTATCCCAAATCAAATTATTTCTTTCTAGATGATTATAAATCCTATCTCTTATAATCCTTTCCAAACTTTTGGCCACAACAGAAGTAAGGCTCACTGGTCTATCGTTACCGGGGTTGTCTCTACTCCCCTTCTTGAACAAGGGGATAACATTTGCTATCCTCCAGTCTTCTGGCACTATTCCTGTAGAAAATGACGGCATAAAGATCAAAGCCAAAGGCTCTGCAATCTCCTCCCTAGCTTCCCAGAGAATCCTAGGATAAATCCCATCTGGCCCAGGGAATTATCTATTTTCCATCATTCCAGAATTGCTAACACCTCCTCCTTATGAACCTCAATCCCGTCTAGTCTAGGAGCCTGTATCTCAGTATTCTCCTTGACAACGTTGTCTTTTTCCTGTGTGAATACTGATGAAAAATATTCATTTAGCACCTCTCCTATCTCCTTGTCTCCACGCACAACTTCCCACTACTGTCCTTGACTGGCCCTACTCTTACCCTAGTCATTCTTTTATTCTTGACATACCTGTAGAAAGCTTTAGGGTTTTCCTTGATCCTACCTGCCAAGGACTTCTCATGTCTCCTTCTGGCTCTTCTTAGATCTCTCTTTAGGTTCCTCCTGGCTAACCTGTAACTCTCAAGCGCCCTAACTGAACCTTCACGTCTCATCTTTACATAAGCCTCCTTCTTCCTCTTGACAAGTGATTCAACTACTTTAGTAAACCACGGTTCCCTCGCTCGACCACTTCCTCCCTGCCTGACAGGTACATACTTATCAAGGACATGCAGTAGCTGTTCCTTGAACAAGCTCCAGATTTCAATTGTGCCCATCCCCTGCAGTTTCCTTCCCCATCCTATGCATCCTAAATCTTGCCTAATCGCATCATAATTGGCTTTCCCCCAGCTATAACTCTTGCCCCGTGGTATATACCTATCCCTTTCCATCGCTAAAGTAAACGTAACCGAATTGTGGTCACTATCACCAAAGTGCTCACCTACCTCCAAATCTAACACCTGGCCTGGTTCACTATCCAGTACCAAATCCAATGTGGCCTCGCCTCTTGTTGGCCTATCTACATACTGTGTCAGGAAACCCTCCTGCACACATTAGACAAAAACTGATCCATCTAAAGTACTCGAACTATAGCGTTTCCAGTTAATATTTGGAAAGTTAAAGTCCCCCATAACAACTACCCTGTTACTTTCGCTCCTGTCCAGAATCAGCTTTGCAATCCTTTCCTCTAAATCTCTGGAACTTTTCGGAGGCGTATAGAAAATTCCCAACAGGGTGACCTCTCCTTTCCTGTTTCTAACCTCAGCCCATACTACCTCAGTAGACGAGTCCTCATCAAACGTCCTTTCTGCCACCGTAATACTGTCCTTGACTAACAATGCCACACCTCCCCCTCTTTTACCACCTTCCCTGAGCTTACTGAAACATCTGAACCTGCAACAACCATTCCTGTCCCTG
Source organism: Scyliorhinus torazame (assembly GCF_047496885.1). Taxonomy (NCBI): domain Eukaryota; kingdom Metazoa; phylum Chordata; class Chondrichthyes; order Carcharhiniformes; family Scyliorhinidae; genus Scyliorhinus; species Scyliorhinus torazame. The sequence goes on from NC_092715.1 coordinate 154,230,030, forward strand.
CTCTCTGCATGTCTCCGAAATGGCCACAACATCGGAGTCCCAGGTACCAACCCATGCTGCAAGTTCACTCACCTTATTCGGGATGCTCTTGGCATTGAAATAGACACACTTCAAATCACCTTCCTGCCCGCCAGTACATACCTGCGACCTTGAAACCTTACTCATGACCTCACTACGCTCAACCTCCTGTACACTGGAGCTACAATTCAGGTTCCCATCCACCTGCTGAATTAGTTTAAACCCTCCCAAAGAGCATTAGCAAAGTTCCCCTCCAGGATATTGGTACCCCTCTGGTTCAGGTGTAGACCATCCCATTTGTAGAGATCCCACCTACCCCAGAATGAGCCCCAATTATCCAGGTATCTGAATCCCTCCCTCCTGCACCATCCCTATAGCCACGTGTTCAACTGTTCTCTCTCCCTATTTCTCGTCGCGCTAGCACGTGGCACAGGTAACAAACCACAGATAATAATTCTGTTTGTTCTAGCTCTAAGATTCCACCCTAACTCCCTGAATACCTGCCTTACATCCCCTCCCTTCTCCTACCTATGTCGTTGGTGCCTACGTGGACCACGACTTGGGGCTGCCCCCCCTCCCCCTTAAGGATCCCAAAAACACGATCCGAGACATCACAGACCCTGGCACCTGGGAGACAACACACCAACCGCGAGTCTCTCTCATTCCCACAGAATCTCTTATGTGTCCCCCTAACTATGGAGTCCCCAGTGACTAATGCTCTACTCCTCTTCCCCCTTCCCTTCTGAGCAACAGTGACAGAGTTTGTGCCAGAGACCTGTACCCCATGGCTTACCCCTGGTAAGTCCCCCCCCCCCACCAGTATCCAAAGCGGTATACTTGTTACTATGGGGAACGGCCACAGGGGATCCCTGTACTGACTGCTTCCTCCCAGCCCCTCTCACCATCACCCATCTATATTTATTCTTCGGAGTAACTACATCCCTGAAGCTTCTATCTGTGACCACCTCTGCCTCCCGAATGATCCGAAGTTCATCCAGCTCCAGCTCCAGTTTCCTAACACGGTTTTTGAGGAGCTGGAGATGGGTGCACTTCCCACAGGTGAAATCAGCAGGGGCACTGACAGTGTCCCTCACCTCAAACATTCTGCAGGAGGAACATTGCACTGCCTTCCCTGCCATCCCCTCGAGATAACTTGCGGATAAAACAAGAAAAAGAAAGAAAGAAAGAAAGCTTACCTGATATTCACTCAACCCCTTAGGTTAGAGGAGGTGGCTCCTCTCTCGTGCTTTTAAATCTCCGGCTCCTCTCCCGCTTTTAAATCTCCAGCTCCTCTCCCGCTTTTAAATCTCCAGCTCCACTCCCGCGCTTTTAAATCTTCCGTTCCTCTCCCGCTTTTAAATCTCCGGCTCCTCTCCCGCTTTTAAATCTTCCGTTCCTCTCCCGCTTTTAAATCTCCAGCTGCTCTCCCACTTTTAAATATTCCGTTCCTCTCCCGCTTTAAATCTCCGGCTCCTCTCCTGCACTTTTAAATCTCCGGCGCCTCTCCCGCACTTTTAAATCACCGGCTCCTCTCCCGCTTTTAAATCTCCGGCTCCTCTCCCGCGCTTTTAATTCTCCGGCTCCTCTCCCGCTTTTAACTCTCCGGCTCCTCTCCCGATCTTTTAACTCTCTGACTCCTCTCCCGCTTTTAAATCTCCGGCTCCTCTCCTGATCTTTTAACTCTCTGACTCCTCTCCCGCTTTTAAATCTCCGGCTCCTCTCCCGCTTTTAAATCTCCGGCTCTTCTCCCACACTTTTAAATCTCTGGCTCCTCTCCCGCGCTTTTAACTCCCTGACTCCTCTCCCGCTTTTAAATCTCCGGCTCCTCGCCCGCTTTTTCTAGTATGTTTCCAAACCACTGGGACTCTTCCAGAATTCAGGGAATTCTGAAATATCATAACCAATGCATCCACTATCTCTGCTGCCCCCCTCCCTTAATACCATAGTGGACAGGCCATCAGGTCCTGGAGACTTATCTGCCTTTAGTCCTATTAGTTGAAAAATGAAATGAAAATTGCTTATTGTCACAAGTAGGCTTCAAATGAAGTTACTGTGAAAAGCCCCTAGTCGCCACATTCCAGCGCCTGTTCGGGGAGGCTGGTACGGGAATCGAACTGTGCAGTTGGCCTGCCTTGGTCTGCTTTAAAAGCCAGCGATTTAGCCGAGTGTGCTAAACCAGCCCCTCAATACTTTACTCAATACTGTCTCCCTAGAGATGGTTATTACACCAAGTTCCTCTGCATTAACTGAAGTTTTTGGAAAACTTTTATCCTTTACCATGACGGCAGAAGCAAAATATTGGTTCAGTGCCTCCGCCATCTCTGTGTTCCCCATTATTACCTCACCAATATCATCCTCTAAAGGGCCAACATTTACTTTCGAGGGCAGCACTGTGGCACAGTGGTTAGTACTGCTGCCTCATTGCACCAAGGTCCCAGGTTCGATCCCGGCTCTGGATCACTAATCATGAGGAGTTTGCACATTCTCCCCGTGTTTGCATGGGTTTCGCCTGCATAATCCAAAGCTGTGCAGAGTAGGTGGATTGGCCACGCTAAATTGCCCCTTAATTGGAAAAAAATGAATTGAATACTCTAAATTAATTTTTTTAAATTAAATAAAAAGTATTTACTTTCGTATTCTCTTCTTCTTTATATCAGTGTTTATGATTTCTGCTAGTTTTCTTTCATAGTTCATCTTAGCTCTTTTGATTTTATTTTTAGATGCCTTTTGCTGAACCTTAAAGTTCTCCCCATCCTCCAGCTTACCACTAGCTTTTCCAGTATAAAATCTGACAGTGCTGATGTTGTATGCATTGCAGTGCTAATTTGGGCTGAAGTAGAGTGCTTAAGTTGGAGTTTTGTGACAGAGGTAATCGATGAGGAGGGAGCATGGTGCTCCTTTCAGTTTCTATCTGTCTTCAAAGACGAGCAGTAGCCTTGCAGTGGGGACCATCGGGACCACCAACAGCAGCTTTCAGAGGTGACATCAGTCACAGTTCAGAGAGTGATGTGGGACCAATGGCCGCAGCTGATTGGTGAGTACGTCCTGGTGGGTATTTTCCAACCTTATTAAATTGGAAGTCATTGTTTTAGCAAGGGTGGGGGACTTAGTTGATTTATTCTTTTTTAGATATAAAAGTCTTCAAAAGTTTTACATTTACAGGGTTTATCCATGGCAGGAGAACGCAAAGCCGTGGTATGCTCCTTCTGCTCCATGTGGGCATTCCCAGTCCCCGGGTCCAGCATGTGTGCAGGAAGTGTGTCCAGCTGCAGCTCCTGGAAGTTCAGGTTTCAGAGCTGGAAAGGCAGCTGCGGACACTGTGGAGCATCCAGCAGTCAGAGAGCATTGTGGATATGATGTTTAGAGAGGTGGTCACACCTCAGCTGAAGGGATCTGAGAGAGGAAGTCCAAGGCAGTCCAAGAGAAACAGGCAGGTAGTTCAGGAGTCCCCTGGGATCCCGCTTACAAATCGATAATCCATTTTGGAAGCTGATGAAGGCTCCCTAGTTCCTCCAGGGAGTGCAGACAGAGCCAAGCTTCTGGAACCACAAGCAGCCTGTCTGTACAGGAGGTGAGGTGTGTGGGGGATGCAGCAGGGGAAGAAAGGAAGAAATTAAATGAAATGAAAATCGCTATTGTCACAAGTAGGTTTCAAATGAAGTTACTGTGGAAAGTCCCTAGTCGCCACATTCTGGCACCTGTCCGGGGAGGCTGGTACGGGAATTGAACCGTGCTGCTGGCCTGCCTTGGTCTGCTTTAAAAGCCAGCTTTTTAGCCCTGTGCTAAACCAGCCCCGAGAGCAATAGTAATAGGGGATTCTATATTCAGGGGAACAGATAGGTGCTACTTTTTTTTAAAACTCTGGCTAATGAATGAAAATGAAATGAAATGAAAATCACTTATTGTCACAAGTAGGCTTCAAATGAAGTTACTGTGAAAAGCCCCTAGTCGCCACATTCCGGCGCTTGTTCAGAATATCAACTATATAGCCCTGTTCGGGCTATCAACATGATTCCAGGATGGTGTTTTGCCTCTCTGGTGCCAGGGTCTGGGATGTCCTGAAAGGGGAGGGTGATAAGGCAGAGCTCATGGTACATGTTGATACCAATGCATAGGTAGAAAGAGGGATGAGGTCTTGCATCAAAGAATTCAGGGAGCTAGGCTGTAGACTAAAAAGTAGGACCCTCTCGAGTTGTAATCTCTGGATTACTTCCAGTGCACATGCTAGCGAGTACAGAAGTAGGAGAATAGCACAGATGAATGTATGGTTTACGAGTTGGGGCAGGAGGGAGCATTTTAGATTCCTAGATCACTGGGACCGTTTCTGGGCAAGGTAGGACTTGAACAAACCGGACGGTCTACATCTGAACCAGAGAAGGACATCCTTGCCGACAGTTTTGCTTGTGCAGTTGGGAGGAGTTTAAACTAATTCAGCAGGGGGAGGGACACAGCATCATACAGAAAAGTAAACAAGTCAAAGAGAATAGAGCCTTATTAAGTTTCAAGGCAGGACAGGATGGCTTCTATTTTAATGCCAGGAGTATTATAGGTAAACCGGATGTGTTTAGGGTGAAGGTGGAATTGTGACATGGTAGCCATCATGTAGACATGTTTGAGGGAGGGACAGGATTGGGAGTTCAACAACCTGAGATATAGCATCTTCAGGCGAGATAGAGGAGGGGGTAAAAGAGGAGGAGGCATTGCATTATTAGTTAGGGAGGCAGTTACTGCAGTAAGGAGAGATGATATTTTGGAGGGGACATCAAACAAAGCTTTGTGGATGGAGGTTAGGAATAAAAAGGGACAGCTACGTAGCTAGGTGTTTATTATAGACGCCCCCAGATAGTCAGCATGTTATTGAGGAGCACATCTGTGCGCAATTTGTGGAGATGTGTAAAAATAATAACAATAGGGTAATTATATTAGGTGATTTCAACTTTCCCAACATCAATTGAGATAGTCATAGTGTTAAGGGCTTAGATGGAGTGGAGTTCTTAAAATGGATACAGGAGAACCTTTTCGGTGAATATGTAGAGGGTCCAACAAGGGACGGCGGAGTGCTGGACATAATTTGAGGGAATTAATCCAAACAGGTGGATGTGGCGTTGGTGGGGGGGTGGGGGGAGGGGGGGGGGGGGGGATGGGGGGGGGGGGTGCATTTTAGTGATAGCGACCACAACATGATACAATTTAAGCCTGTATGGAAAAATAAATCACAAATTTTGGATTAGGAGAGGGCAGATTTTAGTAAAATAAGACAGGGTCTGTCCAAGGTAGATTGGGAAGAGTTACCTGTGGGGAAATCTCTAGAAGATCAGTGATATGTGTGTGTGGTGGGGGGGAGGGGGGGGGGGAGCATTCAGAAAGGAAATGGGGAGGGTACAGGCCCAATGTGTTTCCTACTGGGTAATAGGAAGGAGTAACAAGCCCAGAGAATCATGGATGACCAGAGATACAATGTCAGGATACATGAGAAGAAAAAGAGAGGTTTTTAGCAAGTACAAGGGGAGTGAATCAATGACGGCATTAGTGGAGTACAGAAAGTGCAGGATGGAGATTAAGAAAGCAATTATGAGAGCAAAGAGGGGATATGAGAAAGCTCTGGTTGGTAAAAGTAAGGGAAATCCCAAGATATTCCATAAGTATATCAATGGGAAGAGGATAACCAGGGAATGAGTAGGGCCCTTTAGGGACCAAGAGGGAAATCTGTGACTGGAGCCAGAGGATATTGATAGGGTTGAATGAATACTTTGCATCTGCCTTCACCCAGGAGAATGAGGATATAGGTATGAAACCAGGAAGATAGACTGTGAGGTTCTTGAGCAAATTGACAAAGGGAATGACAAGGTACTGGAGGTGTTGGCAGGCTTAAAAATGGACATATTTCTAGACCGGATGAATTGTGTCCCAGGCTGCTGTGGGAGACAAGGGAGGAGATTGCAGGGGCCATGATCCAAATTTTTACTTCCTCCCTCTGGTCATGGGGGGTGTGCCAGAGGACTGGAGAACAGGTAATGTTGTTCCACTATTTAAGGGTTTTAGAGATAAGCCAGGTAACTACAGACCAGTTAGTCTCATGTCAGTGGTGGGGCAACTACTGGAGAAAATTCTGAAGGAGAGAATCTATCTCCAATTGGAGAGGCGGAGTATGATCAGGGATAGTCAGCATGGCTTTGTCAGAGGGAGGTTATGCTTAACAAATTTGATTTTCTTTTTTGAGGAGGTGACAATGTGAGTAAAACATAGAACATTACAGCGCAGTACAGGCCCTTTGGCCCTCGATGTTGCGCCGACCTGTGAAACCACTCTAAAGCCCATCTACACTATTCCCTTATTGTCCATATGTCTATCCAATGACCATTTGAACGCCCTTAGTGTTGGCGAGTCCACGACTGTTGCAGGCAGCGCATTTCACGCGCTTACTACTCTCTGAGTAAAGAACCTACCTCTGACATCTGTCCTATATCTATCTCCCCTCAATTTAAAGCTATGTCCCCTCATGCTAGACATCACCATCCGAGGAAAAAGGCTCTCATTGTCCACCGTATCCAATCCTCTGATCATCTTGTATGCCTCAATTAAGTCACCTCTTAACCTTCTTCTCTCTAACGAAAACAGCCTCAAGTCCCTCAGCCTTTCCTCATAAGATCTTCCCTCCATACCAGGCAACATTCTGGTAAATGTCCTCTGCATCCTTTCCAATGCTTCCACATCCTTCCTATAATGCAGCGACCAGAATTGCACGCAATACTCCAAATGCGGCCGCACCAGAGTTTTGTACAGCTGCAACATGACCTCATGGCACAGAAACTCAATCCCTCTACCAATAAAAGCTAACACACCGTACGCCTTCTTAACAACCTTCTCAACCTGGGTGGCAACTTTCAGGGATCTATGTACATGGACACCGCGATCTCTCTGCTCATCCACACTGCCAAGAATCTTACCATTAGCCCAGTACTCTGTCTTCCTGGTATTCCTTCCGAAATGAATCACCTCACACTTTTCTGCATTAAACTCCATTTGCCACCTCTCAGCCCAGCGCTGCAGCTTATCAATGTCCCTCTGTAACTTGTAACATCCTTCCGCACCGTCCACAACTCCACCGACTATAGTGTCATCTGCAAATTTACTCACCCATCCTTCTACGCTCTCCTCCAGGTCATTTATAAAAATGACAAACAGCAGTGGCCCCAAATCAGATCCTTGTGGTACACCACTAGTAACTGGACTGCAGTCTGAACATTTCCCATCAACCACCACCCTTTGTCTTCTTCCAGCTAGCCAATGTCTGATCCAAACTGCTAAATTACCCGGAATCCCATGCCTCCGTATTTTCTGCAATAGCCTACCGTGGGGAACGTCATCAAACGCTTTACTGAAATCCATATACACCACATCAACTGCTTTACCCTCATCCACCTGTTTGGTCACCTTCTCAAAGAACTCAATAAGGTTTAGATGAGGGTAGTGCAGTTGATGCAGTTTATATGGATTTCAGCAAAACCTTTGTCATAGTCCCACATGGAAGATTTATAAATAAGGCAAACGCACATGGTAATTTGATTATGTGGATTCAAAATTGGCTCAGCTGTAGGAGACAGCGGGTGATGATAGACGGCTGCTTTAGTGACTGGATGCCAGTGTCCAGTGACGTACCATCGGGATCTGTGCTGGGTCCCCTATTATTCATAATTAATTTCATCCACATAGATGACTATGTGAGGGGTCGGATCAGTAAGTTTGCGGATGACTCAAAGATTGGTCGGGTGGTTAACAGTGAGATTGACTGTCTTGGGTTACAGGAATAAATAGACGGGATGGTCAACTGGGCAGATAGGTGGCAGATGAAATTTAACCCTGAAAAGTGAGAGATGATAGACTTTGGAAGGAGAAATTGTCAAGAAAGTGTTCAATGAATGGCATGAACTGGGAAGTTCTGAGGAATAAAGGGACCTTGGTGTGTTTGCCCATAGGTCTCTGAAGGTGGAATGGCAGGTTAATAGGATGGTGAAAAAGGCATATGGTACACTTGCCTTTTCAATCGAGGCATAAATTACAAAAGCAGGAAGGTCATGTTGGAGTTGTATAGAACATTGGTGAGACCACAGCTGGAGTACATTGTGCAGTTCTGGTCGCCACATTATAGCAAAGATGTGATTGCACTGGAGAGGGTGCAGAGAAGATTCACCAGAATGTTGCCTGGGATGGAACATTTAAGTTAAGAAGAGAGGTTGAACGGGCTTGGGTTGTTTTCATTGGAGCAGAGAAGATTGAGGAGCAACCTGATCGAGGTGTACAAGATTGAGGGGCATAGACAGGGTGGATAGGGAGCAGCTGTTCCCCATGGTTGAAAGGTCAGTCATGAGGGCACACAAGTTCAAGGTGAAGGGCAGGAGGTTTAGGGGGGGATGTGAAGAAAAACCTTTTTACCCAGAGGGTGGTGAAGGTCTGGATGCACTGCCTGGGAAACTGGTAGAGGCGGGTTGCCTCACATCTGGGGCAACATGGTAGCATTGTGTATAGCACAATTGCTTCACAGCTCCAGGGTCCCAGGTTCGATTCTGGCTTGGGTCACTGTCTGTGCGGAGTCTGCATGTCCTCCCCGTGTGTGCGTGGGTTTCCTCCGGGTGCTCTGGTTTCCTCCCACAGTCCAAAGATGTGCAGGTTAGGCGGATTGGCCGTGATAAATTGCACTTAGTGTCCAAAATTGCCCTTAGTGTTGGGTGGGGTTGCTGGGTTGTGGGGATAGGGTGGAGGAGTTGACCTTGGGTAGGGTGCTCTTTCCGAGAGCCGGTGCAGACTCGATGGGCTGAATGGCCTCCTTCTGCACTGTAAATTCTATGATAATCCTTTAAAACGTACCTGGAAGAGCACTTGACACATCATAACATTCAAAGCTATGGGCCAAGTGCTGACAAATGGGATTAGGTCAGGCGTTTTTCACGTGTTGGTGCAGAATTTTATGGGCTGAAGGAGCTCTCCTGCACTGTATTTTCAGTGGTTCTGTAATCCTGTGATCATGCCCGCCCCATCACAAAATATGGCAGTAAACACCGGGGTACATAATTACTGATGTCGAGGCCAAAAGATATGCCATGTTTTCCCACCACTTTCCAGCGTGGGAAACAGTCAACAGTCCCGCCCTCGCCGTTGCATTTAGTCCCAGATGAGAGAATTCTACCCCAGATTCCTGAAATATAGGCCTCTCATGAGATTTGCAATGCTTGGAATGTCTCACTAGATCGAACAAGATCTCGCGAGACGTTGCAATCTGGATCTCATCCCCACTGGGCTCACAGTGCAGGAAGTGATGTAAGTGCAACTTCGGCGGAGCGTTCCTCACCAAAGCCAAAGAAAACATTCTCCCGTTTGATAACGGAGTCATTCTCAGTGCTACAGGATCTGAGAAACACCCCGCTATACGCACCCAAATTTCTGGGGATTAAATCACGCCCATTATTTCTGCTTTAAGTTGAAGCTACAATGCAATTTCTAGGAATTTGTTAAAAAGTCATGTTTCCCTTTGTTCCTATGAAGGGATAACAACACATCTGTTTCCAATTTTAATTTACATGTGTTATGATTATAATCTATGTCAGTCTTCGCTCAGTGGAACAATTAACTATTTTTGCGATGTTTGCAGAAAGACTTGTTCACATAATCACTGCTTTGCAACACTAATTTTGCATCATTGCAAACAAAACTAATGAATGCTGTCACTTACTGTGCCAGTCTATTAATCTACTGACAGTAGGTGCTATTTTGGGTTAACCTTGTTTATAGGAACGAAGTCTTACAACACCAGGTTAAAGTCCAACAGGTTTGTTTCGATGTCACTAGCTTTCGGAGCGCTGCTCCTTCCTCAGGTGAATGAAGAGGTCTATTCCAGAAACACATATATAGACAAATTCAAAGATGCCAAACAATGCTAGGAATGCGAGCATTAGCAGGTGATTAAATCTTTACAGATCCAGAGATGGGGTAACCCCAGGTTAAAGAGGTGTGAATTGTCTCAAGCCAGGACAGTTGGTAGGATTTCGCAGGCCAGATGGTGGGGGATGAATGTAATGTGACATGAATCCCAGGTCCCGGTTGAGGCCGCACTCATGTGTGCGGAACTTGGCTATAAGTTTCTGCTCGGCGATTCGGCTTGAGACAATTCACACCTCTTTAACCTGGGGATTCGGCTTGAGACAATTCACACCTCTTTAACCTGGGGTTACCCCATCTCTGGATCTGTAAAGATTTAATCACGTGCTAATGCTCGCATTCCTAGCATTGTTTGGCATCTTTGAATTTGTCTATATATGTGTTTCTGGAACAGACCTCTTTATTCACCTGAGGAAGGAGCAGCGCTCCGAAAGCTAGTGACATCGAAACAAACCTGTTGGACTTTAACCTGGTGTTGTAAGACTTCGTACTGTGCTCACCCCAGTCCAACGCCGGCATCTCCACATCTTGTTTATAGGAATGCAGTGCAAAATGCAACATGTAATTCCTCTTAATGCCAATATCAGTCCTGTAGCCAAGTTAGCAATGACTGAAAATTGACAGTGCTGCATCAGGAGATATACTGACATTGTACTTAGCAGTTTAAAAGCCATACAGATGAAATGGAGAAACTTCACCCAATATTCAAATTGAATTGCTTTTTTTATTTTCATTCGTGGGACGTGGATGATGTTGGCTAAGTCAGCATTTGTCCCGAATTGCCTTTGAGAGGATGGTGGTGAACTGCATTTTTGAACCACTGCTGTCTATGTGGTATAGGCACACTTACTGTGCTGTTAGGGAGGGAATTCCAGGATTTCGACCTAGCCACAGTAATGGAACGGCAATATATTTGTACATGAACCTTGCCCACAGGTTAAAGAAAAACTGAAACTTAAATTGTAGCTGGTGAGACGATCGCAAACAGCTAGCAATCGTTATTTAACAGGAAACATGCCGATGTCAATAATTAATTGAAAGGGAATACACAAGTTTAATTAAAATTATTGGAGAGCAGAAGGGCCACTTACGCTTCCGGTAACTTATTTCTGTGTTCTTCTGTAATGCCCAAAACAGTGGGTTGGATTTAATGGAGGCAATGGAAACCCAGCCGGAGTTTTCCTTTGGAGAAGGCCTGCCTCATTAAGTGCCTGAGTGCAGACAGTGGAGGCCATAACCTAGGGTGAAGTCTCCAGAGGCATGGATCCTGGCTGCCAAGAGCTGCCGGATAATCAGTGGGTGACAGCTCTATTGAATGGCAGTGCCAATGGGGATGTGGTGGCTGCTGCAGGTACAGCTCCCACCCAAGGCCTAGAATTGTCACTGGATCTCAAGCCAAAAGTGAGCCATGGTGGTTGGAGGATCATGGGGTGGGTTCAGAGAGGAGAGGGCAGGGACGGTAGGTCAGCAGCAGGGTAGGAGGTGGCTCGCAATGCCATCCACCCACTTCCTTCCCGATACCAAGTCTCTGAATCAAAAACTGAGTGCCTTTGAATGAGGGATTCACCCCTCCTCCCCCACATCCACACCTAACCTAGGGAGCCTGCAAACAACTCTGAGGGGGTTTTCTTGTTGTATGTCCTGTACGGTAAGCCTCCTCAGTTGGACGATGTCTTAAAATGGGCATTAACTGGCAGCAGGGTAAGAAGCCATCAATGGGCCTTCCCGTTATGAAATTAACCGGGGTTGGGGTTCCTCAGGCAGCACTCTCCCAATTGACCCCGCCACCAAACTTACCATAGGGAATGGCATTAAATTACGCCCTGTATGTAGATCAAACTGTTTCATTTTTCCTGTCAGGAAAAAGGAAGCAGATCACATAGTGAGCCCAATTTCCAATTTTCTGAAAGTACAGGTTCATAGTTTTGGATTTCGATCCAGTTACATAATTATGTTGTAACATAGCTACAACCTGTACATAATTTTCCATGAGTACGAATGCATTTTGAGACATTCACACCAGTCTCCAGTGAGTCAGATATATCTTGGCTGGGGAAAAGCTACCCCATTGATGACTAATATGGGGCGAAATTCTCCGTTATCGGCGCAAAGTCCGCCGATCGGCGCAAAAAACGGCGCAAATCCGACTTGCGTCACGTCGGAAAAATGGGTCGAAAGTCTCCGGCCCGAAATGGGCTAGCAGCGACGTAACGGGATCCGCACTTGCGCAGTGGTTCACGCCGTGCAGCGTCATACGCGCCGCACGGCATGACGGCTCATAAGGCCGCGCTGCTCCCCTCCACCCGACCGGAACACCCGACCGGAACACCTGACTGGATGGCTGGCCGCCGCTCAGCCCCGAGGTTCGAGTCACGGGATCTGGAGGCGCTCCTGGACGCAGTGGAGCAGAGGAGGGAGGCCCTGTATCCCGGGCACGGCCGCAGAGTTGTCCCACGCCACAGCCGGCATCTGTGGAGGGAAGTGGCAGAGGCCGTCACCGCTGTGGCCCTGACACCACGGACAGGCACCCAGTGCCACAAGAAGGTGAACCACCTCATCAGAGCAGGCAGGGTGAGCCTCCCCCATATCCCCCCACCCCCATATCCCCCCTCCCCATATCCCCCCTCCCCCATATCCCCCCTCCCCATATCCCCCTCCCCATATCCCCCATATCCCCCCTCCCCCATATCCCCCCTCCCCCATATCCCCCCTCCCCATATCCCCATATCCCCCCTTCCCCCATATCCCCCCCATATACCCCCTCCCCCATACCCCCCCTCCCCCATATCCCCCCTCCCCCATATCCCCCCTCCCCCATATCCCCATATCCCCCTCACCCATATCCCCCCTCCCCATATCCCCCCTCCCCATATCCCCCTCCCCCATATCCCCCCTCCCCCATATCCCCCCTCCCCCATATTGCCGCTCCCCCATATCCCTCCTCCCCCATATCCCCCCCCTCCCCCATATCCCCCCTCCCCATATCCCCCCTCCCCCATATCCCCCATATCCCCCCTCCCCCATATCCCCCCTCCCCCATATCCCCCATATCCCCCCTCCCCCATATCCCCCCCTCCCCCATATCCCCCATATCCCCAAGTGAATCCAGCCCTAACCTTAACCTCTGCAATGCACGCGCAACCGATGGCGTGCATTCATATACCTGCCTAACAGTGTTGCCTTTTACCCCTGCCACCCCCCACCCACCCCCCACCCCCCCACAGGAGAAGCGCGCACACAACAATAGGGAGCATGTGAGGACTGGAGGAGGGCCCGCTGATGAGAGGCCACTGACCGAACACGAGGAAAGGGCCCTGGAACTGGCTGGCGGACCTGACGACCGGGAGGTTGCTGATGCAGAGGTCGGGGGCGTACTAGCAAGTGAGCTACCGACAGCCCGTCCCCATATCCCACCTCCCCTATATCCCCCTCCCCCATATCACCTGATCACTGCCTGCGTGTTTAACCATGCATGCTTCATTGTGTGTCGCAGGACCAAACGTCCAGGCACCCATCCCCGCAGATGCAGACTGCCCGCAGGATGCCCCTCGGAGGCCACGGGAGACAGTGAGACCCGGACCCTCCAGCATGCGACGCCCGCAGGATGCCCCTCGGAGGCCACGGGAGACAGAGAGACCCGGACACTCCAGCATGCGACGCCAGCAGGATGCCCCTCGCACACCACGGGAGACGGAGAGGCCTGGAGCAACAGGGAGACGACACCCCCGTCACGTGTGGGAGTGACCACCCAGCGACGAGGGGGGCAGCCACAGGCCCCCGTCACATCCGAGCCAGGACACCACTACCCAGGACACCACTACCCAGGACACCACTACCCAGGACACCACTACCCAGGACAGCACTGCCCAGGACACCCCTACCCGGGACAGCGCTACCCAGGAAGACGAAATACCGGACAGTGACTCAGAGTGGATGGGTGGAGACGAACCCCCGCCCCAAAGTGCCATGGACTCAGAGTGGGACGATGCGCACGACACAACGCCACCGCTGTCACCAACACCCTCCACCATCGCAGAAACACTCACCTCGGTTGGGCACTTTAGTGATGAGGCGTCTGGTACACTCACTGGTGCGCACAACACAGCCGTCCCGGTACAGCAGGTGGAGGTAGGAGCAGCAGAGGGGCCGGGCGGTCGGAGGGTAGCCCAGCCTAAGCGAACATCTGCCGCCCAGATGGATCCCGGGTTCCTGGAGTTTCCACACCCACACATAGATCCGATACAACCACCGACCCGGAGACGAGCGAAGAGGGTGACGGCCGGCTTGCGGCGGCTGCAGTCGCAGGTGGAGGAGTCCACCCGCGTCCAGGAGCTGGAAGTGGTACCGGTCATGCGGTGCCACCCAGGCCGACACCGCACGGGCGGCGTCCGCGGTGGAGGCAATGGGTGCGACGGTGTCAGACATGGGGAACGGTTTGCGAGGCCTGGGGCTTTCCGTGCAGGCGGCGTCTGTGGCCCAGGACACGGCTGCCCTCTCACAGGAGACCATGAGCCAGTGCCAGCGCCAGATGGCAGAGGCGCTCATCACCATAGCCCAGTCTCAGCAGGCCATAGCCCAGTCTCTGCAGGCCATGGCCCAGTCTCTGCAGGCCATGGCCCAGTCTCAGCAGGCCATCGCTGAGGGCATCGGCGCCAGTGGCCATGTGCGAGCCGGCGTCGCACTGTCACAGACAGGGTTTGCCAACCCCCTGGGCTCCATGGCTGCAAACCTGCAGACCCCTGTCGATACCAGCACGGGCCTCCAGGACTGGCAGCGCCAGATGTCGGGGGGGGCGTCGGATGGCCAGTCCGTTCGCATCCCCGACCCATGTAGAGGCCTGGGGGCCATCGGGCACCCCGAGGGAGGAGGAGGTGGTGTGGTCCGTCCCGGCTCCCTCTGTAGGGGAGGTCCCGGTACACCGCGACACCTCGGACTCCCCCCCTTCCGTCCCAGGTGCATCGGGTGGGCAACGGGCAGGACAGGCTGGCAGCTCGCCATCCCAGTCGCCCGGGCCGCAGCCTGGCCCATCTAGGCCAGGACGCCCCAGGAAACGGCCGCCAAAGGGATCCAGTGTCAGAGGGCAGGAATCACAGGAGTCCACCTCCAGTTCTGCTGTACCGTCTGGGGAACCACGTAGACGTAGTCAAAGGGCCCGCAAGGCCAAACAATTAGACACTGAGTAAGTTGGCACGGGTGCAGGGCACAGATGAGTTTTAGGGGCTAGGGCACGTGCATGAACTCGTTTGGTTATTAAAGTCAATGTTACACCTACAGAAGCTGCCTTTGTGCTCTGTCCAAAGAGTGCAGGGGTGTCATGTATGTTGAGCGCAAGTGTGTGTGTGAGGGGTGGTCTTACCTCAGCCCCAGGTGAGTCTGCCCCCTTCCCCCTGGGCCGCCATCAACATCCCCCGGGCAGAGGACGGGACCGTGCGCTGCAGTGTCACAGCCGCATGCAGGGATGGTCCGGGTGGATGGTGGTACTGTGGCTATGGGTCACCGCAGGGCGGGTTGTCATCATCCTCCATGGCCTGCAGTAGACACGCGACCACCCGCAACTGTGTGAGCCCGGCCGTTGTGCCGCAGGTGGATCGGCAATGGGGGTGGTGGTGTGCATGCGGGTGGGGTGGGTGGGGTTGGGGAGGGGGGTGAGGGTGCTGGGTGGGTGGATGGGTGGGGGGTGTGGGTGGTCGGCTGTTGCCGTGGTGTGCGGTCTGTGGCCATACTACCCGATTCCCACGCCCATCTAGTCAGTGAAGCGGGCGGCTATCAGTCTGTCCCGTGCCCGCTGGCCCAGCCGGTAACGGTGGACAGCCACCCGCCTGTGTCTACCCCGTCTGCCCTGACCATTGCCCCCATCCCCCTCATCTGGGGAGGACTGCGCCTCTTCCTGCTGCTCCTCCACTCCGCCCTCCTCTGCCTGCGGCACATCGCCCCTCTGCTGGGCTATGTTGTGCAGGACACAGCACACCACAATGATGCGGCCGACGCGATCTGACCGATACTGGAGGGCGCACCCAGAGAGGTCCAGGCACCTGAAACGCATCTTCAGCACGCCAAAGCACCTCTCTATCACTCCCCTTGTCGCTACATGGGCATCATTGTAGCGGTTCTCTGCCTCATTGCGAGGCCTCCGTATCGGCGTCATCAGCCACGATCGCAATGGGTAGCCCCTGTCGCCCAGCAACCAGCCCCTCAGCCGGGGATGGCGTCCCTCGTACATGCTGGGGATGGATGACCGCGACAACACGTATGAGTCGTGTACACTGCCTGGGTAACGTGCGCAGACTTGCAGGATCATCATGCGGTGGTCGCAGACCACGGCAGAGAAGCTCACGGCCCGGGCATCTTGGCTGGCCCAGTCCACAGGGAAGCGGATGTAGCAGTGCACCATGGCATATAGGGCATCTGTCACTGCCCGGATGCACCGATGCACCGATGTCTGCGATATGCCGGACAGGTCCCCACTCGGTGCCTGGAATGACCCCGTTGCATAAAAGTTCAGGGCCACCGTAACCTTGACGGACACGGGGAGAGGGTGTCCCCCGCCAGTGCCACGCGGTGACAGGTGTGCCAGCAGGTGGCAGATGTGTGCCACGGTCTCCTCCTGCATTCCCGGTCCGTGAGGTCCTGGTATGACTGCCGGGGCCGGTACACACGGGGCGCCCTCGGGTGCCTCCGTTGCCGTGGGGCCGCGACGTCCTCCTCCCCCTCCTCGTCCTGTCGGTCAGGTGTCCCTCCAGCCTGGGCGGCTGCCGCCTGCCCCTCTGCGGCAGCCTGCGCCGCCTCTCTGGCACGCTCCTCCTCCTCCTCCTCACCCAGGGCAACATGGACATTAGCGGCTGCCGCCACGTTGGCCAACATCGCTGGATGATCGGAAAACATGACGGCCTGGTGCGGGGGGGGGGGGGGGGAGGAACGACGACATGTCATCATTGCCCATATCCCCTCCTTCCCCCCCAGCCAGGTGGCATGGACCGCATGGGTCCAACTGTTGGGAGGCTGGCACCTGGCCAGGTGGACCAACTCACTTGCCCTCGCACCCCCCCTCCCCGGCACGGGCCCCCCATCCCCCTCCCCGGCACGGACCCCCCCCATCCCCCACCCCAGCACGGACCCCCCATCCCCCTCCCCGGCACGGACCCCAACGTCCTCCCCAGCACGGCCCCCCCCCACATCCTCCTCCCCGGCACGGATCCCCCCATCCCCCTCCCCGGCACGGACCCCCCATCCCCCTCCCTGGCACGGACCCCCCCCCCATCCCCCTCCCCGGCACGGACCCCCCCATCCCCCTCCCCGGCACGGACCCCCCCCCATCCCCCTCCCCGGCACGGACCCCCCATCCCCCTCTCCGGCACAGACCCCCCCATCCCCCTCCCCGGCACGGACCCCCCCATCCCCCTCCCCGGCACGCACCCCCCCATCCCCCTCCCCGGCATGGACCCCTCATCCCCCTCCCCGGCACGGACCCCAACATCCTCCCTGGCACGGACCCCCCCACCCCCATCCTCCCCCCCGGCACGGACCCCCCCCATCCCCCTTCCCGGCACGGACCCGCCATCCCCCTCCCCGGCACGGACCCCCCCCATCCCCCTCCCCGGCACGGACCTCCCATCCCCCTCCCCGGCACGGACCCCCCATCCCCCTCCCCGGCACGGACCCCAACCTCCTCCCCGGCACGGCACCCCCCCCATCCTCCTCCCCGGCACGGACCCCCCCATCCTCCTCCCTGGCACGGACCCCCCATCCCCCTTCCCGGCACGGACCCCCCTCCCGGCACTCCTCCGGAGCCCAGCCCACTCTAACCCCCCCCGCCGCACACACACACACACAACCCGAGACACACCTCTCCCCACACATTCAGACTGCGGCCACGCCATCGCCTGCCCAGAGCCAACCCCCCAGGCCGTCACTCACCTCCACGCTGGTCGGCGTGAACCTGGAGTACAGGTTCACGCCGATGAAAAGGAGATTTGATTTACGTCGACGTGAACGGTCATCACGTCGACGGGACTTCGGCCCATCCGGAAGGGAGAATATCGGCAGGCCGAAAATCGGCTGCCTTGCGCAGACCCGTGCCATTCGCCGACGTCAGCGGCGCCATTAACGCCCCGCCGACTTTTCACCCTTCGGAGACTTCGGCAACCGGCGTGGGCGGGATTTACGGCGACCAACGGCCATTCTCCGACCCGCTGGGGGGTCGGAGAATGACGCCCATGGTATTTTTTACAGCTATATGCATGGACAAGTTATACCTCCACCAAGGTTTTAACTGCATGCAATGCACAGGCAATTGATGGGGTGGAGCAGAGGCATGACATCCTCTCTCCTCACTGAGGCAGATAGCCTGCCAGAAAGGTGACCAACCCCTCATGGGAGCTGGTGACAGTGATAATGAGTGCCAGTTCACTGCATAAGCGGACAGGGATCCAGTGCAGGAAGAAGTTGAATGATCTTCTTCATGCAGCCAGGGTAAGTCAGGCTTCTCATGTGCCCATGTGCACCCCTTAACACACCCATTACATATACACTGTAATCTCACTCCCAGCCATCTCTTGGGATCCTAAGTGTCATCCTACCACCTTCCCCCACTCCATTATCCCCCCTGTTGCTCTTCTCCTCCTTACATTTGTTATGGGCCAGGGTTTAGAGAACCCCAAAGTGTATCATGGAGTTCACCTGACCCACAACTTTTAATAGATTGTGGTATGGGGAGCACACGGCCCACTCTACAGGTGTGGTACAGCAGAAATGGAAAAGATTTTTTTTAAACAGAACAATGTTTATTCTATGAACTCAAGTTAACCTTTTTAAACAAACAGTGAATATCTTAGCAACCATTAATTCAAAGATAACCCCCAAAGAATACAACACTAAGTAATCCTTTAAGCTGTCCTTTTAACATCCAAAAGATTTAACAACCTTTAAACAGAAGCACATCAGGCTTTACATTCAAAACTGAAAACATTTACATTTCTGAATTCACCAAATGATCAAGAGATAGTCCTTCATGGCAGAGAGATAAACAGTACAGCTGCTTTGGCTGACTTCAGCTGCAGCACACTGAAAAACGAAACCAAAAAGACAGACACACCCAAGCTTTTCTCAAAGTGAAACCAAAAAGTAGAATCGGAGCTCAGCTCCACCCACACTCTGACATCACTGCAGTAACATGAGCAGCCAATCATTTCTTAAAGCGACATTCTCATGCACATTTCCATTCCCATCCACCTACCACACATGCCAAACATCATTACCATCTGGCACAAGCCGTGCCTATGTTCTCCCCATCTGTGGCATTTCAGAGCAAACGCGAGCACAACTGGCACTCAGAGAAATGTCAGAGCCCAGGACTCTGCTGAGTCCTGGTCATATGATGTGCCCTGCACTTGGCCGTCCCACAGATGCTGCAGCTACAAAGGCAGAGATGAGACTATTAGAAAGAGATGTCAGCATCCTTCCTCAGACTGCAAGGCTGACTGGAGGAGTCCCATCGCCTTCTGACTGAGGAGATGGTGCCATCACTTGGATGCAATAAGGCCAACACTGCGAGGGTGGAGTCTGCGGTGGAGACCTTGGTGCAGGATGTGTGATCCATGGTGGGGGATGTCCATTCCATGGTTCAGGTCATGCACTCCATGGCTGACGGCATGAGCTCCATGGTGTACGGATTCAGTTGCATGCAGCAGGCACTCATGGCAATCCAAGGACAGCTGGGCTTCTGCATTGTACCCCAGCTGCCTTTCCATCCCATGCAAGGAGCTGAGGGCCCCCTGGGCACCTACTGGAAGGAAGATCATCTGGTGCACAACTCTGGGCCTTCCACACAGGAGACTCTGGGGGTGTCCAGCCCATCTACTCTCCCCCCCCCCCTCACCTCCCCCCCCCCCCCCCCACCCCCCCACTCCCTCCCCACCTCTCCCTTCCTGTGGCCAACACACCTCCAGTCCCACATACTGAGGAGGGCAGCACAACAACAACCGTGCTGCCCAAAAGCAGGTCTGCAGCCTCAGGGTCCCAGCCTAAGGGCATCTCAGGCAACAGAGTGTGGCAGAGAGCAGTCTGCCTCATCCTCAGTGGTGGATCCTGGGGAGATATCTAGACGTAGCAGGAGGATGAGGAAGGTTAGGAGATTATAGTCACAGCGTGGACCGGGTGAGTTTAAACACAAATAGAGAGTAATCACCTATGTTAGCACCATTGAATGTACTAAAAGCCACATTATGCACCCTAACAATTTCTCCCTGCTCTCATTCCATTGCAGCATGCACAGACAACCCCCACGTTTAGGCTGGAAGCACAACAGAGGTGTATCGTCTGACCTCGCTGAGAGGATGTCAGTTAAACGGTTGGCTCCCCCTCCCACTGTTATGATGCAGTCATGCTTATGTAATCCTGGTCATAGCACACTCTCACCCCCCCTCTCCCCCTAGCCCCCCCCCCCCACCCCCCCCCCCCCCCCCCCCCCCCGCCCCCCCCGCCCCCGCGTGAAATCATTTTCACTCTGGTGTGAATTTTCTGCGGTATCTTTCATTGGTTCCCGAAATGGCATATCAGAAAACCCACTGGAGACTGGCATGAAACTGATCTGTTAAAGGGATGCAGGTGAAGGCTTGACCAGAATTCCTGGACCGCGGAAGCGCAGAACAGTGGGTGGCGGGAGCATCTACAGGTGGATCGATCAGATTGAATGCCATTGAGGAGGTACATTTTCCAGCCACAGAGATCCATCTTCATTTTCAAAAGGTCCATCTTCTTCCTTCAATTGTGGGTCAGTGATGTTGGGCACCTTTCCAATATGGTGGAGGAACATGACGATGGACTATGCGCTATTGGGCCTGCCGCACCACGGAATATGGCGCAAAACACTTGGTTGCATATTAATGAGGTTGGGCCAGAAGATATGGCATGGTTTCCCACCGTCCTTCACCGTGACAAACAACCCGGGTGGGATTCTCTGATCCTGAGGCTAAGTGTTGACGCCGTCGGAAACGCCATTGCATTTCTCGACGGCGTCAACATGGCCTCAGGATCAGCAATTCTGACCCCTACAGGGGGCCAGCATGGCACTGGAGCGACCCACGCTACTCCAGCTGCTGATCGCGGCGACAACTGGGTGCCGGGGGATCCACGCCTGCGCAGTGGCACCGGCGCCAACGCGTGCATGTGCAGTGGCTTCCTTCGCCACGCCGGCCCCGACGCACCATGGTGTAGGGCTAAAGGAGCATGGAAGAAAGGAGGCCCCCAGCCCGAGAGGCCAGCCCGCCGATCGGTGGGCCCCGATCGCGGGCCAGGCCACAATGGAGGCCCCCCCAGGGTTGATCCCTCCCCTCCCCTCACAGGCCGCCCCCGGACATTTCCACGCCGAGGTCCTGCCGGCTAAGGGCAGATTAGAACGGCGCCGGCGGGACTCGGGTTTTTTGTTAATGCCGCTCGGCCCATAGAGCGGCCCCCAACCGGCGCCGCACCAACCACACCGGCGTCGGGGCGGTGTGGCGCGATTCGCGCCAGTTCTCCGGTCCGGCCACGGGCTGACAGAATCCCGCCCCACAGGTTCAAGCCCCCGCCACATGTCCCAGAAGGGAGAATTCCACCTATTGCTCTTCTCCTTGCCAATAGGTTATTTAAAGTGCTGTTTGGCCTTACCATTTTCACCTGTCCTGCCACTAGCATGACTGTTGGTGGAGAACTAAAGGAGACAAACATTATGTTGAATAAATTAAAACACGGGATTGAACCGTGTTTATTCCATTTGAACTGCGCTGTTAAGTCAAAAGGCAGCTGTAGTGTTTGTACTGTTGGGTTAAGTAACTGGAGCCTTATTTTGTTCCATTCTGTTTGGTGCATCACATTGTCTGGATCGAATGGTGCTGTTGCTGTCTTCATAGAATTTACAGTGCAGAAGGAGGCCATTTGGCCCATCGAGTCTGCACCGGTCTTGGAAAGAGCACCCTACCCAAGGTCAACACCTCCACCCTATCCCCATAACCCAGTAACCCCACCCAACACGAAGGGCAATTTTGGACACTAAGGGCAATTTATCATGGCCAATCCACCTAACCTGCACATCTTTGGACTGTGGGAGGAAACCGGAGCACCCGGAGGAAACCCACGCACACACGGGGAGGATGTGCAGACTCCGCACAGACAGTGACCCAAGCTGGAATCGAACCTGGGACCCTGAAGCTGTGAAGCAATTGTGCTATCCACAATGCTACCATGCTGCCCTTTTGTACTGTTTATTGTTTCACCCCAATACTTTTTGTCCCATAAATAAATTACTGGAAGTGGTATGAGTAGCACAAATTGCACCTTTCACAGAATTTTATGATTATGTACAGTTGTAAATGAGTCTTATCTTCCTATCATTAAGACCACTTTATCAGTTACACTAATGTTCTGTTATTCCATGGCCGAATACCTTTTAGACAATAGCATTGAAGAGTAGAAAATGGAAGAGGTTGACTTGCTAAAGGCCTATAACTCTATTTGTGATTTGTACTTCAAACCTACAAGTCTACCACTGATGTTGATCCGATAAGCAGTTTGAAATCTGTACTGGGAATTAAAGACAGGTTAAAGCATTATATTTCACTTGTCTGCTTCACTCGTACCAATGAAAGTCGCTACTGCACCTACCTTGTCTGTGATTACACATCTGTGGCAGTCAAAGCAGGCATAAGCCAATCAGTCATTCATAGAACATAGAACATTACAGAGCAGTACAGGCCCTTCGGCCCCCGCTGTTGCGCCGACCTGTGAAACCACTCTAAAGCCCATCTACACTACTATTCCCTTATCGTCCATATGTCTATCCAATGACCATTTGAATACCCTTAGTGTTGGCGAGTCCACTACTGTTGCAGGCAGGGCATTCCACACCCTTACTACTCTCTGAGTAAAGAACCTACCTTTGACATCTGTCTTATATCTACCACTCCTCAATTTAAAGCTATGTCCCCTCGCGCTAGACATCACCATCCAAGGAAAAAGGCTCTCACTGTCCACCCTATCCAATCCTCTGATCATCTTGTATGCCTCAATTAAGTCACCTCTTAACCTTCTTCTCTCGTACGAAAACAGCCTCAAGTCCCTCAGCCTTTCCTCATAAGATCTTCCCTCCATACCAGGCAACATTCTGGTAAATCTCCTCTGCACCCTTTCCAATGCTTCCACATCTTTCCTATAATACGGCGACCAGAATTGGACGCAATACTCCAAATGCAGCCGCACCAGAGTTTTGTACAGCTGCAACATGACCTCATGGCTCCGAAACTCAATCCCTCTACCAATAAAAGCTAACACACCGTACGCCTTCTTGACAACCCTCTCAAAGTGAACTTGCAGATAACATTTGGACCAGTCAAGAGTGTAGGTCTTTTCATTCCTTGCCTTATAACAATTAAACACCAGCAGAAATTCTAATTTAGTTAAATTACATTGCAAGTTTCAGTATAAATTCACAGTATTGATGCAACTTCCAAAAAAGCTAATTCAAATGCTTGCATCTTTCCTGCATTAAAATCAAGAGGTAATTTTCATCTTCATTGATTGTGCCATAATCTCGCAGAGCAGGGTGTTCGCCCATTATAGAACCCATCCAACTTTCATTTCTAACCGTGAGTGGTGTGTTCTGTGTTCTTGTCTTGCAATGAATCTACAGAACTACTGGTGACTTAGCCAGAACGATGATTTATTAACGTGGTAAGATAATGATCGTAATTTTATACAGACCAAGATATTGCAGAGTTACATTAGGCTCTTCAGGAACTACCCTTCTGTGCGACTGTCCTCGTGTAAGCCTTACAACCTTCTGCTGGTAGCCAGATGTCACCTGACTGACGCCACTTGCTGGTGGGGGGGTCACATTGCTGACTACATATGATATTATCTACAGGCATATCACCGCAGTGTGGGTTCTGTAACAAGTGAGCCATCTACTCTTTTTGTTTATTATCCATGTAGTGAACTTGCCGACATATATTATCAGCTCATTGTACTGTCTATTGTTGTAATACATTCTTTCCCAGAACTTCAAACCTGAAATTCGCCACCTCACTCAGATTCCTACATTAGTCCAGGTTTTAAAACAGACCTTGGAAGGTGTATTTCCATGGGGACTCTCCCGTTGTTTGCAACATCAGTTTGTCCTGGGGTTTCTGCAGCTTTCCCCTGAAATTACAGCAGAAAAGCAGAAGAACCCCTGCATACATCTGGCCTGTGTTCCCGCCTATTCTTTGCCGCCTTGGTGATCCTGCTTCATGGCCTTTGTTTTCCTTTTAGGTTTTCTAAATTGGGACAACTACTGAATGAGTAAAGATTTTATTTTACGTTTATATTGTTTTCATGTGAAAGGGTCAGGTTTTTAGAAACAATTCAACTTAAATTTCTACCTTTGTTTTAATTTCTTGAACTTTGTACCTTTTTTGTTGTTTTGGTGATGTTGTTGTTGACTCAATAGCACGGGTCTCAGAGTGAACAGCATCCATTGTATACTCTTAAGTTAGATCCAGTCATATTTTAAAATATGGAGGCAGAGTTATGAAGCAACAGTCTGAATGGAGTGATGAGAGTCTCAAGCAATGATTCTTCAGGAGCAGCAGCTCCCAGCATTTCATCAGGCGAGATCTGACATGTCTTAATGGTAATATCCAACTTAAGAGTTGGAGGCTGAGATGGAACGGATCACTACTTCTATCAAATTACATGCCAACGTGCATCCATGCTGTTATCTAAATTGTCAAGAAGATTGTTAGACTGTCAGACCTATTTCCCTGAAGTTAAAAGCAAAGGGATTATCTCACCAAGCACCCAATCACAGACAACGTTTTCTCCTGATCACCGATGAGCCAAATCAGAAGGCGAGTTGGATGCTGGCACATCAGCTTCGTAAGAGGGAGGCAGCGAGGGAGATTGGTGGAGTTAAGGATAGAGGGGGGAATACGGTGAAGAGTGCGGTGAGAGTAAACGAGGTATTTAGGGACTTCTATGGGGATCTGTACAGGTCTGAGTCCCCAGCGGGGGAGGAGGGGATGCGACAATTCCTAGATCAGCTGAGGTTCCCGAGGGTGGAGGAGGGTGGCTGGTTTGGGAGTGCCGATTGGGCTGGAGTTGCTGGTTAAAGGATTGGGAAGCATGCAGGCGGGGAAGGCCCCGGGGCCGGATGGGTAGTGTTGAATTCTACAGGAAATACGTGGACCTGCTGGGCCCGTTGCTAGTGAGGACTTTTAATAAAGCGACCTTGCCCCCGATAATGTCCAGGGCGCTGATTTCTTTGATCTTGAAGTGGGACAAGGATCCATTACAATGTGGGTCGTATAGACCGATCTCGCTCCTCAATGTTGACGCTAAGTTGCTGGCGAAGGTGCTGGCTACGAGAATTGAGGACTGTGTCCCGGGGGGTGATTCATGAGGACCAGACGGGATTTGTGAAGGGTAGACAGCTAAACACAAATGTGCGGAGGCTCCTCAATGTGATTATGATGCCCTCGGTGGAGGGGGAAGCGGAGGTAGTGGCAGCTATGGACGCGGATAAGGCCTTTGATCGGGTGGAGTGGGAGTATCTTTGGGAAGTGTTGTGGAGGTTTGGGTTCGGGAAGGGGTCCATCAGTTGGGTCAGGCTGCTATATACAGCCCCAGTGGCGAGTGTGGCTACGAACTGGCGGAGGTCGGAGTACTTTCGGCTGTACCGGGGGACGAGGCAGGGGTGCCCCTTATCCCCCTTGTTGTTTGCACTGGCAATTGAGCCGTTGGCCATGGCACTGAGGGAGTCCAGGAAATGGAGGGGACTGGTCCGGGGTGGACAGGAACACTGGGTGTCGTTGTATGCCGACGGCCTGTTGTTGTATGTGGCGGACCCAGTGGAGGGGATGGCGGAGGTCATGCGGATCCTTCGGGAGTTTGGGGACTTTTCGGGGTATAAACTCAATGTAGGGAAGAGTGAGCTCTTTGTGGTGCATTCAGAGGACCAGGGAAGGGGGTTAGATGAGCTACCGCTGAAGAGGGCGGAAAGGAGCTTTCGGTACCTGGGGATCCAAGTGGCTGGGAGTTGGGGGGCCCTGCACAAGCTCAATTTGACGCGGTTGGTGGAGCAGATGGAGGACGATTTTAAAAGATGGGCTATGCTGCCACTCTCACTAGCGGGTAGGGTGCAGTCGGTCAAAATGACGGTCCTCCCGAGGTTTCTCTTTGTGTTCCAGTGCCTTCCCATTATGATCCCCAAGGCCTTTTTCAAACGGGTAAGCAGGAGCATCATGGGAATTGTGTGAGCGAATAAGACCCCGAGGGTGAAGAGGGTGTTTCTGGAGCGTAGCAGGGACAGAGGGGGAGCTGGCACTGCTGAATTTGTGTGGCTATTATTGGGCAGCCAATGTGGTGATGATCCGTAAGTGGGTAATGGAGGGAGAGGGGGCGGCGTGGAAGAGGCTAGAGATGGCATCCTGTGCGGGCACGAGCCTGAGGGCGCTGGTGACGGCACTGCTGCCGCTCTCGCCGACAAGGTACACCACGAGTCCAGTGGTGGCGGCGACGCTGAAGATCTGGGGGTAGTGGAGGCGACACAGGGGTGAGGTGGGAGCCTTGGTTTGGTCCCCGATTTGGGAGAATCATCGGTTCGTCCCGGGAAGGATGGATGGAGGGTTTCGGAGCTGGCTTCGGGCAGGGATTAGCAGAATGGGGGGCCTGTTCATCGATGGGACGTTTGCAAGCCTAGGGGCGCTGGAGGAGAAGTTTGGGCTACCCCCGGGAAACGCTTTCAGGTACATGCAAGTGAGGGTGTTTGTGAGGCGGCAGGTGAGGGAATTTTCGCTGCTTCCGGCATGTGGGATTCAGGACAGGGTGATTTTGGGTGTATGGGTTGGAGAAGGCAAGGTTTCAGTGATTTACCAGGAGCTGAAGGAAGAGGAGAAGGCCTCGGTGGAGGAGTTAAAGGGCAAGTGGGAGGAGGAGCTTGGGGAGGAGATAAATGAGGGTCTGTGGGCTGATGCCCTGAGTAAGGTTAATTCTTCCTCCTCTTGCGCCAGGCTCAGCCTAATACAGTTCAAAGTTACTCACAGAGCGCATGTGACAGGGGCGAGGTTGAGTAGGTTCTTTGGGGTGGAGGACAGATGTGGGAGGTGCTCGGGGAGCCCGGCAAATCACATCCATATGTTCTGGTCGTGCCCGGCGCTGGATGGGTTTTGGAGGGTGTAGCAAATGAACACACGGACATGTTAATGCGCGATGCTTTTGTGGCAGGTCTGAACTCCTCCCAAATCCGCCAAAGACTTTTAGAAAAAGAGTCGCTAGGACTCTCAGAGGCACGGGCCCTAGCAGCCTCCCTAGACGTGGCCGCGCGAAACACCCGCGCCTACGGCCCCGACCGCGCGGCAGCCCATTGGGCTCCGTACGCACCCGTCGCGACAAAACCCCCCCGGACACCACACAGGCTTGCGCGGTTCAAACGCCAAGTCGCACCGGGGGAGCCAGCTGCTATTTCTGCGGCCAGGCGAACACCCCCGGCAGCGCTGCCCGGCCCGCGCAGCGATCTGTAAGAGCTGCAGGAAAAAGGGCCATTTCGCGGCTGTGTGCCGGTCCCGGGATGTCGCCGCGGTCCCAGGAGAACAGGGAGCCCTGCACGCCTTTTACGCTCCCCAACCCCCCCCAGCACCCCATGTACGACCCGCAGGCGCAACCACCTTGGGTCCCGACCACCGCTCTCCCCGGAGAACAGGGAGCCCTGCACGCCTTTTACGCTCCCCAACCCCCCCCCCCACCCCCGGCCCCATGTATGACCCGCCGGCGCTACCACTTTGGGTCCCGGCCACCGCTGTCCCCAGAGAAGAGGGAGTCCTGCGTGTTCCTAACGCTCCCCAACCCCCCCAGCGCCCCATGTGCGACCCGCAGGCGCCGCGATTTTGGGTCCCGGCCACCACGAGGGGAGGAGGGGCGCCGCCATCTTGGACCACCCCAGACCTGTACGACGCATGGGTGCGGCCATTTTGTCCACCCCGTCGCCATCTTGTGACCCCCAGCCATGTGCGATGCATGGGGGCAGCCATCTTGTTCACCCCCGACGCCATCTTGGACGGCAACAACGGACCCCAGCGTCGACTGCTCCACGGGGTTCTAAGAAGACGCTCAACCATTACAACCACGGCTGGCTTCAATGATGCTGGACCAAGCACGGCCCCGGACGCTCCAGACGACGTCGACAACGGTGCTGATAAACGGGCACGAGACACCATGCCTGGTCGACTCCGGGAGCACGGAGAGCTTTATCCACCCCGACACGGTAAGACGCTGTTCTTTGACCATCCGTCCCAGCGCACAAAAGATTTCCCTAGCTGCAGGATCCCACTCCGTAAAGATCAAAGGCTTCTGCATAGTTACCCTAACGGTGCAAGGGAGGGAGTTCAAAAACTACAGACTCTACGTCCTTCCCCAACTCTGCGCCCCCACATTACTGGGATTAGACTTCCAGTGCAATCTACAGAGCCTAACCTTCAAATTCGGCGGCCCAATACCCCCACTCACTATCTGCGGCCTTGCAACCCTCAAGGTTCAGCCCCCATCCTTGTTTGCAAACCTCATCCCGGATTGCAAACCCGTCGCCACTAGGAGCAGACGGTACTGCGCCCAGGACCGGACCTTCATTCGGTCCGAAGTCCAGCGGCTACTGAAGGAAGGCATAATCCAGGCCAGCAATAGTCCCTGGAGAGCACAGGTGGTAGTAGTAAAGACAGGGGAGAAGCAAAGGATGGTCATAGACTATAGCCAGACCATCAACAGGTACACACAACTAGACGCGTACCCTCTCCCCCGCATATCTGACATGGTCAATCGGATTGCCCAATATAAGGTCTTCTCCACCGTGGACCTCAAGTCCGCCTACCATCAGCTCCCCAAATCCGCCCAAGTGACCGCAAGTACACAGCCTTCGAGGCAGACGGGCGATTATACCATTTCCTAAGGGTCCCATTTGGCGTCACAAACGGGGTCTCGGTCTTCCAACGAGAGATGGACCAAATGGTTGATCAACACGGGTTGCGGGCCACGTTCCCGTATCTCGACAATGTAACCATCTGCGGCCACGATCAGCAGGACCACAACGCCAACCTCCAAAAATTCCTCCAGACTGCTAAAGCCTTGAACCTCACGTACAACGAGGACAAGTGCGTTTTTAGCACCAACCGGCTAGCCATCCTGGGCTACGTAGTGCGCAATGGGATAATAGGCCCCGACCCCGAACGTATGCGCTCCCTCATGGAATTTACCCTCCCGCACTGCTCAAAAGCCCTAAAACGCTGCCTGGGGTTCTTTTCATACTACGCCCAGTGGGTCCCCCAGTATGTAGACAAGGCCCGCCCCCTAATACAGACCACGACCTTCCCTCTGTCGACAGAGGCTTGCCAGGCCTTCAGCCGCATCAAAGCGGATATCGCAAAGGCCACGATGCGCGCCATCGACGAGTCTACTACTGAACTGCGGGTGAACAGTCACGCTTAATAAATTGTAGCGCACAAAGACTCCGAGAGACGAATAGAGTGAAGTCGATGAGGCTTTATTAAGCGTGACTGTTCCCCCGCAGTTCAGTAGTAGACTGCCTGCGGGGGAGGACTCCTGGTTCTTATACTCCACCTTCAGGGCGGAGCTAGAGCTCAACGGCCAACCAGGACCCGGGATCTGTCAGCCAATGACATCACGGCTTCACAGTCCCACATGACCCCTAATGCATACTACCACAGAGGGGTTTTGCGAGGACTATGCCCAAGGTGGTGAACGCCCGGGTCAAGCCGGGCTGGGGGTTGGCATTATTTGGGGTATCGGACGAGCTGGGAGTGCAGGAGGCGAAAGAGGCCGATATTCTGGCCTTTGCGTCCCTGGTAGCCCGACGGAGGATTTTGCTACTATGGAAAGATGCGAAGCCCCCTAGTGTGGAAGCTTAGATCAATGACATGGCAGGGTTCATCAAGCTGGAGAGGATAAAGTTTGCCTTGCGAGGGTCTGTGCAGGGGTTCCTCAGGCGGTGGCAGCCGGCCGTTCGTAGACTATCTCGCGGAGCGTTAGAAGGAGGTCAGCAGCAACAGCAGCCCGGGGGGGGGGGGGGGGGGGGGGGGGGGGGCGGGGTGCGTGTTTTGGGTGGCGTTTGGGTGAAGGTGTTTTTTTTCCCCCTATTTGTGTTTTTAAATGTTATATGGGGGGTTATTGTATATGGGGGAAATCCAATGTATAATTTCTGATTGTTGTGTTCTTGTTTCTTTCTTTTTGTTGTTGAAAATTTGTTAAATTTTGAATAAATGTATTTTTAAAAAAACAAAAACGATGAGCCAAATCCTGGGGCAAGTGTTGTAAAAAACAACGGAAGGATTTCTCAAAGAGGTCTTTTTTTTTTTACACACCTCCTTCATGCTGTGCTTGCCTGAGATTTGGAAATTTAATACTTCCCACCAGCAAATAGTCATTGTAACATATGGTAAATATTTAATGTTATTTTTGCAAGATTTTACTTTCACTTTTAGATATGTGGTCCCCTTCTATTTCTCATTTACAAGCTGCATCTTGGCAATATTACTCCACCTCTACCCTGATGACACGCAGCTCTACCTCACCACCACTTCTCTCAACCCCTTCCACTGTCTTTAAACTGTCAGAATGTTTGTCCGACATCCAGAATTGGATGAGTAGAAATTTCCACCAGCTAAAGATTGGGGAGAACAAATTGCCATTGTCTTTGATCCCAGTCACAAAATTCATTCCCTAGCCATTGGTGCCATCCCTCTCCCTGACAACATTCTGAGGCTGAACAAGACTGCTGACGACCTTTATATCTGAACCCAAGCTGAGCTTTGAACAAAATATCCACATCATTGATAAAGACTACCTATTTTTACCTTGTAAGGTCATCTGATTCTGCTCATGCTTCTGCTCATCTGCCGATAAACCTCTCAATCATCCCTCTGTATGATGGACAGCACCCTCACAACGTACACATTATTTTAAAACTGGACCTTGCAGAAAATCCTTAAACGGCTGAGCTTATATTTGTTTGTAACCCCAGAACAAAAGAAGCGACTCCGCAATTAAAGAAACACACACCGTGTTACCCCTGAGGAGCCAATAATGATCACCGGGGGACCATACAGCCCAACTTCAAAGAGAGCTATAAAAAGGCCACTTGCATTTGAGAACCCAGTTCGTCAGCAAGAGACAGAGGAGCTGCTGAGTCAAAGGCCCTCAAAAATTCCTTACAACTCATAATGACTGAGACATTGAGCAGTCTTTGAGGTCCAGTAAATTCCAGACAATGGATACACGCCTTTGTTGAAGAGGTGGGGCCATGTGACTTGGGCCTCTGGCTTCTTGAACACGTTAAGCCTTGTTGAACAAGTAAACCTTATTGAACTGAATAGCTCAGACTTCTGCAAGACATCTGACGAGCAGCCACAAAGGAGTTCTGCCCAGATTGAACAGCTGGCCCCCGTCTACACTGCTTCTGGACCATTACCTACAAGACTGATTCATCTCTGCATGCCTATATCTCCCTGTGAAGTCAACACCGCCTGAAAATTGAAGTCTTACAGCATTGATTTTCATCCTGCACACCTCCATGAAGAAATACCTCATTAGGTTTTGATTGTGGACTCTGGAATTCACATGAACCAATATTATTTTCAATGTGGTCTCAAACTTGTATAATCTTTTTTTTATCCCTTTCTTTAATGGGTGTGGAGGTGACATTGTGAATTTTCCGACCTGCATTTTTGAATGTGTGCAAATAAAAAGTTCATCCTATCTTGAGTTTGCTGTGGGGTTATTATTAGAAAATTGGATCACAAAAAAACTCAAGCCACCACTTATAAAGAGGGAAACACATCAAAAACACTTATCTGTTTATGGATCAGCACTTAAAGGAGAATTAGTGCTGTTTAAATGAAGCCGCCTACACTCTGTAACACTCAGTTACCTGAGGGGAGGGTGGGGGGTATTGGAGGGGTTAGGGGGCTGTTGGAGAGGTTAGGGGGGCATTGGAGGAGTTAGGGGGATGTTGGAGGGGTTAGGGGGATGGGACCTCTTGGGGTTTAAAAATAATATATTCTTTAAAGTATACTTACAAAGTGGGGCAGGTAGAGTTTAAGACAGAGGGACTTTGTTGAGAAATACTTGTACAAAGTTTTTTGTATTGTGTGTTTTGTATATAATCTGAAAATGCCTTGAATATAATATTTTTCAAAAAAGATATCTACGGTCATCCATTTCAGGCTTCTTGAGCATCCCAGAGTTTAATCACACCATTCATTACAGCTGTGTCTTCAATTATCTGGGCTTTGCTTTCGTCCTTTAAGACACTCCTTTAAACCTACATCTTTGGCCAAGCTCTTTGGTTATCTAACCTAACACCTTCTTATGGGATTCAGTGTCAGTTTTGATAATGCTCTTGTGAAACTCTTTCGGACATTTTGCTATGTTAAAGGTACCACATAAAAGTTATTTTTGCAATGCCCGATATTTGGGGGCTGACTTCCCTTTTTACAAGTGGGCAAGTAGAATTAGTCAGTTCAAATTGGGCAATGTTCTGTTCAAGTCTGTAATCTTCTCCACCTGATTTTCTAATTTGTATGCCACCCAGATGATTATTTGAAACAATCTTCTTCCTTAGACATTCCTTCTACAATCTACACATTTTTGGATTCCACATCAGATTAATCGGTTTTCTCTCCCTTGCCTTGAAATTGTGCTTTGTGACTATTGCACTTTGTATGCTTGAATTAAATGGGTTAGTGACTCTCAAAATAGCAGACAAACGCATGTTGTTAAACCTCCATACATCATTATCCCTCCAACATAAGTTTGCATCGGTTGTTATTTGCAGTGTATAATTTCAAGTTCCCTTTTCTGTGGCTTGCATGTCCTTATTATAGGTAATAAATATAATTGCAATAGGTTTTAAGAGCATTATATA
This sequence comes from Scyliorhinus torazame, assembly GCF_047496885.1. NCBI lineage: Eukaryota > Metazoa > Chordata > Chondrichthyes > Carcharhiniformes > Scyliorhinidae > Scyliorhinus > Scyliorhinus torazame. Next base: position 154,262,917 of record NC_092715.1, read on the forward strand.
CTACAAATGCCTTGAGGAATATTAATTCACTAAATTCAGGCAACACAATTGGGTGGAATGGTGACAAGTGCTTCATAAAAGCATGGAAGGAATGGAGGAAAAAACATAAAGAGGAGGAGTATTTCACCAGCGAACATTACAACCATTTGCATTTGTACAATGCTTGTAATGTAGTAAGAAATATGAACAAACAAAAGTGGTTGACACTGATGGGAATGATTTGTACTTTTAATCTTAAAAGATATCTGCTGTATGATACATTATTGTGGCAATATCTTCATTAGCAGTTGCTGGAATACCTGTAGTAATGCAACTAATTGAAGCAATGATTGGATTGGATTTGTTTATTGTCACGTGTACCGAGGTACAGTGAAAAGTATTTTTCTGCTAGCAGCTCAACAGATCATTAAGTCCATGGGAAGAAAAGGGTACAAAAGAAAATACATAATAGGGCAAAACAAGATACACAATGTAACTACATAAGCACTGGCATTGGATGAAGCATTCAGGGGTGTAATGTTAATAAGGTCAATCCATAGGGTCATTTTGGAGTCTGGTAACAGCGGGGAAGAAGTTGTTTTTGAGTCTCTTTGTGCGTGTTCTCAGACTGCCCGATGGAAGAAGTTGGAAGAATGAGTAAGCCGGGTGGGAGGGGTCTTTGATTATGCTGCCCGCTTTCCCCAGGCAGCGGGAGGTTTAGATGGAGTCAATGGATGGGAGGCAGGTTCGCGTGATGGACTGGGCTGTGTTCACGACTCTGAAGTTTCTTGCGGTCCTGGGCCGAGCAGTCATCATGCCAGGCTGATCACAGCCAGATAGGATGCTTTCTATGGTGCATCTGTAAACGTTGGTAAGAGTTAATGTGGACATGCCGAATTTCCTTAGTTTCCTGAGGAAGTACAGGTGCTGTTATGCTTTCTTAGTGGTAGCGTCGACGTGGGTGGACCAGGACAGATTTTTGGAGATGTGCACCCCTAGGAATTTGAAACTGCTAACCATCTCCACCTCGGCCCCGTTGATGCTGACAGGGGTGTGTGCAGTACTTTGCTTCCTGAAGTCAATGACCAGCTCTTTAGTTTTGCTGGCATTGAGGGAGAGATTTGTTGTCGTTGCACCACTCCACTAGGTTTTCTATCTCCCTCCTGTATTCTGACTCGTCGTTATTCGAGATCCGGCCCACTGTGGTTGTATTGTCAGCAAATTTGGAGATGTCAGGGGGCAGAGTTGAATATGGTAGCCATCACAAAGGAGAAAGTGCTAGAGAAACTAAGAGGTCTAAAAATTGATAAATCTCCAGGCCCAGATGGGCTACATCCTAGAGTTCTAAAGGAGATAGCTGAAGAAATAGTGGAGGCGTTAGTTATGATCTTTCAAAAGTCACTGGAGTCAGGGAAAGTCCCAGAGGATTGGAAAATCGCTGTTGTAACCCCCCTGTTCAAGAAGGGAACAAGGAAAAAGATGGAAAATTATAGGCCAATTAAGCTAACCTCGGTTGTTGGCAAGATTCTAGAATCCATTGTTAAGGATGAGATTTCTAAATTCTTGGAAGTGCAGGTTCGGATTAGGACAAGTCAGCATGGATTTAGTAAGGGGAGGTCGTGCCTGACAAACCTGTTAGAGTTCTTTGAAGAGATAACAAATAGGTTAGACCAAGGAGAGCCAATGGATGTTATCTATCTTGACTTCCAAAAGGCCTTTGATAAGGTGCCTCACGGGAGACTGCTGAGTAAAATAAGGGCCCATGGTATTCGAGGCAAGGTACTAACATGGATTGACGATTGGCTGTCAGGCAGAAGGCAGAGAATTGGGATAAAAGGTTATTTTTCGGAATGGCAACCGGTGACGAGTGGTGTCCCGCAGGGTTCAGTGTTGGGGCCACAGCTGTTCTCTTTATATATTAACGATCTAGATGACGGGACTGAGGGCATTCTGGCTAAGTTTGCCAATGATACAAAGATAGGTGGCGGGGCAGGTAGTATGGAGGAGGTGGGGAGGCTGCAGAAAGATTTAGACAGTTTAGGAGAGTGGTCCAAGAAATGGCTGATAAAATTCAACGTGGGCAAGTGCGAGGTCTTGCACTTTGGAAAAAAGAATAGAGGCGTGGACTATTTTCTAAACGGTGACAAAATTCATAATGCTGAAGTGCAAAGGGACTTGGGAGTCCTAGTCCAGGATTCTCTAAAGGTAAACTTGCAGGTTGAGTCCGTAATTAAGAAAGCAAATGCAATGTTGTCATTCATCTCAAGAGGCTTGGAATGTAAAAGCAGGGATGTACTTCTGAAGCTTTATAAAGCATTAGTTAGGCCCCATTTAGAATACTGTGAGCAATTGTGGGCCCCACACCTCAGGAAGAACATACTGGCACTGGAGCGGGTCCAGCGGAGATTCACACGGATGATCCCAGGAATGGTAGGCCTAACATACGATGAACGTCTGAGGATCCTGGGATTATATTCATTGGAGTTTAGGAGGTTGAGGGGAGATCTAATAGAAACTTACAAGATAATGAATGGCTTAGATAGGGTGGATGTAGGGAAGTTGTTTCCATTGGCAGGGGAGACTAGGACCCGGGGGCACAGCCTTAGAATAAAAGGGAGTCACTTTAGAACAGAGATGAGGAGAAATTTTTTCAGCCAGAGAGTGGTGGGTCTGTGGAATTCATTTGGGTCAAGGGCTGATTGCCCAGATAATCTAGAGCCAAACATTGCAAAATTAATTCTGTATGGGCATAATGACCATGTTGCAGAGACTGAAATGTGAAGGACAGCAAGTAGTCCCTCAGGAATTCTTTTAGACAATTTCTGGTTGTGTATGTATTCAAGGAGGGGCACAAGTCCGACTGTGGTAACTACAGAGGAGCAGTACGGTAGCACAAATGGATAGCACTGTGGCTTCATAGCACCAGGGTCCCAGGTTCAATTCCCTGCTGGATCACTGTCTGTGCGGAGTCTGCATGTTCTCCCCGTGTCTGCGTGGGTTTCCTCCGGCTGCTCCGGTTTCCTCTTACAGTCCAAAGACGTGCAGGTTAGGTGGATTGGCCATGATAAATTGCCCTTAGTGACCAAAAAGGTTCGGAGGGGTTATTGGGGTTCCAGGGATACGGTGGAAGTGAGGGCTTAAGTGGGTCGGTGCAGACTCGATGGGTCGAATGGCCTCCTTCTGCATTGTATGTTCTATGAGTCTCACTGCTGTCTGTCACAGGGATGGTCATTGCAAGGAGCTTCCCTATGTTCCTCCTCACTGTGACTAAAGAGTTACTTCAAGAGTTGCAGTGCAGTTTTGATCCAACAAGGTGCATGACTGATGTGATCTTGACTATGTGGCAAATGCAAGAAAAATTCAAAGAACAGCACCAACTGATGTGGTGAGGAGGATATTAAGAGGCTTCAAGGTGATTTAGACAAGTTGAGTGAGAGGGCAAATACATGGCACATGTATCACATGGATAAGTGTGAAACTATCCACTTCGGACAGAGAAAGAGAATGGCAGAGTATTATTTAAATGGTGCTGGATTGGGAAATGTTGACATACAAAGGGACCTGGGTATCTCTGTACATCAGTCATTGAAAGCAAGCATTTAAGAACACAAATGATATATTGGCCTTCATTGCAAGAGGACTCGAGTGCAGGAGCAAAGATGTCTTGCTGCATCTGTACAGGGCCTGGGTGAGACCACAGCTCGGCTGTTGTGTGCAGTTTTGGTCTCCCTCTCCAAGGAAGGATATACTTGTCACAGAAAGAATGTAGCAAAAGCTCACCAGACTGATTCCTGGGATGGCAGGATTGTCGTATAAGGAGAGATTGGGTCAACAGCTCCTGTATTCACTGGAATTTAGAAGAATGAGAGGGGATCTAATTGAAATGTATAAAATTCTGATAGGGCTGGAGAGACTGGATACAGGAATGTTGTTTCTGGTTGGGGGTTCAAGAACATGGGGTCATCATCTCAGTATATGAGTTGGACCATTTAAGACTGAGTTGAGGAGAAAGCTCTTCACTCAGCGGGTGGTGAACCTGTTGAATTCTCTACCAAAGAAGACTGTGGAGGCCAAGTCACTGGATATATTTAAGAAGGGCATAGATAGATTTCTAGACTCTAAATGTGTCAAGGGGTATGTTTCTATGTGCAGGGTCTTTTAGAACCCCACAAAAGTTATTTGACTGTCAACTGTGAAAACATATGGTGTAATGTCCTCAAATGTGACAGCCCTTGGATATTTTTCACCCTCCTCTTCCTACTCCATGAAGACATACTAGCTGTGATCCTCACTAATGAAACTACCACAAACATTATTTCACTGAAGATTGAGGACAAATAAGGCTGGCCATTATTACCAGTACTGTTTTACAACTTACTCACTGTAACTGAAACTCACCCCCAGCAAACTACAGACAGGTTTTGAGACCATTTATAGGTCAGATGGGAAACTGTTCAACCTACGTAGCTTTCAATCTGAAACCAAAGTCACTCTACCCTCAATCATTGAGTTGCAGTATGCAGATGAAACCTATGTGTACTCACTCAGAAACAGAGCTCTTGGGCATTGTCAACTGTCTCTGAAGCATATGGAAAAATGATCCTTTCTCTAACCACCTAGAAAATTAAGATTCCCTTCCCCGTGTTGGAAGCTTGGAAAATGTGGACCATTTTCCATATCTTGGGAGCCTTCCCTTGATGGAGCCATACACGGATAACCAAATTTATCATTGCCTCTAATGTGCCAGCTCAGCCTTTGTCTGACTGAGGAAAAGATGTTTGAGAACCAGGATCTCAAACGTTAGGCTGTAATCATGGTTTACTGAGCACAGGGATCCCTGTGCTCCTCTATGCTTGTCCCTGGCTTGTGACCAATCAAAATGGAGGAGGTTCATCTGGAAGGCAGAAAACACATTGAGACACTTAATCAAGAGCATACAGACACAAAGTCAAGCTGTGGGATTCTCCATTTCACTGGCAGCTCATCCACACCCACGGGAGGTGGGGGTGGGGGTGGGGGGGGGAGAGTGGCTACAATGGGAAACCCATTGGCCAGCTGCTGGATCAGAGAATCCTGCTGTCGGTGGGTGTGCTGCACCGGAAAGCAAGGCTGGCGGGATGGAGAATTCTGCCCAAGGTGTCAGAGAGACGGCACAAACTTCCCAACAATTCCTCCACCTGAGCCTCCAAGTACCACCTGCCCTGCACAGAGGCTGCAGATTGCCCATTGGACCTACCCACCATTTCAGAAACCAATGAACCAGAGTGGGAGCAAGTCATCCTCAAACCTGAGGAGCTGTCTAAAAATGCTTTGACACAATTCCTGAACCACGATTGGCATTCATCATACCAAAGTACAGAATGCCATGGCATGTATAAATCAAAAGGGCTACCTTCCTTCCAAGTGCAAGGTGAAGGTCATGCCTAACAGATGATATTAGAACATTTTTAGTTTTGACTTTCCACCCACGGTCAATTTACACTGGCACATGTTTTTATGAGAGCCTGGCTTAACTAATTGCTAAAATTCTGGGTAGACCAAATGAGCTAATTACCTCACTGATTCAAATTACAGATTGGGTTTTTTATATGATCACTGAAGTGGGAATAGTTTCAAGAGAAATTTGATGAGGAAGAATTTTTTAAAATTCATTTTTTACAGGATGGGAGCTTAGCTGGCTAGGCCAGCACTTGTTTTACACCTTAATTGCCCTTGAGAAGGTGATGCTCAGCTGCCTTCTTAAACCCCTGCAGTCCATGCGGTGTAGGTACACCACTGTGCTATTAGGGAGGGAGATCCAGGATTTTGCCCCAGTCATAGTGAAGGAATGGTGATATATTCCCAAGTCAGGATGGTGAGTGACTTGGATGTGAACATCCAGGTGGTGGGATTCCCTTGTATTTCCTGCTTTTATCCTTCTAGATGGTAATGGTTTTGGTTTTAGAAGGTGCTGCCTAAGGAGCCTTAGTGTGTTCCTGCAATGCATCTTGTAGATGGTAGATGCTGTCACTGTGCGTTGGTGGTGGAGAGAGCCAATGTTTGTGGTAACTGTGCCAATCAAGCGGGCTGCTTTTCCTAGATAGTCAAGCTTCTTCAATGTTATTGGAGCTGCACTCACCCAGGCATGTGGGGAGTATTCCATTTCACTCCTGACTTGTGCCTCATAGGTGGTGGACAGGCTTTGGAGAAGTCAGGAGGTGAGTAATTCACAACAGGATTCCTAGCTTCTGAGCTGCTGTTGTAGCCACAGTATTTATATGGCTAGTCCAATTCAGTTTCTGGTCAATGGTAACTCCCAGGATGTTGATAGTGGGAGATTCAGTGATGGTAATGCCATCGAATGTCAAGGGGCGATGTTTTGATTCTCTTATTGGAGATGGTTATTGCCTTGTACTTCTGTGGTGTGAATGTTACTTGCCACCTGTCAGCCCAAGCCTGCATATTAGGTCTTGCTACATTAGCACGTGGATTGCTTCAGTGTCTGAGGAGTCACTGATGGTGCTCAACATTGTGCAGTCACCTGACAACTTCCCCACTTCTGACCTCGTGTTGGAAGGAAGTCACTGATAAAACAGCTGAAGATGATTGGGCCTAGGACACTATCCCGAGGAACTCCTGCTGTGATGTTCCAGGACTGAGATGAATGACCTCCAACAATCACAACCATCTTCCTTTGTAGCAGGTATGACTGCAACCGATGTAGAGTTTTATCCCTGATTCCCATTGACTCCAGTTTAGCTAAGGCTCCTTGATGCCATACTCAATCAAATGTTGCCTTGATGTCAAGGGCACTCTCACCTCACCTATAGAGTTCAGTCCTTTGTCCATGTTTGATCTAAGGCTGTAATGAGGTCAGGAGCTCAGTGACCCTGGCAGAACCCAAACTGAGTGTCAATGAGCAGGTATTGCTAAGTAAGTACCACTTGAAAATCCATTTGTGCTGACTTGTATTGATTCATCAGGGTGGGCGATGATGTAATGCCTGCGCTGGATGTGGCCCACGGCACTGAGTGCGCTGATAAACTGACCTATATGTACTGGAGGTGGTTCTACACAAATTAATTTCTCCCCTGATATATTTCTGATGAGGTAAGCAATTGAGTATTTGATGATCTATGAAAAGTAACATACTTTTTGGCGCATCACAGTTTTTTCTTAATTCTTGTTTTTTTCTCATAATACACCTCAAAATTGCAAACTATCTGGGCAGGATTCTCTGTTTCAGGGATGCAGGTGGTGTTCTACAACCACAAAGGCAGTGCCGATCCCGGAGCAATTCCGTTAATGGGCTAGCACCAGCTCCATGTGGCATGATCGCAATTCCAACCATGAAGAACTGCACCCGTTTTGCAGATGCGGAGCTTAAGACGCTGCTGGATGCCGTGGAGGAGAGGCGGGGCACCCTGTTCCCCAGGATGAGAAGGAGGCTGCCACCGTACACCGGGCCTGGTCGCAGGTGGCAGAGGCCATGAGCGGCATGGGTCACATGGCCAGGACCGGTCAGCAGTGTCAGAAAAAGCTACATGACCTCGGGGAGACCATGGTAACGAAGCAGCACGGTGCACCTGGTAACAACCCCCTCCCCATCCAGGGAGTGACCGAACCCCACCTGCTGGCAGTCTGCCCTCACCTCAGCACACCACCACCTCCACACTACCCCTCCACCATCCCAACCCATGATTGAACCATATGTTGTGTCATGTCTTGTATCTTGCAGGATCATCTGGCGATGAGGTGGGACCATCTGGTGCCCCTTGGCACCCCAATATCTGTTGAGCGCCGTGTTCATCTGTTCACAATAAACTACTGTTCACAAGTGTTTGAAGTTGGCACGGGTAACGCCCCCTAGGTCAGTAATCACACATCGCCCCAGTATCCATCCCCACTGACCCCATCCCCACCACTGCCAAGGTGTTCGATGGGACCATGTGATTGAATGGCCAGCTCGCATGCAGTGATCATCCAGGTGGACAGTGGAAAGTGCTACCATGGGCTGGAGTCAGATGTTGTCAAATGATGTGGAGCACCAGAGCTCATAGCAGAGCGGATTGTCATTATCCTCCATCCCATGGACCAGAACCGCAGTTAATGCCAACCCAGTGCCCGCACCCTGGAGTGAGGCAGGGAAGAATCCTGGAGGGGGTTGCAGGTGCAGGAGGGTTTGGTGCAGGGGGGTGGAAATGGGAGGGAGTCAAGGGAGGGTTTGGTGCAGGGGGTGGACATGGGAGGGAGTGCTCGGCTGGAGGAGGTGGTTGTGGGGTGGGACGCAATGCTCATGCCACCGTCAGCCAGGCCTCCTGGTCGGTGAACCTGGAGGCAATTACGGCAGCTCGTGAACGGCGGCCCTGGCACACATGGTGTGCAGCCTCCTGTGCCTGCCCGGGTCCCATGTCCTCCTCATTCTGGCCATCCTCCTTGTTGGACGAGGACTGGCACTTATCCTCCTCCTGCTCGTCGCCCTTCTTGTTGCGCAATGTTGTGGAGGATGCAGCAGGCCACCATGATGTTGGAAACCTTCCTAGCGGTGTACTGGAGGGCCCCTCAAGAGCAGTCCAGGCACCAGAACCATATCTGCAGTATGCCGATGCACTGCTCGATCACAAGACCCTGGTTGTGGCATGGGCGTCATTGTAGCGGGTCTCTGCGTTGGTCTGTGGCCTCCGGAAAGGCATCATCAGCCATGACCTCAGCAGATTGTCCCCGTCACCCAAGAACCTACCCCTCATCTGGGGTGCGCCTCAAAAGTGTTGGGAACCATCGAGTGTGCCAGGATGAAAACGTCGTGCACACTGCCTGGGTTCCGGACACAGATGTGCATGGTGTGCATCTCATGGTCACACAGCTGCATGTTCATCGAGTGTTACTGTTTCTAATTTTGAAGGCTACCCACTCATGTGCTGGTGCTCGTAGGGGGACATGCACCCCTTTGATCATCCGCTGAACCTGGGGCATAGCGGCGATTTTGGCGCAGAGGCTCGGAGAATCCCGCTCCCTGACGTTCCTGCAATCGCAATCAGCACGGGGTCGGAGAATGGGCGTTGACCCCTAAAACCGGCGTGACGCCGCTCTGGTCCCCAGAGAATCGCCGCAAATTGACCGAGGCCCCCCCCCCACCCCCGCGATTCACCAAAGAAATCTGGCCGAGTTGCCAACGGCGTGGTTCTGACCATGTTTTGCCTGTCGGGAACGGTCGGTGGCGGCTGCGGACTCAGGTGGGAGGCGGGGGTTCCTTCACCGGGGGAGGGCCTCAGGAACAGCCAGGCTAGCAATCGGGGGCCACCGATCCGCGGGTGCGTGCGATCTCGGGGGGGCCTATATTTTCAGGACCGCTCCACGTTATGAGTCCGCCATGTCGCGCGGGGTGGCCGCTGAAGGCCGCTGCCCTGCTCATGCGCGGACTCGCGATGGAACTGCAGGGCCCATATCGGCAGGCAGTGCTTCATGGAGTACACCGAGGCCCTGCTAGCCCCCTTCAGGTAGGCGAGTCGAGAGTGAAATGCCGCGTTTTGACGCTGGTGTGGGTGGGAACATAGCCCCATTATTGGAGAATCCCACCCCATATCTTCGTAGGTAGGTGAATGGACGCAGGGCGTGTCTTACACATGGGGAAAAGCTAAACTCATTAGGTCCCAGTAAACTCAGTGCTGACTTCAAAGAGACCCCATTTTTATTGGAGAGGAGTGAGTGTGAGTTACAAATTTTTAGAGTGGACGTAAATGCCCCTTTCAATTCCAGATTTTGTAAAACCAAAACCAACTTCTCAAACTGCCATGATAGGATTGGAACTCACGTTCTCTGCATTATTTGTCAATGCCTCTGTATAACTCTGTATAACTAATACAGAAACATAACCACTGCAGAACCAAATCCAACCCGAAATTATAGAGTTCTGTAAAAGAAAGTTTCCACAAAAAAATCTAATTGGAATTTAAAGTTCAAGGAGTAGCACAAGAATACCAATTTGTGGAGAGCATGCTTTTGGGTGATATTTAATGGTGATATTCAGGAAAATCTGCACAGCAATGGTATATTTTCCATCACTTTGCAATTTGTGGGTAATCCACACTCAAATCAAAGTTGCAAATGGTATTTGTAGAAAAACTGCTGAAAATTTGTGGGACACCACATTTTTACACCTCCAGAAAAACTGAGTAGTCGCTCTATGAGGAATAAATCACACTATTTAGTAATTATATGCTTATACTAGCTATATGCCAGGAATTTACTTGAACAGTATCAGATATTGGTGTCTGTGGATTTAACTGCACCGTGTCATGTAGAAAGCAGTTCATCCAGACATAAACGAATTGAGTAAGTTTAGTCAGACAGTTGCTGGGTGGAAATTGAGGTCAAATGTTTGGCTCAACAGAAACCAATATAGAAGCCGCAGAAGAAGTGGAAATGTTATATTAAATTTCATGTATTATTGCAATCTACACTTGAGAGCCTTGTCTTAGGATTGGAGTACTTGGAATCAGTTTTGAGCTCTGAAAAATTTAGTTCAAATTGGTTGAATAAGAAATGGACTACATTGCAGATACTCCCTCCTTACACATTCAACTTCACAATCATGCAGACTCACCACTATTTTTCTGCCTGCTCCACTAATGATTTACTTCAACATATTGCTCACAACTAATGCAAATGTATGTTGATTGAAAAATACTGCAGACCTCCTGCTGACCAGTTTGAAAAGCTTTTGTCAAAAAAGCCACAGATAAATAGAAAATAGGTTAAGGAACTATGCAATCTCTGTTACATTCAGAGATCTTTTTGCAAAGTGCATTCTCGAATGCTGGAATCTATTATTAAGGATGTGGGCAACAGGGGACTTAAGAACATAATAATGTGAGGCGTCATTCTCCGACCCCCCCGCCGGGTCGGAGAATCGGCGGGGGCTGCCGTGAATCCCGCCCCCGCCGGTTGCCAAAGTCTCCGTCACCGGAGATTCGGCGGGGGCGGGAATCGCGCCGTGCCGGTTGTCGGGCCCCCTCCCCCGGCTCGCTTCTCCGGCCCGAATGGGCCGAAGTCCCACCGATAAATTGCCTGTCCCGCCGGCATGGATTAAACCACCTTTTGAAAGGCGGGACAAGGCGGCGTGGGCGGGCTCCGGGGTCCTGGGGGGGCGCGGGGCGACCTGGCCCCGGGGGGTGCCCCCACGGTGGCCTGGCCCGCGATCGGGGCCCACCGATCCGCGGGCGGGCCTGTGCCGTGGGGGGCACTCGTTCTCTTCCGCCTCCGCCACGGTCTCCACCATGGCAGAGGCGGAAGAGACTCCCTCTACTGCGCATGCGTGGGGAACTGTCAGCAGCCGCTGACGCTCCCACGCATGCGCCGCCCGGGGATGTCATTTCCGCGCCAGCTGGCGGGGCAACAAAGGCCGTTTCCGCCAGCTGGCGGGACGGAAATTCCTCCGGCGCTGGCCTAGCCCTTCAATGTTGGGGCTCGGCCCCCAAAGATGCGGAGCATTCCGCACCTTTGGGGCGCCAGTCGGCGGACATCGCGCCGTTTCGGGAGAATTTCGCCCATGGTTGAGATTGGTGGTGAGATATATAGATTGAGGATTGTTTAATGGACATAAAACAGAGAATATGAATAAACAGGTCATTTTCAGTTTTTCAGGCTGTAATCAGCGTGTACCACAAGAATCAGTAATTGGGCCTTAGTTACTTAAATCTATCTTAATGACTGATGGAAGTAGATCCACATTGGCAGACAATTCAAAGCTAGGGTGGATTGTATGCAGTGAGGAAGAAACAAGAGGTTGCCAAGAGATATAGACAGAGAAATGTGAAGTTACCCATATGATTGGGAAAATTGTCAAGCAGAATGTCTTTGAATTTGTAGGAGAATGGGAAGGGTATTGGTATTCTAAGGGATTGGGGCATAGAAACATAGAAAATAGGAGCAGTTGGAGGCCATTTGGACCTGCAAACCTGTTCCACCCTTCATTATGATAATGACTGATCAACCAATTCAGTAAGCTGTTCCCGCTTTCTCCTCATATCCTTTGATCCCTTTAGCCCTATTACAACACCCTGGGCTAGTGCGTAGTCAATTCACTTGATGCAGAGTCACAACACAAGTGAATTAACCAATAATTCTGAGAAAAATACCCAAAGTCTTTGGCCCTTGGCTGCCCAATAATTACAGTCACCAATTTTGTAAGTTTAACCCCAATTACTCTTTGTTTATAATAAGAACTATGATGAAATATGCAGCAAATACAGCTGGTTAACAACTATCCAATTCCTAATTCCCCACTTTAACGTGCCCCCCAATTTCTACACTCACCAACAAAACAAACAAACACAAAGGGGGCAAAAGGGGTAAAAAAAACATCATAAGTAAAAGAAAAAATAGTCTTTGTTTCAGATGGTGGCTTCCAACACCTTACTCCTCTTCAAACTTTGCTTTCAGTTCATGGTTCTATTGTAGGTTCATTCAGCTCACTGCAGTTTCAGAAAAAATAGCACTCAGAGGCCTTTCTGGAGAGAGGGAGAGTGTTCTTGTCTCTGTTTTCAGCCTGTAATGGTTTTCCTGAACATTCATTCATTCAGGTTCTCTGCAGCCGCAGGAATACAGCATTCACAACCCTTATGTAGAAAGAGAGCAAAGGTTCTTGTCTTTGTGCTACCAGGGGCCAAACTGAAACTCCTCAGGACTCTGAAAATCCTTCCACTGGGATAGGATCCAATCACTACCTGTTACCTGGCAAAGTATAGCCTTTTGGACCAACTTATTGGCACCAGCCAATCTATCAAACCGAGTCCACCTGATCTCCCTCGCTCTCTCTGGTGCTGATAAGTCTGCAGCTTCTGTTTAAACTCGCAGTGTTCTCCTCTGTAACTTCCGAATTCTGCTGCTTGATGTAAAGGTTCATGTCCTTTAATCATCCATGGATCAAAAAAATAACAGCAAAATAAAAGAAAGGGGAAATAAGGGAATACACAAGAAGGGCCCCTACAGGCCCAAGAACTATATCTAACTCCATCTTGAAAACATGTAATGTTTTTGCCTCAACTGCTTACTGTGGTAGAGAATTCTACAGGCTCACCATTCTTAGGGTAAAGAAATTTCTCCCAATTTCAGTCCTAAATGCTTTACCCCTTACCCTTTGACTGTGACCCTTGGTTCTGGACTCCTCCGCCATTGGGGACATCCTTCCTGCATCAACCCTGTCTAGTCCTGTTAGAATTGTATAAGTTTCTGAGATGCCCCATCATTCTTCTAAACTCCAGTGAACAGAATCCTAACCGACTCAATCTTTCCTTATACGTCAGTTTTGCCACCCCAGAATCAGTCTGGTAAACATTCACTGCACTCAATCCATAGCAAGAACATCCTTCCTCAGCCAAGGAGACCACAACTGCACACAATCCATAGAATACCTACAGTGCTGTTGGAAGCCATTCGGCCCACTGAGTTTGCACCAACCCTCAAGGAGAGCACTCTACCTAGATGAAATGAAATTAAAATGAAATTAAAAATGAAATGAAATGAAAATCACTTATTGTCAGAAGTAGGCTTCAAATGAAGTTATTGTGAAAAGCCCCTAGTCGCCACATTCCGGCGCCTGTTCGGGGAGGCCGGTACGGGAATTGAACCCACACTGCTGGCCTGCCTTGGTCTGCTTTAAAAGCCACCGATTTAGCTCCTAGCCCCAGCTAAACTAGGTCCACTCTCCTGGCCTATCCCTGTAACCCTGTGCATTGATCATGGCCAATCCACCTAACCTGCACATATTCGAGGTGTGGCCTCCCCAAAGCCCTTTATAACTGCAGCAAGACATCCCTGCTCCTATACTCAAATCCTTTTGCCATGAAGGCCAATAAACCATTTGTTTTCTTCAGCACCTGCTGCATTTGCATGCTTATTTTCAGTAACTAGTGTACAAGGACACCAAGACTCGTTGCACATTCCCCTCTCTCAATCTATAGCCATTCAGATAACAATCTGCTTTCCTGTTTTTGCTACCAAAGTGGATAACCTCACATTTATCACATTATACTGTATCTGCCATCGTTTACCCACTCACTCAACTTGTCCAAATCAAACTGAAGTGTCTCTGCATCTTCTTCACACCTCACACTCCCATCCAGCTGTTTCATGTGCAAATTTGGAGACAGTACATTTATTTCCGTCATTAAATCATTAATATATATTGTAAATGTTATGATATGCAGACATGCAGACAATGATATACAGACAGGTACAGTCAGGCAGCTAATGAACGCAGAGAACAGGACATGTCTAATGAGCAGGCAGGACACTCAGGGGTGGTATCTCACTATAAAAGGCATGAGGCACTCACACTCTGCCTCTTTCCACTGACAGACATCTAGAGAGTACATCAGGGTTGATCAGCAGCGTCACACCCAGCACATGGCTTAGAGCAGACTGGTTTAGTTAGACTGAGTTATTACAGTTAGATTTGCAGGAGAGTCAAACACATTTAAGAACTGTGTTAATAGTTCAATAAACATATTGAACTCATTACAAAGTCTGGACCTTCCTTTGTCAAAGCATACATCAAGGACGCAGCTTATGCTACACGAAGAAGCATAACACAACATGGTACCAGTAGTGCCTGTTAAATCTATTTAGTTCAACTCAGCAAGATCCGTAACAACCAGCAACAGCACCCAGGCAAGATGATTGAGATTCCGGTTCCTCAGCAATTCAGGTACCACGGCAATCTTAGTGCCAACTGGCGTGCATTCAAGCAGAGATTTCAGCTTTACCTGGAAACAGCCGACCTAAATGGCATGGCTGATGCTAAAAAGATAGCTCTTCTACTCACCATTGCGGGTGAGCATGCAACAGAGATCTACAACTCCTTCAAATATTCCAAAGGGCAGGACAAAAAAGACTTCCAGACAGTCCTGGACAAGTTTGAAAACTACTGCGAGGTAAACACAACAGAAATCGGTAAAACTGCCGCCTATACTCACCATGAGGCAGAGGTAGGGATGCAACAGAAGCAAACGGCAATTTTGATTGACAGCCATCTTGCGCAAGGAGCCGCACATGCGCAGTTCCGAAAAACATGTACAGTAAAGGAAAGTCCGTTTGCGCATGTGCGACGACGCGCGGAGCATCAGGACGTCGACATCATGACGTGCTCGAACTGTGGCAACGCCCACTTAAAGAAACACTGCCCTGCAAGAGGCAGGCGATGTTTAAACTGCGGTAAGCCTGGTCACTATGCAGCCTTGTGCATGTCCGCATCACCAGTCAGGGGCCAGCGCTCCCAATTCCGACGACGGCACGTTCAGAGTGTGCAAAAACGATTACAAGACTCTGATCCTGGCAGCACAACGGATCCAGAGGAAGAATGCCTGGACTCCGCCTACTGTGTGGGTATCATTAACAAATGTGAATATGCCACATCCAACTCATCACAAATTCAATCCAGCCTCGCTGTGGATTCTGCGGATGAATGGCGTGCAGTGATGCAGGTCAACCACTGCTCCATTCAGTTTAAGCTGGACACAGGTGCTTCTGCCAACCTCCTCTCACAGGCAGATTTCAAACGCATTAAGATACCCTGCAAGGTTCTTCCAGCAGCTTGCAGGCTCCTGGACTACAACGGAAATGCCATTACGGCACTGGGATCCTGCCATCTACTCGTCTCCAACCAGAGCACCCATGCACGGTTACGTTTTGAAAGTGTCAAGCCAGACAGGGCATCCCTACTTGGTGCGCATGCCTGCAAGCAGCTGAACCTCGTGCAGCGGGTTTACACAATGACATCCTCCAATGTGGATCTTCAGGCCGGCATTGACGATATCCTCGCTCAGTATCCGGATGTGTTCGACGGGATGGGCACGCTGCCATATCGATACAAGATTAATTAAAGAACTGTGTTAATAGTTCAATAAACATATTGAACTCATTACAAAGTCTGGACCTTCCTTTGTCAAAGCATACATCAAGGAAGCAGCTACACGAAGAAGCATAACACAACAGTGAATAGCTGGGGTCCTAGCATTGATCCTTATGTTACCACATTTGTCAGTGCCTGCCACTTGGAAAAAGACCCATTTAATCCTATTGTTACAATCCCAGTTGATGTTACAACTGACCAGGATGGTCCCAGGCTCAAAGGAACATGGGCTGGATCCTCCGTCCTGCCGCACCAGTGTGCCCGCCCCCCCCCCCCCGCTGGCAGAGGGATTCTCTGTCCCGGCAGCCGGCCAATGGGGTTCCCCATTGTGGGCACCCCTATGTTGCCGGGAAATCCGTGGGTATGAGTGTGCTGCTGGCGAAATGGGGGATCTTGCCGTCTGAGAATCCTGCCGCGTAACTTTTACATTTTTAAATAAAACACGGAGAAACAGAGGCAAAGGACCGCTAATTAGATTTAATAAGGGAAAAAACATGTACTATACATGAAAAGTTGGATTATTGTACAATATTCCTTTACTCGCCCATTAGCTGAACAAATACACATATATTTTAAGATTAACATGGATTACAAAGTACATTTTAAGATACAGTGGTCCCACTAACTCAAAATACCTTTTGAGCACACCGATTGGCTGTGGTCAAATACACACACTATGCACTGAAACCAAGTAAGTGTCTTTAGTTTTCTCCTCTGAATCCCCCCCAGATAATTGTCACATGAGAGTTTCCAAACTCCACTCCCAAAAACACGCTTTAAAATCTTCTCTCACAATAATACTTTTCCTTAGCGGTTTGAATTCTGAAATCCAATCCTGAATTTACAAATGATAATTTTAAACAAAACTTTCATTCCATTTTTAACAGTGAATCTGGTCCAGAATTTTACACCAACCCCTTGAGGATATCTTTGCCTTGACTTCAGTATAAATTGTTCACAATTGCTTTAGCCATATACACCACATCCACTGCCCAACCTTCATCAATGTGTCTCGTCACATCCTCAAAGAATTCAATGAGGCTTGTGAGGCAAGACCTGCCCCTCACAAAGCCATGCTGACTATCTTTAATCAAACTATGTTTTTCTAAATAATCATAAATCCTATCTCTCAGAATCGAAAGACTGATGGGTCTGTAATTCCCAGGGATTTCCCTATTCCCTTTATTGAACAGTGGAACAACGTTCACCTCCCTCCAAACATCCAGTACTACACCAGTGGAGAGTGAGGATGCAAAGATCATCGCCAATGGCACAGCAATCTCCTCCCTCGCTTCCTATAGTAACCTTGGGTATATCCCGTCAGGCCTAGGGGACATATCCATCCTGATGCTTTTCAAAATTTCTAGCACATTCTCCTTCTTAATAGCAACCTGTTTGAGTCTGTTAACCTGGTTCACACTGTTCTCAGGAGCAACAAGGTCCCTCTCTCTAGTGAATACTGAAGCAATATATTCATTTAGGGCCTCCCCTTCATCCTCAGACTCTAGGCACAAGTCCCCTCCACTATCCCTGATCGGCCCTACTCTCACTCTGATCATCTTCTTATTTCTCACATAAGTGTAGAACGCCTTGGGGTTTTCCCTAATCCTTCCCACCAGGGCTTTTTCATGCCCCCACCAGCTCTCCTCAGTACATTTTTGAGTTATTTCCTGGCTACCTTGTAACCTCTAGAGCCAAGTCAGATCCTTGCTTCCTCAACCTTATATAAGCTACCTTCTTCCTCTTGACTAGAAGCTCCACTTCTTTTGGCATCCAAGGCTCCTTCACCTTACCATTTCTTCCTCGTCTCAGTGGGACAAAACAATTCAGCACTCACAGCAAGTGCTCCTTAAACAACCCCCACATTATTGTTGTACATTTCCCCAAGAACAATTGTTCCCACTTTATGCTCCTCAGCTCCTGTCTAATAGCAGTATAATTTCCCCTCCCCAATTAAATACCTTCCCATACTGTCTGTTCCTATCCCTCTCCATGACTATGTAAAGATCAAGGAGTTGTGGTCACTGTCACTGAAATGCCCTCCCACCGAGACATCTGACACCTGGCCTGGTTTGTTGCCAAGCACCAAGCCTAATATGGCACCCCCCTAGTCGGCCTATTTACATATTGAGTCAGGAATCCTTCCTGTACACACCTGACAAAATCTGCTCCATCCAAACCATTTGCACTAAGGAGGTTCCAGTCAATATTAGGGAAGTTGAAGTCACCCATGACAACAACTCTGTTACTTCTGCACTTTTCCAAGGTCTATCGCCCAACCTGTTCCTCCTTCTCTCTGCTACTATTGTGGGGTCGATAGAAAATTTCCAATGAAGTGACTGCTCCTTTCTTGTTTCTGACTTCCACCCATATTGACTCAGTAGACAAACCCTCCTCAACTACCTCCTTTTCTTCAGCTATGGTGCACTCCCTAATTAACAGTGCCATTCCCCCTCCTCTTTTACCTCCCTCCGTATTCTTCTGAAAACATTTAAACCCCGGAACATCTAACAACCATTCCTGCCCCTGTGAAATCCATGTCTCCGTAATGGCCACAACATCGTAGTTCCAAGTACTGATCCATGCTCTAAGTTCATCTCTCTTATTCCTGACACTCCTTGCATTGAAACAGACACACTTTAACCCATTCCACTGAGTGCAACTTTGCCCTATCAACTGTCTATCCTTCCTCACAGACTTGCTGTATACTATTTCTGCCTGTTCAACAGCTACCCTATCCTCTGATCCATAGCATGAAGGGAGCCGGGGGTTTACAGAGAGTGCAGCTGACTGGGAGCAGAGTCGGAGGGCGGAGTTCCAGTTGGTTCACAGGGCAAATGTATCCATTATTTCTAGGACCACTTCCTTAAGTGCTCTGGGATGTAGATTATCAAGTCCTGGGGATTTATCGACATCCTTGTACACAAATCACAGAAAGTTAACACACAGAAATGAAAGACAAGTAAGAAAGCAAATGATATGTTATGGGCGAGGCATTTTCAGAACCCCAAAATGTATCATGGAGTTCAACCAACCTCTCCCTTTAATGGATTTGTTGCTTTTCCGAGCACACGGCTTGTTCCCTAGGTGTGGGGTTACAATTATGGACACGTGGATTTTTAAACACAAAACACTGTTTATTCCATGAACTCAACTTAACATCTCAAATAAACATTGGATCTCTTGACACCCCTTACTTCAAAGATAACTCAGAAAATATTGCAACAGTAAATACTTCCTTAAAATGTTCCTTCAAACTTCCAAGAAACTTAACACCTTTAAACAGTATCACATCAGGTTAAAGAATATATATATTTTCTGTAGAATGGCAGAGATATATTAGCTTGGTTGACTTCAGCTCCAGCTCCTTGTTTTCTTGTTGCAGCTCTCTGGACACACACAGACACACACAAACTGCTTTTTCCAACTCGCTATCTCCCTTCAAGCAACTCACAGCAAACCAGAATTTCTCAAGCTGCTGTCTCAAACTGGCTGTCTCCATTTAATCAGCTCACAGCAAAACAGTTAGGCACTTTTAAACTGTTCTCAGCAAAACCAGCCAGGCACTTTTCAAACTGCAAAAACCAAACTGCAAAATGGCTGAACTGAGCTGAGCTCCACCCACTCTATGACATCACTGTTTTCTTAAAGGTACATTGCTTAAACATCCATGTCTTAAAGGTACCCTCACATGACACCTCCCCCCAAGAAAAAAACAAAAACCATCAACTTCAAGATGGTTTCATTTTCACTTTTGCACCATCCACCAAGAAATTTACACAGTAAATATACCTTTCCGTTTTTTCAAAAAATCAACACATGCAAACAGGTATAATAATATAGTCTATTTTTCTTTGTTCTTCTTCCTCCAACCGAAATCCTTCTCAATTGACAGTCTCTTTGAACAAAGTCTGTGCATGATCCATCTATTCCTCTACTCCTCGGCATTTCTCTTTAGAATCAGATACTTTAGTTCAATCTGACCACAGAGTCCCTTGCAATTCTCCAATACAGGAGCATTGGTGATCACAGCTTTCAGGCAGTCAAATGCCTGTTGAAAGTCCGCTGTCCATTGAAATTTTTGACGTTTCATTAGCAAGTCCATCAGTGGAGCAACCACGCTACACATCTTTTGCACAAAGATTCGATCAAATTCATTCATGTTAAGAGATTGCATTGTCTCCCTTCGTCTTGAGGGTATCGGAAACTCCTCAAGGAAAGTGATTCGGGCTTCTCCAAATTCACTTTCGGCTAGGTTCATCACCAAACCCGCTTCCCGAAGTCGATCGAAGAACTCCATACGATGCTTTAAATGTTCTTTCCATGTTTAGAAGTTGTAAATAAAAGCAGATTGTCCCACTTTCTCCTTGCAATCCTTCAATGGTGGGACAGGATAAGAGTCTGTTCTTGTAACTGCATTCACCTTTCTATAGTCCACACACAACCATTGGGTACCGTCTGGTTTAGGGACCATCACTATGGGTGAGCTCCATTGGCTGCAACACACTTCAATTATGCCATTCTTCAGCATACTCTCAATCTCTCTGTCAACCTGTGCCAATTTTAAAGGATTAAGTCTATATGGATGTTGTTTGATAGGAACAGCATTTCCGACATCTACATCATGTATAGCCATTTTAGTACTTCCCAATTTATCTCTACAAACTTGCCCATGTGATATAAATAATTCTTTCAGGTCAGTTTGTTTTTCCTCTGGAAGGTAACTTAACAATTCATCCCAATTTTAAAGAACATCCTCATTTTCCAATTTAATTTGAGGTATGTCAAATTCACAGTCATCTGGATTTGGTTTGTCACTTTGAGTTAGAATCATTAAAATCTCCTTTTTCTCTCCTTCCCTTTCAAAGTACCTTTTAAGCATATTCACATGACACACTCGGTGAGTCTTCCTTCTATCTGGTGTTTTTACCACATAATTCACCTCACTTAATTTCCTTTCAATCTGATACAGTCCACAAAACCTAGCTTTTAAAGGCACTGGTAACAACACTAAAACTTTATCCCCACTGGCAAAACTATGAACTTTGGATTTTGTGTCCACTACCCGTTTCATCACATTTTGTGCAACTTTCAAATGTTGCATAGCCAATTCACCTGCTCTATTTAATCATTCCCTAAAATTTGACACGTAATCCAATAGTGGGCAGCACGGTAGCACAGTGGTTAGCACAGTTGCTTCACCGCTCCAGGGTCCCAGGTTCGATTCCCGGCTTGGGTCCCTGTCTGTGCGGAGTCTGCACGTTCTCCCAGTGTCTGCGTGGGTTTCCTCCGGGTGCTCCGGTTTCCTCCCACAGTCCAAAGATGTGCAGGTTAGGTGGATTGA
This sequence comes from Scyliorhinus torazame, assembly GCF_047496885.1. NCBI lineage: Eukaryota > Metazoa > Chordata > Chondrichthyes > Carcharhiniformes > Scyliorhinidae > Scyliorhinus > Scyliorhinus torazame. The sequence continues at coordinate 154,284,129 of NC_092715.1, forward strand.
CCGTGCTAAATTGCCCTTAATGTCCAAAATGTTAGGTGGGGTTACTGGGTTACGGGGATAGGGTGGAGGTGTGGGCTTAAGTGGGGTGCTCTTTCCAAGGGCTGGTGCAGACTCGATGGGCCAAATGGCTTCCTTCTGCACTGTAAATTCTGTAAATTCTATGAGTGGAATTTCCGATTTCTCACCCACCAATTTTTCCTTAATCAATTTAAGTGGTCCTCTTACCTCATGACCAAAAATTAGTTCAAAAGGACTAAATTTGGTAGACTCATTAGGTGCATCCCTAATTGCAAACAATACGAATGGTATTCCTTTATCCCAATCCTCTGGATAATCTTGACAATAAGCCCTCAACATTGTCTTTAATGTCTGATGCCACCTTTCTAACGCTCCCTGCGATTCTGGATGGTACGCAGTTGATTTAAATTGTTTTATTCCAAAGCTATCCATAACTTAATTGAATAACTTTGAAGTAAAATTTGTTCCTTGATCCGATTGAATTTCTGTGGGTAGTCCATATCTAGTAAAGAATTGAAGTAACTCCTACACAATCCTTTTAGCTGTAATATTACGTACTGGAATGGCCTCTGGAAATCTAGTAGACACATCCATTACAGTCAAAAGATATTGATTCCCACTTTTTGTTTTAGAAAGCGGTCCTACACAATCGATTAGGACCCTTGTAAAAGGTTCCTCAAATGCTGGAATGGGTATTAAGGGCGCTGGTTTTATCACTGCTTGAGGTTTCCCTATCACTTGACATGTGTGACATGATTGACAAAATTTAACTACATCTTTATGTAGTCCAGGCCAATAAAAATGTTTCTGGATTTTAGCTTGAGTTTTCCTTATTCCCAAATGACCTCCCACTGGTACCTCATGTGCAACTCGCAAAACCCCCTTTCTATACCCTACCGGCAATACTACTTGATGAACTTCTACCCACTTTTCATCCGCCTGCATATGTACAGGTCTCCATTTTCTCATCAAGACATAATTTTTACGGTAATAACACTCTGATATACTCTCAGATTCCAATTCCGTATATGTTTTCTGATATATCTGTTTTATTTCTACATCTTTCCTGAACTAAAAATATCCGCCTCATCCTCCAGCTGTTCTTGTTCTTTTTCAACCATCTGATCAAAAATCGTTTCTGATAATTGCACTTCACTTTCATCTTCACTCCTTGATTTCTCCTCTTGTCTTAACCTGTGACTTTGTGACCTTGTTACTACACAATCTGGAAAAATCCCAGGATATTCGTCCTTCAACACTTCAGTTGACTGATTTTCCACTGGCTTATCAACCACAGTAGGCATCACCCACCTGCGATCCAGCTATATCATTACCCAAGATAAACTGTATTCCTGGACAAGATAGTTTATCTATTACTCCTACTACCACTTCACCTCTCTTCACTGGACTTTCAAACCTTACCTTATACAATGGAACACTACTTCTCTCACCCTGAATTCCACATATCACCACCTTTTCTGGCAACTTTCTTCCCAAACTACATAATTCCTCATCTCTTATCATTAAAGATTGACTAGCCCCTGTAACTCTTAAAATTGTGACTTCTTTACCTGCTTCTCCTAATACACATGAGTAAACTTTACCCACACAAGTAAGTTCTTTAAAGACATCTGGCACCTTCTTAACAATTACTTCTTGAACAGGCTGTACAATCATTTGCACCTCCTTCGCTTCCCTTGGGCTTTCCTTTACCACTCTAACAAATCCCACTGCCTTATCCTGTTTTATCACATCAGCCTTCCCAGTGCTTTTCTTCAACCACCAACACTGTGATTTTACATGGCCTAGTTTATTACAGTGAAAATATTTGAAATTTTTCATTTCTTTTCCACCCTCCTGGTTTTATTTTTTAATCTGAGGTACACTCTCTTTATTGTCTCCCATCAGATCACCTTTACCTTTACCACTTGAGTATTTCTCATGTCCCCAGTTTCTATCCCTCATCGGCTGGAACTGATGTTGGAAACCAATCTTTGATTTATGAACTAATTAATAATCGTCTGACATTTCCGCTGCTAATCTCGCAGTTGTAACCCTATGTTCTTCCACATGAGTTCTCACGACATCAGGAATTGAATTTATAAACTCCTCCAAAAGTATAATTTCTCTGAGAGCTTCATACGTTTGGTCTATTTTCAAAGCCCTTATCCACCTATCAAAATTACTCTGTTTGAGCCTTTCAAACTCCATGTATGTTTGATCAAATTATTTCCTTACATTTCTAAACCTTTGTCTGTAAGCTTCAGGCACTAGCTCATATGCACTTAAGATGGATTTCTTCACTTCCTCATACGTTCCAGATACCTCCTCAGGTAGTGATGCAAACACTTCACTAACTCTACCTACCAGCTTTGTTCGAATCAATAACACCCACATGTCCTGTGGCCATTTCATTTGTTTAGCTACCTTCTCAAATGAAATGAAAAAGGCTTCCACTTCCTTCTCGTCAAACCTTGGCAATGCTTGGACATATATAAATAGATTCCCACCAAGCCTTTGGCTATGACTCTCTTTCTCACTGTCCTCATCACTATCATCCAACTGCACATTTCCCTTTACATCTGCCAATTTTAACTGATTGTCATGTTTCATGGCCATTTGCTGAAGTTCAAACTCCCTCTCTTTATCTTTTCCCTGATCTGTATCTCCCTTTCTTTTTCTTTTTGTTCTGCTAGGGCTATTCTTTCTTTTCTCCTTTCTTCTCTCTCCATTTCTTTTTCCTCTCTCTCTCTTTCTCTTTCTTTTTCCTCTCTCTCTCTTTCTTTTTCCTCTCTCTCACTCTCGTATGCCAGCCGCTTTAATTCTTTCTCATGTTCCATTTGTTTAATTTGCAACTGAATTTTTGCCATTTCCAGTGAGTCAAACTCTATCTCAGGCAACTTTAAATGCTTAACCACCGCCATAATTACCTCATCTTTTCGCATTTTGTCAGGTAATGTTAACTGCAATGTTCTTGCCATATCTAACAGCCTGCTTTTTGTTTCTGTCCGTAAGGTACTACGTGTGATCTTCTCCACCCTCAAAAACGTCTGAGCCTCTGAAAGAGCCATTGTTCACAACACTCTCCCCACTTAAACTAAAATACCACACCGGAAAAGCAACAATCCTTTACTGTCTTTAAGTTCACAAAATCCAATCCAATAGATAGACTTTTATCCCCCCCGAGCTCCCAATTGTTATGGGTGAGGCGTTTTCAGAACCCCAAAATGTATCATGGAGTTCAACCAACGTCTCCCTTTAATGGATTTGTTGCTTTTCCTAGCCCACGGCTTTTTCCCTCGGTGTGGGATTACAATTATGGACACGTGGGTTTTTAAACACAAAACACTGTTTATTCCATGAACTCAACTTAACATCTTAAATAAACATTGGATCTCTTGACAACCCTTACTTCAAAGATAACTCAGAAAATATTACAACAGTAAATACTTCCTTAAAATGTTCCTTCAAACTTCCAAGAGACTTAACACCTTTACGCAGAATCACATGAGGTTAAAGGATATATATATTTTCTGTAGAATGGCAAAGATACATTAGCTTGGTTGACTTCAGCTCCAGCACCTTGCTTTTTTCCTGCAGCTCTTTGGACACACACAGACACACACAAACTGCTTTTTCCAACTGGCTTTCTCCCTTCAAGCAACTAACAGCAAACCAGAACTTCTCAAGCTGCTGTCTCAAACTGGCTTTCTCCTTTTAATCAGCTCGCAGCAAAACAGCCAGGCACTTTTCAAACTGCAAAAACCAAACTGCAAAATGGCGGAACTGAGCTGAGCTCCACCCACTCTATGACATCACTGTTTTCTTAAAAGTACATTGCTTAAACATCCATGTCTTAAAGGTACCCTCACATGACATTACAATAAGATTATAGTGTAAGAGCAAAAGATCTTACAGCTGTACAGTTTTGGTCTCCACCCTTAAGGAGTGAAGGTTCACGAGATTGGTTCCTGGGCTGGGCAGGGGGTATGGGGAGACTGTCATTTAAGGAGGGATTGAACAGACTAAGTCTATATTTCCTAAAATTTAGAAAAATGAGAATTATCTTAGGGGGCAGCACGGTAGCATTGTGGATAGCACAATCGCTTCACAGCTCCAGGATCCCAGGTTCGATTCTGGCTTGGGTCACTGTCTGTGCGGAGTCTGCACATCCTCCCTGTGTGTGCGTGGGTTTCCTCCGGGTGCTCCGGTTTCCTCCCACAGTCCAAAGATGTGCAGGTTTGGTGGATTGGGCATATTAAATTGCCTTTAGTGTCCAAGATTGCCCTTAGTGTTAGTGGGGTTACTGGGGATGGGGTGGGAGTGTTGACCTTGGGTAGGGTGCTCTTTCCAAGAGCTGGTGCAGACTCAATGGGCCGAATGGCCTCCTTCTGCACTGTAAATTCTACGCTAATCTATGATCTCATTGAAACCGTGTTCGTTTGAGACAACACTTTGGAGGTTTCCATTAGAAAAGGGACTTATTAATGAAAGGCAAAGGCTGGTATATATACACACACAAAACACGAAATGATGGGTCTTAGTTCTTTAGCTCTGGGTTCCTTCCAGGGCCACATACTAACTCGCTATTGGCCGGGGCTCGAGCGTTCCCTCATATTCATTCCAGGGGTCTGGGCATTGCTGGCTAGGCGAGCATTTATTGCCACTTCCTAATTGCCCTTGATAAGGTGCTGGTGAGCCACCTTCTTGAACTACTATTCAACTAGAATACCAAGCACATTTCACGTTTATTTCAAACCTGTCACCAGTCAAGCTATATAAAACAGCTGATAAAAAATTAATATTTTGTGTGATTGTCCACTTTCCGAGTATGAAGAGAACTTTTCTAAAATCCAGCCTTTCAAAGTACTATAAAGGATTATTTGACTTGAGACCATCTCCAATCTTTTAAGCGGTATTTTTAAAGCGGTTTCTTGTTCAACTTTCTCTTTTGAATATTACAAGTGGAGCATGCAATTTCAAGATTCACATGCCTCAGACCTATTTCAATATGATAGATTATGTTAGCACAATTGAATTGCATACTTGACAGCTTAAAATAAGAAATGTCAGAGAATTTTAAAACAAATTGATGAAATTGTTGTAATATATAGTTGATGATACATCTAACTGTTCACTAACCCAAGGGTATGTTTGTGAATTAGATATTGTGTTCCCCTTTAACAGAAAATACTTGAAAGATAACCAGAAGAGAGCTATGCTTCGAATCAGTATTGAGACAGGGTGGAACTTCCTCCTCGGGAGACTAAGTGAGGTAACGGGAAAAGTGGCACGTTTGCTGACGCAGTCAATTTGGGTTTCCGTTTTAAGTCTGAACATGGAACACTCTGTAGCTTGTCATGGAGTGACCTGAGATTCGTCCGTCCCACACTTACCTCATTGGGTCATCTTTCCAGGCACCATAAACCGCACCTGTGCGCACAACTCACTTCAGTCCAGGACATGTCATGGCAGGCATCATGATAGCCTCTAAGAGAACCAAGTACACTGCTGCAAAGTTTAGCGACATCAGACTGGTGGTACTTCTCGACACAGCGGAGGACCAGCAGGATATACTTTACACCTGTGATGGGAGCCGGAGGTCCACCAACCTCATCATGCTGACATGGGGCCAGGTCACCACGACGGCCAGCACAAGGACACCCCAGAAGACGATCCCCTTCCAGTGCAGGAAGAGGATGAATGATCTCCTCCGTTCCATCAGGATAAGTCCTCACTCTTAACTCACACTCTGACATGCCCATCAGCCGCCTGCAGGTTTACACACCAGAGAGATCTCACACGCTACCATCCAAGGCGGCGACTGTGCAGCCAATCAATAATTATCTATTCTTTCTTTGCATCAGCAGGAGGAGGTAGCAGCCCAGAAGTAGCCCATTAACCTCAGCCCCTACCAACTCAGATGGGGAGCCTGAGTTCAATACTTCACATTCGCCAGTTAGGTAAGCAACAACTGCAAATGACAATTCAGAGGCTGGCAGTTCATGGCTTTAAGTCAACTTCCAGGATTGAATTGATACATAAACCCTCACTTGCTGGGATGATACCCCACCCTGGTCTCAGACTGGCCACAAGGGACAAGTGATCCTCTGGAGATATCGTACCTTAAAGGGGACAAACACCACATCAATTCCTCTCTGAGCCCTTTTATACATCTTCATTAATTCAAGCAGTCCCTCTTCCCATACTTGGAAGATTTCCATCCAGTTTAACTTGATTACCTTGAGCCAATGATGGCCCCAAAAACTTGGCCCTTGGCCTGACCCTGTTATTTTGGGAGTTGAGCGGCCTGCTTTTTTAAAACTTCATTTACGGGAGGTGAGCGTTGCTGGTTAGACCAGCATTTATTGCCCATCCCTAGTTCAGAAGGTGATGAGCTGCCTTCTTGAACTGCTGAAGTCCATGTGATAGAGGTACACCTACTGTGTTATTCGGGAGGGATTTCCAGGATTTTGACCCAGCGACAGTGAAGGGATGCCAATATATTTCCAAGTTGGAATAGTGAGTGACTTGGAGGGGAACCTCCAGGAGGAGGATTTCCCATGTATCTGCTGCTCTTGTCCTTCTAGATGGTAGCGGCCGTGCATTTGAAAGGTGCTGTATAAGGAATCTTGGCAAGTTACTGCAGTGCATCTTGTAGATGGTACACATGGCTAACACTGTTCGTCGGTGTGGAGGATTTGAAGTTTGTGGAAGAGGGAGCAGTCAAGCGGGCTGCTTTGTCCTGGATGGTGTTGAGCTTCTTGAGTGTTGTTGGAGCTGCACTCATCCAGGCAAGTGGATAGTACTCTATTACACTCCTGACTTGTGCCTTGTAGATGGTGGACAGACTTTGGGGGGGTCAGGAGATGAGTTACTCACCATAGGATTCCTAACATTTGACCTGCTCTGGTAGCCACAGTATTAATATGACTAGTCTAGTTCAGTTTCTGATTAATGGTAACCCCCAGGACATTGATTGTGGGGATTCAGCGATGGTAATGCCATTGAATGTCACGGGGCGATGGTTCGATCTTCCCTTGTAGGGGATGGTCATTGCCCATCACTTGTATGGTGTGAATGTAACTTGCCACTTGTAAGCCCAAGCCTGGTTGTTGTCCAGGTCATGCTACATTAGAACATGGACTGCTTCATTATCTGTGAAGTCGGCAATGATGCTGAACATTGTGCAGTCATCTGTGAACATCCCCACTTCTGACCTTATGATGGAAGGGAGGTCATTGATGAAGTAGCCGAAGATAGTTTGGCCTAGGACACTACCCTGAGGAACTCCTGCAATGATGTTCTGGAGCTGAGTTAATTGACCTCCAACCACCACAACCATCTTCCTTTGTGCCAGGTATGACTCCAACCAGCAGAGAGTTTCCCCCCTGATTGCCATTGGCTCAAGTTTTTCTAGGGCTCCTTGGTGTCAAGGGCAGTCACTCTCGCCTCACCTCTGGCATTCATATCTTTAGTCCATGTTTGAACCAAGGCTGAAATGAGGTCAGGAGCTGAGTGAACCAGGCGGAACACAGACCGAGCGTCCGTGAACATGTTATTGCTGAGTAAGTGCCGTTTGGTAGCACTGTTGATGACTCCTCCCATCACTTTGCTGATGATGGAGAGTAGACTGATAGGGCGGTAATTGGCTGGGTTCAATTTGTCCTGTTTCTTGTGTACAGGACACACCTGGACAATTGTCCACATTGCCAGCTAGATGCCAGTGTTGTAGCTGTAATGGAACAGCTTGGCTAGGGGTGCAGCACTTTCTGGAGCACAAGCCTTCAGTTCTATTGCCAGAATATTGTCAGGGCCCATAGCCTTTGCAGAATCCAGTGCCTTTAGCTGCTTCTTGATATCACGTGGAGTGAATTGTATTGGCTGAAGACTGACTTCTGTGATGCTGACGACCTCCGGAGGAGAGCCAGATGGATCACTCTCTTGGCACTTCTAGTGCTTAGCTCTGTCTATTAGTTGCTGCATATGCTGTTTGCACACAAGTAATCCTGTGTTGTAGCTTCAGCACGTGGACACCTCACTTTTAGGTATGCCTGGTGTTGCTCCTGGCATGCTCTCCTGAACTCTTCACTGAACCAGGGTTGATCCCCTGGCTTGGTGGTAATGGCAGAGTGGGGGATATGCCGGGTCATGAGGTTGCAGATTGTGGTTGTATACAATTCTGCTGCTGCTGATGGCCACAGCACCTCATGGATGCCCAGTCTTGAGTTGCTAGATCTGTTCAAAGTCTATCCCATTTATCATGGTGGTAGTGCCACACAACATGATGGAGGGTATCTTCAATGTGAAGACGGGACTTTGTCTCCACAAGGACTGTACGGTGGTCACTTCTACCGATACTGTCATGGACAAATGCAGCCAGGTAGATTAGTGAAGGTGAGGTCAAGTATGTTTTTCCCTCTTGTTGGTTCCCTAACCACCTGCTGCAGTCCCAGTCTAGCAGCTATGTGTTTTAGTACCGGCCAGCTCGTTCTGTGATGGTACCACCGAGCCACTCTTGGTGATGGAGATTGAAGTCCCCCACCCAGAACATATTCTGTACCCTTGCCACCCTCAGTGCTTCCTCCAGGTACTGTGTCATACCCTTTATCTTGATGGATTCTCATGTTAGTTTTGCTGCAGTACCCCACAAACACAATGGCTGGGCTCCTTCTTATAAATATCAAAATGTGTGTGCTCCTATCACTGTGGCAGATGCTTACATATCAACTTCCATCTTTGAGGGCCTACTGTTTACCAAAAACATCACAGTAAGGGGGGCTACTTTGCCCACTTTCATGTTGAACAATGAGTGAATATTTAAATCTGTATGACTGCACTCTTCCTCATTATGTACTTTTGATGCATTACTAACTCTGTTTCTGGGAATACATTCTTGCCAGTGGTGTGTAGTGATGTCAGCAGTGTTTGCGGGGCCTCTCAGCAGGTTACCATCTTGATTGTATGAGCAACACCCTGAATAAACCCCTCATTGTGTTTTACAAGAATCCAGAGTGCGGGCACCTCCTTTTCTCTTTGCAGCTTCCAAGATCGAACTGATGCAAAATCCGGGCTTGCTCGGGTGAGCCTTGCTTGGTTACCCGGGCACATGACCCTCTCAGCAAGTCTCCCGTTGATGCACGATCAATGATCATTAAAGCGAGGTTGTAGTCCAACTGAAGGCTTTAATAAGCTAGATGTTTCCACCAGCAGTTCAGGTACAGAATGAAGGCTGCTGGGGTGGCACGGGCTCTTATATCTCGCCTTGCAGGGTCAATACCATACAGCTTGACCAATAGGAAACATACAATATCTACCAATGGTGTTCCAGCATTACCAGGTACCGTAATACCTCTACACAGACTACAATATTCACCCCCTGTTAAAAAAGAGTCCGGTGGGTGTGGTGGCCTGATATTACAATATGGTAAGGTGGTAGAAATTATAGTTATGGAGGTACCGTAATATCTCTGTACAGCGTTTTGCAACTATTTACAATTCTATTTACTATTTTACAATTTATGATTCATAATTAACTAAACACTTTAAAATGAAGCAATCAGTCGATCGGGGGCCCTGGTTGTCCACTGTGATCGTCGAAGCTTCGGTGGTGACTCCGGTGGAGGCTCGGGCGTCTGTGCCTCCGGGAGGGTGGCCTCGGTCTCTGTGACAGCTTTGACACCCTGAGACGACGCTGGTGGGGAAAACGGTTGACCTGGGAAGGAAGCGTCTGCGGGGAGCGTCTGCATGGGTGGGTGGGCCTAGATGGGGCAAGTGGAAGGACCGATCCTCCTATCAGGTGCACTGGTGGGAGGGAGGGTGGTGGCTGGCGTGTGCGTGGGGCTCCGGCGGGCGGCAGGTCTCGGAGGGAGATCGTATCTTGTCGGCTGTCGGGGGACGCCACGTAGGCGTTCTGGGGATTAGCGTGGAGAAGGTTGACCCTCTCGACCAACGGGTCCGACTTGTGCGCCCGCACGTGTTTTAGGAGCAGAATGGGTCCGGGAGCTGCCAGCCAGGTCGGGAGCGAGGTCCCAGAGGAGGAAGGAGACGTTCGTGAGGTGTTTGGTTGGTTGTGGTACAAAGCAGTGACCGGATGGAGTGGAGAACATCTGGGAGGAACTCCTGCCGGCGGGAGACTGGTAGATTCCAGGAACGTAGGGCCAATAGGACGGTCTTCCAGACCGTTCCGTTCTCCGTCTCGACCTGTCCGTTACCCCGGGAGTTGTAACTGGTCGTCCTGCTCGAGGCAATGCCCTTGCTGAGCAGGAATTGACGCAGTTTGTTGCTCATAAAGGAGGACCCCGTATCACTATGTATGTAAGCGGGGAACCCGAACAGTGCAAAGATGCTATGGAGGGCCTTGATGGTGGTGGTTGCGGTCATGTCGGGGCAGGGGTTGGCGAATGGGAACCGGGAGTACTCGTCAATCACGTTCAGGAAGTACGTGTTGAGGTCGGTGGAGGGGAGGGGGCCTTTGAAGTCCATGCTGAGGCGTTCAAAGGGACGGGAAGCCTTTATCAGGTGCGCTTTCTCTGGCCGGTAGAAGTGCGGTTTGCACTCCGCGCAGATTTGGCAGTCCCTGGTGGCTGTCCTGACCTCCTCAATGGAGTAGTGCAGGTTGCGAGTCTTGACAAAGTGGAAAAAGCGAATGACCCCCGGGTGGCAGAGGTCCTCGTGAAGGGCCCGGAGGTGGTCCACTTGTGCGTTGGCACATGTGCCGCGGGACAGGGCATCAGGAAGCTCGTTTAGCTTCCGGGACGATACAAGATCTCGTAGTTGTAGGTGGCGAGTTCGATCCTCCACCGCAAGATCTTATCGTTTTTTATGTTGCCCCGCTGTGCATTATCGAACATGAAAGCAACCGACTGTTGGTCAGTGAGGAGAGTGAATCTCCTGCCGGCCAGGTAATGCCTCCAATGTCGCACAGCTTCTACTATGGCCTGGGTCTCCTTTTCGACTGAGTGGCGGATTTCGGAAGCATGGAAGGTACGGGAGAAGAAGGCCACTGGTCTGCCCGCTTGGTTGAGGGAGGCCGCCAGAGCTACGTCAGACGCGTCGCTCTCGACCTGGAAGGGGAGGGACTCATCGATGGGGTGCATCGTGGCCTTTGCAATGTCTGCTTTGATGCGGCTGAAGGCCTGGCGGGCCTCTATCGACAGGGGAAAAGCTGTGGATTGGATCAGAGGACGGGCCTTGTACGCATAGTTGGGGACCCACTGGGCATAGTAAGAGAAAAACCCCAGGCAGCGCTTCAGGGCCTTGGAGCAGTGAGGGAGGGGGAACTCCATAAGGGGGCGCATGCGTTCAGGGTCGGGGGCTATAACTCCATTTCGCACTACGTAGCCGGGGATGGCTAGGCGGTCGGTGCTAAACACGCATTTATCCTTGTTATATGTAAGGTTAAGGATCTTTGCGGTTTGGAGGAATTTTCGGAGGTTGGTGTCGTGGTCCTGCTGGTCGTGGCTGCAGAAGGTGACATTATCGAGATACGGGAATGTTGCCCATAAACCGTACCAGTCAACCATTCGGTCCACCTCGCGCTGGAAGACCGACCCCGTTGGTGACACTGAAGGGAACCCCTGAACCACTGAAGTGATAGAGCCGCCCATCTGCCTCGAAGGCAGTGTACATGCGGTCACTAGTGCAGTTGGGGAGCTGGTGGTAGGCGGACTTAAGATCCAGCGTGGAGAAGACCTTGTAATGCGCGATCCTGTTTACCAGGTCGGATACGCGGGGAAGAGGGTACGCGTCCAGCTGTGTAAACCTGTTGATGATCTGACTGTAGTCGATGACCATCCTATGCTTCTTCCCGGTCTTTACCACCACTACTTGAGCTCCATGCTTCAGAAATTCACCATTCCTCGGTCGAAAAAGAGGCACAAGCCATCGTAGAAGCTGTGCAACATTGGAGGCATTACCTGGCAGGCAGGAGATTCACTCTCCTCACTGACCAACGGTCGGTGGCGTTCATGTTCGATAATGCACAGCGGGGCAAGATTAAAAAAACGACAAGATCTTACGGTGGAGGATAGAACTCTCCACCTTCAACTACGAGATCTTGTACCGTCCTGGGAAGCTAAACAAGCCTCCTGATGCCTTGCCCCGCTGCACATGTGCCACTGCACAAGTGGACCGCCTCCGAGACCTCCACGAGGACCTCTGCCACCCGGGGGTCATTCACTTTTTCCACTTCATTAAGACCCGCAACCTGCCCTACTCCATTGAGGAGGTCAGGACAGTCACCAGGGACTGCCAAATCTGCTCAGAGTGCAAACCGCACTTCTACCGGCCAGAGAGAGCGCACCTGATAAAGGCTTCCCGTCCATTTGAATGCCTCAGCATGGACTTCAAAGGCCCCCTCCCCTCCACCGACCGCAACACGTATTTCCTGAACGTGATTGATGAGTGCTCCCGGTTCCCATTCGCCATCCCCTGCCCAGACATGACCGCAACCACCGTCATCAAGGCCCTCCAGGGTGTCTTTACACTGTTCGGGTTCCCCTCGTACATACACGGTGATAGGGGGCCCTCCTTTATGAGCGACGAACTGCGTCAATTCCTGCTCAACAGGGGCATTGCCTCAAGCAGGACGACCAGTTACAACCCCTGGGGAAATGGGCAGGTGGCGAGGGAGAACGGAACGGTCTGGAAGACCGTTCTACTGGCCCTATGGTCCAGGAATCTCCCAGCCTCCCGCTGGCAAGAAGTCCTCCCGGAGGCCCTCCACGCCATCCGGTCTCTGCTCTGTACAACTACCAATCAGACACCTCATGAACGTCTCCTTGTTTTCCCCAGGAAGTCCTCCTCCGGGACCTCGCTCCCAACCTGGCTAGCAACACCCGGACCCATCCTACTTCGGAAGCACATGTGGGCGCACAAGTCGGACCCGTTGGTCGAGAGGGTCCACCTGCTGCACGCTAACCCCCAGTACGCCTATGTGGCGTTCCCTGACGTCCGGCAAGATACAGTCTCCCTTCGGGACCTGGCACCCGCCGGAACCCCATGCGCACCCGAACCATTACACCCCCCCCCCCGCCCCGACCCCCAGCACCTCACTGGAGGGTCATTCCTCCCACCACTCCTGCCTAAGCCCTCCCACCCACCGATGCCCCCTGCAGGTGCCCCCTGTCGGGCCAACCGTTTGCCCCACCAGCGCCGTCTAGGGGTGACGAAGCTGCCATGGAGTCCGAAGCCACGCTCCCAGAGTCGCAGACACCCGGACCCCCACCAGAATCAGCACCGAAGCCCAGACGATCCAGGAGGATGGCCAGGCCACCCGACCGACTCATTGCTTCACTGTAGCAGTAACTGTAAACGAACACTGAATGTATATATCTTCCACACTTGTAAATATTCTCGACAACTCTGGAAGGAGGTAACACGGTACCTCCGTATCTGATCATGCCATGTTAGATGCAATTGTAACCACTGGCCACCACCCCCGCCGGATTCTTTTTTAACAGGGGGTGAATGTGGTATTATCAGGTATTACAGTACCCAAGAGGCTGAAGACCATTGGTTAAACCTAGGAGTTTACCATTGGATGTTGGTATGTAGCTCCACCTTGACAGGCGGGATATAAGAACCGGTGCCGTCCCAGCAGCCCTCATCTTCTGTACCAAAGCTGCTGGGGAACAGTTCTAGTCGATTAAAGCCTTCAGTTATGTTACAACCTCGTCTTTGATTGTAATTGATCGTGCATCACTACACAAAAGCCCTTTATCTCTACTGAGTGGGAACCGGAGGCCAGAGAGATTTTTTGATTAACAGGGTGGACGAGGAGAGAACACCGCCTTACCGAGTTGGGGTGTATGAAGCTCTCCGTGCTCCCAGAGTCGATTAAGCAGGACGTCTCGTGCCCGTTGATTAGTACTGTTGTTGTAGCAGTTGAGAGTGTTCGGGGCCGGGACTGATCCAGGGTCACCGAGGCTAATCTCAGCAGTTGAGTGTTCTCTTCGGGCGGTGTGTGGTCAGCCAAGCTGGGGTCCTGGGAGTCCATCCAAGATGGCGGCTACCATTGGTCGCACATGGCTGAGGGTGCACAAAATGGCGGCGCCCATCCATCAAAAGGGGCATCCATGGGACAAGATGGCGGCGCCCGGAGGCCGGACGTGGCCCTGGAGTCGGCAGATGGCAGCGCCCCTGGCAGCATGGGGACCGTGGAGAGGTTTGTGGTGGCGGTCCGCATTCGCCGCAAGAGGCGCGGCGTCCGCACGGGCCTGGCATACCACCACGAAGTGGCCCTTTTTACCGCATCCCTTGCAGGTGGATGCGCGGGCCGGGCAGCACTGCCGGGGGTGCTTGGCCTTCCTGCAAAAGTAGCAGCGGGGTTGCCAGGCCGCATTACAGCACAAGCTTATGGGGGATGTCTCGGGGTCGGCTGCGGAGGGGTTCCACGCTGCCCAGGGGGCTGCCGCGCGGTCGGGGACGTAAGCGCGGGCGTTTCTGGAGGCCGCATCCATGGAGCCTGCAAGGGCCCGTGCTTCCTTGAGGCCTAGGGTGTCTTTTTCCAGCAATTGCTGGCGGATTTGGGAGGACAGCATACCTGCCACGAAAGCGTCCCAAATCAAGAGTTCTGTGTGGTCGCTCGCCGAAACTTGCGGGCAGCTGCAGTTCCTCCCCAACACCAGGAGCGCACGGTAGAATTCTTCCAGTGATTCCCCAGGGATTTGTCGCCTCGTTGCTAGCAGATGTCAGGCGTAGACCTGGTTTACCGGGTGAATATAATGTCCTTTTAGCAGCTCTATTGCTGCATCAAAGTCTTTTGTGTCCTCGATGAGGGTGTAAATTTCTGGGCTCACCCTCGAGTGCAGGACTTGCATTTTCTGTTCTCCCGTGGGTGTGTTTTCGGCCGTTCCGAGGTCTCCTTAAAAACACGTCAGCCAGTGCTTGAAGATTGCCGCTGGGTTCGCCGCCTGGGGGCTGTGTTGCAGACACTCCGGCTTAATTCGGAGCTCCATCCTTTTAAATCTAGCTTATTAAATTGATGCACGATCAATGACCACTAAAGCGAGATTGTAGTCCAACTGAAGGCTTTAATAAGCTGGATGTTTCCCCCAGCAGCTCAGGTACAGAATGAAAGCTGCTGGGGCGGCACGGGCTCTTATACCCCGCCTTTCAGGGCGGTGCTACCATACAGCTTGACCAATAGGAAACATACAATATCTACCAATGGTGTTCCAGCATTACCAGGTACCATAATATCTCTACACAGACTACCAGCCCCGTGAAAGGGGACAAATGACACACTGAGGATCCATTAAATATTGAGCCATTATAGTGTTCACCCGCACCCTCCTCCAGTGCAAAGACATGCACTTCAGTGGAACCTAGTTGCAGAACAGGCCCAGGGTCACAATCTAGTGAATATAGCACAGAATCAGGTCTCCAGCAGGTGGAGGCAGGGACATTGAACTACATTGGAACTCAAAGGGCGGCTAGAGGCTAGGCTTCTGCAAAGTTTAAGTCAGATGAAAAACACCTGGATTTGGCCCTAAAACAGATGTTGGAACTGCAAAGACTGACACAGGAACATCAAGCAAGTTTGTCAGATGCCATCATCAAATTTCAACAGACAATGGAGGGGGGTCTGTGCGCATTTAGTCTGATTTTAAAGTGCCAACATGCCAGCGCACTCAGGTCAACACTGCCAGGATGAAGAACACAATGAAGGTCTTTGTCCAGGACTTGGCACCTGATCTGTGCCATGAGCTGCACTCCATTGCTCTAAGTACAGGTGAAATCCATCATTGGCAAGAGGGAGACGAGGCGCTTCAACTCCACTCTAGGTACCCCTTCTCCTCAAGGCATCAGGCAGCAGCCCTTGACCACTCATTGAGAGGATCAGTCATAGACCCCAGGCCATTTACCCAGGAGACTCCCGCTCCCAATCCCGTCTGCCTGTGACTCCATCAGCTCCACAGACTGCGGTGGATGGACCTGCTCCACAGAAGGAGACCCAAAGCAGGTGGGGCCTTTGAGGATTCAGCCTTCCAGTGGATCCTGCTAAGGTCATCACGGGCAACAGGTGCCTCTGCTGTGGATGCCAAAGATGCATCAAGATGTGGCGGTTGGGTAAGAAAAATTAAGAAATACTAAGAGCACAAAGGTAGTATGGGTGTTCACAATCGGTATGAAAATACACACATGTAAATACAATTTGCCTTTTTGTTTCACTCTACCTCTCACCTAGCGGATACCCCTTCTGTCTGATGGTAAGTTCCATGGTCAGTCAAGTGTCACAGTTGCCCCCATGCACCCCCTCCCCCCTCAGATGTCCCATTGTCTCTCCTTGGTATGTGGTGTCTTGAACCATCTCATGCAGTGCCTGACCACTTTCTGCACAGCATCGACATGAGTGACGCTTCTGCCTCTAAGAGCTTGATGGTTGGACAAGGTATCTCAGAGATTGTGTCAAAATTTCATATCATGTTGCTTCATGAATTTAGAATCTGGAGGATGTTTGAGTCTCCTGAGGATTGAATGTAGATGAGCATTGTAGTCAATCTCAGTCAGGGCATCTTTCATTGGCCTCCATGTAATTTCCTTGAATATGCTTTACTTATGAACCAAATGCCTGGGCTCTTATGTGCTCCTGACAGCCTGCCTGTGCATCTAAAGATCACCCCCATATTAGCCTCCACCGTTCCACCTCCATGATGCAGAGCTATGGGTCTTGCTGACACATTTTGGGCCTTCCCAATTATGCTAGATGGATAGGACTATGCCAAATTGGAGGCATGTGTTAAGGCGGCAGATGCTGAATCTGAACAATGAGTGGATGCTGTGCTGGGCAAGGTGGTCTGATTAGTGTCTCGTTACATTAACCCTGGGCCAGCTCTCAGATGGTCAATTAACATGATAATGTGCGAGTTAAAATGGCGTGGGTGTGGCTGGTTTCCTTGTGGACATGTCAGACTGGTGGAGTGAAAATGTGGAGGCTTCAAGTGGGATCAGAGTGAAGCTCCAGAATACCTGACATTTGTTGTCAAAGGTAAGGGCATTTAATGATAAATGCCTAAATGGACTATTGGTATTTTCAGAGCACAGGTGCCAAGGCCAAATTGAACATTAACTTGGGAGAGTCCAGACGGAGCCGTAACCATGAGTGTTTTACAGAGAGCAGACCATGCAGCTGCAGCTGAATTTTTCAAAGTTCACTGATAGGTGAGTTTAAGTGCAGGCTCAAATTCATTACTGAGAATTGCAGATGACTGCATCCTGAAGTCAGATCTCATGCTGGGGAGTGCGTATGATGATGAGGCCTTGTGGAGGTTCGAGACATACACTGGTGGTTTCCAGTAGTTAACAAAGGGGTTTATTGATGGAAGGCAAAGGCAAATAAGTAATAGGCACAGAACACTATACAACACCTCTTAATACTTAAAATAATAATCTTTATTACTGTTGTCATAATATACACATCAGTATATGATGGTGCAGAGACACACACTGCAAGACCAATCAACACACACAACAGAGCAGCCAATCACCAGTTAGGGCACGGTCACTATAAAGACAGTGGGCACTAGTTTTCCCGCTCATTCGGGATGCAGCCTCTGAGACAGACAGTCAGTAGCACAAACATCCACCATGTGCTAGCAGTACAGGCTGGTCAGGTTAGGCATAGGTCTTCAGTCAATCTAACATAGTGTCGACCCTCAGTGCAAGTATGTTTAACAGCTCTCAGTTAAATAAGATAGAGTTGTACTATTACAAGTGTTGGTAGCCTGTCTATGTTACTGCTAAGGTAAACGCAGTCTCCACAGATCCAGAGTACCCAACACAACAACTGTCACAAGAAAGCTTACATTAACACTGCAATGAAGCTGCTGTGAAAATCCCCTAGTCACCACCTGTTTGGGTACAGAGGGAGAATTCAGAATGTCTAATTCACCTAACAAGCACGTCTTTCGGGATTTGTGGGAGGAAACCAGAGCACCCGGAGGAAACCCACGCAGACAAGGGAAGAATGTGCAGACTCCGCACAGACAGTGACCCAAGCTGGGAATTGAACCTGGGACCCTGGTGCTGTGAAGCAACAGTGCTAACCACTGTGCTACCGTCCCGCCAGTTTGCTGTCTGCCAGTGTGCTTCAGTTCCCTGCTCCACACTGCCTGGGATTGGGATTCTGCTCCCAGGGCTTTCCGCAAATTCCGCATTGGTCGGGAGTTCACAAGCTCCTGCGTGATTGGCCTCGTGCCGATCATGTGGTTAGCCTGCCCCCGTTAAAGGGGTCATGCTACCACATCCGTCTCCCTTAAGTCCCTTTTACAACTTCCCCAAAAACTATACACAGAAGTTACACATGTTAACAGAGACAACAGGGGAATGAGAGTTCATCAAAAAGTCAATCAGTCCGGAGACATCTGGGTCCTCCCGGACCTCCATAACACTGTCACAGGCTCAACACACTTTTGGGCGACAGTGGTCAACAATCAGTGCCACTTCAGGAGGCACCACCTCAATGAAAGGCGACCTGGCCTCATCAGCCTTGGCAGGCATACCTGGTTGAGAAGAATCTGAACTCCCTGTTGGGGACAGAGTTATAGGAGTGTTCACAACAGCATCTGGACATGTTGACTCCAAGTTGGGGGTCACTACACCCCCCCCCCCCCCCCCCCCGCCACCCCGCAATCCTCAAATGGTTAAGCTGCTTTCTGATGATCTTCCTGTTAACACTGACGACAGAAGACATCAGCCTTGACTGGGCCACAACCCGTCCTTCTAATAAAGGCGGGCCTGAAGCAAAATTACGGACCAAAACTGGGTCTTCCACCCTGAATGACCTTTACCACTCTGCTGTGATCGCCGACTCTTCTGGGAGGCCTGACGTGCATTCACCCTCCCCACCAAATTTGGAAACACAAGTTCAAATTGTGTTCTCAACTGACGGCCCATGAGTAGCTCAGCTGGTGTGACCACTGTGGTGAAATGAGGAGTTGAATTGTACAACAACAAATAATTAGCCAACTGAAGTGGTTTATCAGATTGTCTTTTAATGGCATTCTTGAAAGTTTGAACGGCCCTCTCAGCCAGACCGTTCGATGCTATGTGGCAGGGAGCTCTCCTCATGTGTTGTGTGCCATTTGCTCACAAATAAACCTGGAAACCATCGCCGGTGAAGGAGAGTGCTATTGTCCCAAATAATTGACTTGGGAAGCCCATGAATGACATACACTCAGGGGAAGATATTTACCATGGCCGCCAAGGTAGGAGTCCCCATCTCTTGAACCGAGAGCCACTTTGAGTGGGCATCCACCAGCACCAAAAACATCTTGTCCATAAACGGAGCATAGTCAACGTGGACCCTTGGTGTACAGGTATCTTGGGTGTTCCCAAAGATGCAGGGTGGCAGAAGGCGGCAAAGATTTGGCAAGGTGACACTGTTGTACTAGTTCTTCAATTGCTTTATCTATGCCTGGCCACCAGACATAGCTGCGTGCCAACACCTTCATCTTTGTCTACCCTGGGTAGGCGCTATGTAACTTTTGAAGGAGAGGCCCCTGGCCTGAGGCAGAATGACCACCCATGATCCCCACAGAATCACACCATCTTCACATGTCAATTCATCCTGATGAGTAAAGTAGGGGGTTCATACTTCTCGTAACACCAACAAGACTGTATCATTCATTTAACCTTTGCAAGAATAGTGTCACTTTCAGTCCATTTGCGGATGTGCCCAGCATCTTTGGAACATCCAGGACACCTGTACACTAAGGTTCCACATTGTGCCCAGCGGACACTGGCAGAGTGTCGAGAAAGTTTAAGGCCAGAATGGTCTCCTGGGGTACTGGTGGGAATTCCCATCACTGTGGGAATTCCCTGGATGAGAATTTTCATTGTGTGCTGGAAGATAGCTCAGGCTGAAGCAATTCCGAACGGCAGTCTGGTAAACTGGAAGAAGCCTTTGTGAGTATTGATTGTAGCGAGTGAGCAGTTCCTTGTGAAAGCCGTCTTTACAGCTCCGTCAGACATCTTGGAGGATGCCGTTGGATGTTTTGAAGATTTCTAGCCAGTTGAGTTGAATCTTCTGCAGCCAGTCTCTTCCCAACAGACAAGGTCTATGTTCTTCCACAAAAATCACAGGCAGATTGATCTCGATTGCCTGTGCCAAAAAAGCTCAGTGCGCATTCAGCTTCGACCTCAGACACCAAGGCGAGAACCATTGGGTGGCAATTGTCTTAACTTCCTACACTGCAGGCATTCAGCCATGAGTACTCTGAGGATTGCAATGCTGCTCCTGCTATTTAACTAATAGGATGCTTGAGGAGGCTGCATCATCCCAACTCTCACATAATCATCCCATAACAGAAAGGCCACATGCTCCACAGGTTGTATTACATTCAAGGGATAAGGACATGGTGACAATCAGCAGTTGGCGGCAGCATCGAGGTTCACACCCTGCGACAGCGGACATTAAGACGCATTTGCATTCCTTTAATGGGCCGGGCACGATATTCTCCAAGCCCACGTGATTCTCCGGTCCTCTGTTTCGGGATTCACATGGGCAGAATTGGTGCAGGTATTTACAAGTGTGGCCCTGACATTGCGGTGGACCACGCAGTGGGCTAAGGGAATAACTCTTTACAGGAGCTGTCTCCAATATCCATCAGAAGCCACCCTCCCTCCCCCTCCAACAGTGCAAGTGCTGCCCACCCCATGCCCACCAGATCCCCCTCCCCCTCCCTGCTGTACCCCATCAGAGGCACCCCCAATTACAGAAACCCCCACTAGAGACACCCCAATTATTGAGAGCCCTGTCTGGAAGCCCCCCAGAAGAGACCCCTGCCTGGAAGCTAGAGAGCAGTCCAGACAGAGGTAGTGAAAAAAATCATTGCCTTAACACTCACCTGTGCAATACACCCGCTGGCTCAGGCAGAGGAAGCAGCACCTGTCCATTCCTAGAAACAGAAAAACAGTCAGCTGGGTTTAAAACCCTCAGATCTTTGGTCTGATTTAAAATAAATTAATTTACGGAATGTGGACATCGCTGGTTAGGTCAGCATTTATTGCGCATCCCTTGTTGCTCTTCAGAAGGTGGTGGTGAGCTGCCTTCTTGAACTGCTACAGTGCAGTGCTAGAGGTGTAGGTAAACCCACTGTGCTGTTCAGGAAGGAGTTCCAGGACTTTGCCGCAGTGACAGTGATATATTTCCAAGTCGGGGTGGTGAGTGATTTGGAGGACAACCTCCAGGTATCTTGTATTCTTGTCCTTCTAGATGGTAGTAGTCATAGGTTTGGAAGGTGTTGTCCAAGGAACCTTGGTGAGTTACTGCAGTGCATATTGTAGATGGTACACATGGCTGCTGTTGTTCGTTGGTGGTGGAGGGTTTGAATGTTAGTGGAAGGGGGAGCATTCATGCGGACTGCTTTGTCCTGGATGATGTCGAGCTTCTTGAGTGTTGTTGGAGCTGCAATTATCAAGGCTAGTTGACAGTATTCCATTACACTCCTGACTTGTGCCTTGTTGCTCGTGGACAGACTTGGGGGGGGGGGGGGGGGGGGTGGGGGGGGGGGGTCAGGAGGTGAGTTACTCGCTATAGGATTCCTACCCTTTGACTTGCCCTGCGAGAGACAGTATTAATATGGCTAGTCTATTTCAGTTTCTGATCAATGGTAAACCCCATGAAGTTGATAGTGGGAGACTCAGCGATGGTAATGCCATTGAATGTCAAGGGGCGGTGGTTAGATTCTCTCTTGTACGAGATGGTCATTGCTTGGCACTTGTGTTGTGCAAATGTAACTTTGAATACAATGGAGTGAAAGAAGCATTATAAAAGTCAAAACTGTTGGTTCATTATAATCCCAAAACGAAGTTGGAAATTGCTTGCGATGCCTCACCCTGTGGGGTTGGTCGTCCTCTCGCACATAATAATAATAATCTTTATTATTGTCACAAGTAGGTTACATCAACACCGCAATGAAGTTACTGTGAAAATCCCCCAGTCACCACACTCAGGCGCCTGTTCGGGTACACTGAGGGAGAATTCAGAATGTCCAAATTACCTAAAAGCACGTCTTTTGGGACTTGGGGGAGGAAACCGGAGCACCCGGAGGAAACCCACGCAAACACGGAGAGAACGTGCAGACTCCGCACAGACAGTGACCCAAGTCGGGAATCAAACTTGGGACCATGGCTCTGTCTTGCAACATTGCTAAACACTGTATCATAGAATTTGCAATGCAGAAGCAGGCTATTCGGCCCTTCGAGTCTGCACCGGCCTTTGGAAAGAGCACCCTAACTAATCCCATGTGGTGAATGTATAATTACTGATAATTCACCAGTGTACTGTGTTATGTTATTAACCCTGTGGGCTCTACCTATGGGCCATTGTGTGGCTTCACCCACAGGGGATATGTTGGGGGCATGTACGGGCTCCGCCCATGGTTCCACCCCCTTTACAGGAAGTATAAGAGCTGCTGACCTGTGGGGCCACCTTCAGTGTTGTACCGGTCACAGGCAGGCTCAGTTCTAAGTTGATTAAAACCACGGTTTACTTCTCCACGTGTCTTCGAGTGAATTGATGGTCGCATCAGCCCATACCTCCACCCTATCCCCGTAACCCAGTAACAGCTTTTTTTGGACACTAAGGACAATTTATCATGGCCAATCCACCTAACCTGCACATCTTTGGACTGTGGAAGGAAACCGGAGCACCCAGAGGAACCCCATGCAGAAACGGGGAGAATGTGCAGTCTCCACAAAGACAGTGACCCAAGCCGAGAATCGAACCTGGGGCTCTGGAGCTGTGAAGCAACTGTGCTACCGTGCTGCCCATTCTTTTCACGTACTCTTATTAATGCAGAAATTAATTACACTCAACTAGAAAAGGAAGCTTTGAACATCATTTTCGGTGTAAGAAGGTTACATTATGGCCATTACTTTATGGCCATCATTTTACTTTTTTACAGTACCTTGACCCTTGACTACAATCTTTGGGTGGTATAAAGGTATACCTTTTTTGGCAGCTAGTAGATTGCATAGATGGTCATTGATATTGTCAGTGCACACTTACAGTATCCAGTATCGCAAGTCAGAGCAGCACACAAATGCTGATGTTTTATTACGATTGCCGTTAAAAGTCAAGCATGACTCAGGAGAACATTTTGTCAATATTTTGCATTTCTCGCTCGTGGATAGTGTACCTGTGAGTTCGTCCCAAGTTCAAAGTTATACAAGGACAGATTCAGTGATTGGGAAGGTGATGGACTTGGTCCGAAAAGGAATGCTGTCAGACATTAAGAAAAATCCAGAGCTCAATCCCTACATCACACAAAGACTTGTGTCGACAGTACAGAATGGAGTTCTATTGTGGGGAATCCGCGTAATTATTCTTCTGTGCTTATGTAGTAACTCCTTGACCAACTGCATGTGGGACATTGTGGTGAAGATGAAGGAATTAGCGCACAGTTATTTTTGGTGACCAGAATTAGATGCTGAAATTGAAGAGAAAGTAGGGGAATGCCAATCTTGTGCAAAAACTCAGGAACACTCCACCGTTACAACCATTACAGCTGTGGGAATAGCCAACTCAACCGTGACACAGAATACACATCGATTATGCTGATCCACTGGAGGATCACATATTCTTAGTGACTGTGGACGTACACTCAAAATGGCCAGAAGACTCAATAATGAAGTCAATGATGACTGAGTAGGCCATTGAGAATCTAGAGAAAATATTCACAAGATTTGGAACACCAGAGCAGGTTGTCAGTGATAATGGTATGCAATTTACTTCTAAGGTGTTTGAGGACTACATGAAAGGCAACCATATCAAGTCAGCTCCATAACATCCAGCAACAAATGGATTGACCGAACATTTTGTGCAATCATTAAAGCATTCTATCAAAGCATCGAAGGACCAGGGAACGTTACCAAGAAGAGTAAATAAATTTCTAATATCTTATGGGAACACTGTACATGCTCGCACTTAAAGTTTACCGGCAATGCTGTTGTTCAAGACGCAACTACAAACACAGTTTGATTTGTGAACTCCACCTGATAATTCAGAGGTTGTCAAATGACACAACAAACACAATTTTCTCAGGGGCAGAAACTTTAGCGAGCATTTAACCAGGGAGAGAGAATGTTAGCTGGAATTACATCACCAATGGGGAATGATTCTAGAAAAGACAGGTCCAATATCATACACCGCACAGACAGATGAAGGAAGAGTTTGGTGACATCATGCTGATCAGTTACTTGCTGCACGAAGTGTGTTTGCAGAAACTTCTCAAGAGGTTCTACCTTTAGAAGACCTTGAGAGCTAGACTTTTGAATCGAGACCAGAGACAGTGGCAAGTTCAGATTCAGTTTCTGAGGACTTTTCAATGCCTCTCGTGACAGGTACTGAAAGAACTACTCAAGACGTACCATCTCCAGAAATGAATGAAGACACTTCTGAGGTTGCAAGTAACCAACGCCGAATTCTACCAAAAAGGAATAGACGTCCACCGCAGAGATTGTCTTATTGAATTCTATATATATATAGACATAACATATCAGGGGATCTGTTATATAAATGTTAATTGTTGTCATTGCACTAATGAAGAAAAGAGGGAGCGGTGTTATGTATCTGGGAATACATTCTTGCTGGTTCTGCGTCCCGTGATGTGTAGTGACCTTAGCAGAGTATTGGCATGGGCTTTGAGCTGATCACCATCTTAATAATATGAACAACACCCTGAATAAACCTCTCATAGTCTTTTACAAGAATCCAGGGTGTGGGTACCTCCATAACTATTATCTTTGCGGCAACAAAGAAATATAACAATTGTGAAAGTATCGTGGGGAGGGGCCTACAAAATCTCAAAGCGCCAGATGCAAGGTTTAGAGGTCTTAGGGCCAATAGAAATCTGCATTTGTGCCTGAGGCCCCTTTTCAGCCGGTTCCTCACAAGAGAATAAAGAGTACATGGAAGGCAACCCGACAATGGCCCCAATTGAATTTGACCTCTTGCAAGAATGCGGAACATGAATTAAGGCACCACATGAAGGTGAAATTATGCCTGACAAATTTATTAGAATTTTTTGAGATGGTAATGAGTAGGCTAGATAAAGGGGAATCAATAGATGAAACCAACTTGAATTTCCAAAAAGCATTTGATAAGGTACCACAAATCAGATAAGAACCCATGGTTTTGATATATTATGTTACCCCAGGGTTGGTTTAGCTCAGTGAGCAAGAAGCTGGTTTGTGATGCAGAAACAAGACCAGCAGCACGGGTTCAATTCCTGTACCAGCTGAGAATTCTGAATTCTCTCTCTGTGTACCCGAACAGGTGCTGGAATGTGGCGACTAGGGGCTTTTCACAGTAACCTAACTGCGGTGTGACAATAAAAGATTATTTATTTATTTATTTGGATAGTGGATTGGCGAACTGATAGAAGACAGAGTTGGGATAAGCGAGGCATTTTTAGGATTGCAAGTTGTAATTAGTGTAGTTTCACAGGGATCAGTGGTGAGGATGACACAAAGAGTCTACAGAGGGATATAGACAGGTTAGGTGAGTGGGCAAAAACTTTGCAGACAGAATATAATGTTGGAAAGTGTGAAGTTATGCACTTTGAAGAATAAAGGAGCCAAATATTATTTAAATGGAGAAAGACTGCAGAAAACTGCAGCATAGAGGCACTTGGGGGTCTTATATATAATCACAAAAAATGAGCATGCAAGTTCAGCAGGTAATTGGGAAAGCAAATGGAATGTTGGCCTTTATTTCAAAGGGAATGGAGTATAAAAATAGGGAAATATTGCTGAAACTGTACATGGCAGTAGTTAGACCACACCTGGAATACTGTTGGTCCCTTATCTTTTTAAAAAATTTAGAATACCCAATTCATTATTACCAATTAAGGGGCAATTTAGCATGGCCAATTCACCTAGGCTGCACATCTTTCGGGTTGTGGGGGCGAAACCCACGTAAACACGGGGGGAATGTGCAAACTCCACACGGACAGTGATCCAGAGCCAGGATCGAACCTGGGACTTCGGCGCCGTGAGGCAGCAGGGCTAACCCACTGCACCATCATGCTGCCCTTGGTCCCCTTATCTGAGGAAAAATATACTTACATTAGAGGTAGTCCAAAGAAGGTTCACTAGTTGATTCCGGGTATTGTGGAATTTTATAAGAGGAGAGACTGATACAGGTCCGACAGGTTTTCTCTCTCCCTCCCCAAACTGGGACCAGGACAGGTGTGCCAGGCACAGACCTCTAAATTGTGGCGTAATCCACAGAAAATCCTGCCCGATAATTAGAACACTCATCAATTTAGATCACTCTAACCATCATCAAGTTGTACTAACCTTTAAACACAAGCCAAATTATATTATTATAGTCATTTTATGCTAATCATAGGACATTCCTGGGTTTATTTAGCAGAGTAAAGAATGGAAAGTTTACAGTGTAATGTCAGTTTTTTGCACTATTAAAATAGAAAACATGACAAATGGCCTGTAATTTTTATTTTATTTTTTTTAAATTTAAAGTACCCAATTCATTTTTTCCAACTAAGGGGCAATTTAGTGTGGCTAATCCACCTACCTTGCACATTTTTGGGGTGTGGGGGCAAAACCCACTTAAACACGGGGAGAATGTGCAAACTCCACATGGACGGCGACCCAGAGCCGGGATCGAACCTGGGACCCGACGACGTGAGGCCACAGTGCTAACCCACTGCGCCACCGTGCTGCCCCTGTAATTTTTATTTTAAAGCAGCTAAAATAAAGGCCCAAAACTTCTTTTGAACCTTCTGGCGTGTGGAGATAGCATGTTACACATTGAAGTTAAAAACTCACCACTATTCTTAGAATTCCCCTATACCAAAAAGGATCAATATTCTAAATGGTGAACAGGGATTCTCACTCCCTGACTCCTATGCAGGCTTAGGTGGGTGCTATTCAGGTCAAACTATATTTTCAGGTTATCCCCCAGTATAAGCCATACCTTTACAGAAGAATTTTATCTTACCACTTAGTAGCATCGATCCTGGGTCCCGCGTTGCTAGGTAAGTAAAGTAGACTTTGTAATAACCACTGTTTCAGGTTAAAACTTTTCAGTTATTTTATTATTATATATTTTTTTCTTTTAAAAGATGCAATCACTGTCTTTACAGAAAAGTAAAAACATCTTGCTTCTGGATTCTCCTGGTTGGTTGAAGAGACCTTCAGGTCCACCTTGACAATCACTTTTCTTTAGCTTTTGGTCTTCCTCAGATGTATTCGCTGTTCTGCTCGGTTGCTATGCTCGATCTTTCCCATGTACCGAGCTGTGAGAGCTGGCTCTCTCTCTTCTTTAGCTTTTGGTCTTTCTCAGATGTATTAGCTGTTTTAGCTCGGCTGTTTGCTCTGTCCCTTTCCCATGACCGAGCAATGAGAGCTGACTCTGAGCTGACTCTTGGCCTCTCTGGTTCCTTCTCTGCTTCTCTGCCTACCATCCCCCTTCTCAAGGGTTATATATCTTTCCAACAGTTATTAAGTTTTTATGACTTTATTGTAAAGTAATTTTTATTTCACTTGGATTGTAAAAGATACCTTTAATCTAAAGTTTCCTAACACGACTAAGTATTCATTTTGAGCATGACCTCATCTCATAGATCTCTGATTACATTGTATCCTTTGTGATTTTCAAAAATGCTTTGATTTCAAAGTGGTGTGACTTTTGATTCCTGTCATTTCTATAGTTTTATTATTATCAAATTGTGTCCCCAGCTTATAATTTTGACTTTGAGTTGGGCCTAACGTGTGTTCCCGTAGACACGTTGTCTCCAGCTTCCCATATTCACCTGGTGTCAGCAGAATTTCACAACTAAACATTTGTCACCTAATTCAAGTGAAAACCTCATCCATTCTTTTCCATCTGCTTACTAAGATAGCTAACTTTAAGAAGGTGTGAAACATTGCTTTTAGCTGTATACTAAAATTCACTCGATTGTGACTTGAAAGACCTGCCTGTTTTATTTGCTAAGCCTGTTTGACAAAGGCTATCTGCATTTCTCCTGCAGCTGCTGTTAACCCTTTGTGGGATTTTTCCTTACATTCTCTCATGTTTCTTAGATCAGGTATTGCCAGACTTCCATGTTTCATATGACATATCTTTCCATATTTTCAATGACAACATGCATATCTGGACTATGCGGAAGTCCCGACTCATGGACATGCGCACTGAAAGCGAGCCACGTTTAAACTCCCGACCCTTTTGTAAAGTGTTTTCATGGAAGCGTAGCGCTGAACAAACTGAATGAAAATTTATAGGACAGCGCCTGCTTGCCTCGATGTTAAGTAAGTATTTACGTCTGCTTATTTGCACCGTTTACTTTTTGAACTGCAGAGAGCAGAGGCAGGAGATGTATTGGAGAGGATTTTTTAGGTGGGCTAATCTTTTGTAAAAATGTTTAAAAGGTGTTTAAAATGCACAGAAAGTGAAGTAAATATATATATTTTTTTTAATGTTTGTTTGTCATGAGGCTGTTAATTTCATTAAAAAGTACTTCACTATGTAAAGTGGGTTTGGAATGTATGTAATAAGCTTCAGGTAAAGTTCACTTGGATTTTGCTATGTAATTTAAGCAGTGTTGTTTAAGAGTCTCTTTGATGTAATGATCCTTACAAGCCTCTTAAGTCGTGATTCTGATATATTACTGTGAGAAATATGCAGCTTAGCTACTTCAAATGCATCAGAAAAGTTTAATGTCATAGATGACAATTGATATATCCAAAATCTCCCTCTCTTCTCCTCCCTCCGTTCCCCTTCCCATCTCTCTCTCCTCTTCTATCCCCTCCCTTCCCCGTTTCTCCCCTCCCTCCTCCTTGTCAGCAGCCCCCCCCCGGCGATTCTCCAGGTTCCGATGGGCTGAGCGGCCGTCCGTTTTTGGCCAGTCCCACTGGCATGGGTTACGCATAGTCCCACATGGCGGGACCTGGCAGGTAAGTCGGCGGGGGCGGTCCTCGGGGGGGGGGGGGGGTGCGGCGGGATCCGACCCCGGGGGGGGACCACCACGGTGGCCTGGCCCGCGATCGGGGTCCACCGATCTGCGGGCGGGCCTATTCCATGGGGGCACTTCTTCCTTCCGTGCCAGCCCCTGTAGGGCTCCCCCATGGCCGGAGCAGAGAAGAGAACCCCCTGCGCATGCACCAAAATATGGCCGGTCTGCGCACACGCGGAATCACGCCGCCTGTTCCGCGCATGCGCGAGATCCCGACAGCCGTTCCACGCAGGCATGAACTCCGCAGTCCCAACGACTCCGGCGTCCACCTAGCTCCCGAGACAGGTGTGAATTCCTCACCTGGGGGGCCCGTTGACATCGGAGTCGTTGGCGCCGATTTTCCCATCGGAAGGGAGAATCCCGGCCAGTGTCTTTCATTGATGGCTTAGGTCAGAGGATGCTGAAGAATTCCAAGCAAGGCAGGTTGGACACCATCATCACAGACCAATGTCACTGAGGGAAACTAAAAGAAAAATTAGGCCCACTTATTCACATATATACAAGACCAAAATGATGTACATCAACAGCCACTGGGGATACATGAACATGCCCTGACACAGTTTTGGATGGGGTGTTTTCCATCAACCTTGGGGTGCAAGATATTGGCCTTAAAACTGAGCCTTATTGTGTATGTTTTCTGCTTGTAAACATGTTCCAATCTCTACTCCCTGACATCTCCATTCGGTCAATTTGCCACAACAAATTATTTCACCTCGAAACATAGGCATCTATTTTCTTTTAAATCAGAAAAAATTAATAAAACTGTCAAAATCTCAAGGACAGCTTTCATTCCTTATTACGGTTCTCTGGCTGTTGTCTCTACTTGTTCTCATGTATCAGTAGTCTGTCCACTGCATAAATTGATAGATTTTCACGCATAATTTGAGTTGACTTGCTGTTTGTGCAGAGTTTTAATTTTCACCTCCTCTCCAAATTCCCACTAAAAATGAACAAGATATCGACAATTTTTGACACTGGTGACTCTTCAAATGTCACCCTGTTCACAGCTAAAAGAAATAGGTTCCATGTGATGACATTTGCAGAAGCACTGAATGTATTGAAACTGAACCACACATACTGAAGGTGAAAATTTGTTTTTACATAACCATTTACATAACTGGTCCATGGGACAATAAGAAGCTTGTTACGTGCTACTGAATTTAATAGCTTGTTGGACAAAGTGAGCATAGAAGCATCAGCTACTGACTTGATTTTCGATTATATCTGCTGTTTATGGTTTTGCTATTCCCATTTATACAATTTGTAGACATCTTTACTTGTCCCATTATTTTTTCCTTTTACCTTATACCATCATTCCTTTATACATTTATTCTCTCCTTGCCTCACTAAATTACACATGTTTCCTATTTAGTTCTTTATCCCCTTTACCTGATCTCTATATAACCAATTGCATCTCCAACTTTTCCAGGTCTGATGATAGATGATTTTCCAGGTCTGACTTGAAATGTTAAATTTCTCATTCTTGCCTCAGATACTATCCGATCTGCAGTAGTTGCCTTTGGATCTAAAGGTATGGGACAAAGAAATAAATATTTTCATCATTCATTTTATGGACATTGTGACCAGATTTATTCTTTCATAATAATTAACCACTATAAGGACAAATGGGTTATTATCGAACAAATCACGGCAGCATAGTAGCACAGTGGGTAGCATTGTTGCTTCACAGCGCCAGGGTCCCAGGTTTAATTCCCGCTTGGGTCACTGTCTGTGTGGAGTCTACACATTCTCCCCGTGTCTGCGTGGGATTCCTCTGGGTGATCCGGTTTCCTCCCACAAGTCCTGAAAGATGTGTTGTTAGATAATTTGGACATTCTGAATCCTCCCTCTGTGTATCCGAACAGGCGCCAGAATGTGGCGACTGGCGGATTTTCGCAGTAACCTCATTGCAATGTTAATGTAAGCCTACTTGTGACAATAAAGATTATTATTATTATTAAATCATGGCGAAATGGATAGTGACAGCCTTGGGACAGCAGTGAAGTTACTGGCTGATAATAGTGGGGAATTTGCCAATCATAAATTCCATAGCTAAAAGACCTTTCATAAATGACTTTGTTAAATAAATCATGTGGTGATCGATGGGATGCTTCATAACATTTTTACAGACTGGTACAGAGGTTCATGCAAAGAAATCACTCCATGTGGTTGGAGCCTATGGTCCCCGTCAAATTAGTCTATCAGTGAAAACCTAAATTACGTTCTGTTCTCTGCTTCAATAGTATTGGTTAAAATGTTATCTTGGAATGGAAAGATGCTGATAAGGTAACAGATTATGATGGGAAGGCAGAACTTATTAAACTTTAAGCTTAACTGGAATTATAAAATTTTGAATTCTGAACAGATGAGAGAAGTAAATGAGGCAGCTTGTACCTCAGTGCTCATGTGCTTTGTAATGATGACCAGGAAAAACTATTTGAGGGAGATGAAGAATGGGCTTGTAATAATGGTATACATGACAGGCTAATTCACAATCAAAGGTCAATTGTTCAGAGCGAATATTTGGGTGACATATGTTCCAGAGGTGTCCAGTGATTGGAGAAAGTTACAATTGTAGGATGTGCAGATCAGCATTTATTGCCCAGAATAGCATTTAAGAATCAACCACATTGCTGTGGGTCTGGATTCACATGTAGGTCAGACTAAACAAAGGTGACAGATTTTTTGTCCCTGAAGGATTTTAGTGATGGGTTTTTGTGACAATTAATTATGTTTTAAAAAAAATAAATTTAGTGTACCCAATTCATTATTTCCAATTAAGGGGCAATTTTGGATGGCCAATCCATCTACCCTACACATTTTTGGGTTGTGGGGGTGAAACCCACACAAACAAGGGGAGAATGTGCAAACTCCACACGGACAGTGACCCAGAGCCGGGATCGAACCTGGGACCTCGGCGCCATGAGGCAGCAATGCAAACCACTGCGTTACCGTGGTGCCCTGATCAATTATGGTTTAATGGCCATCATTAGACTTTTAATTCCAGATATTTTTATTGAATTCAAATTTCACCATCTGCGATGATGGGATTTGAACCTGTGTTCCCAGAGGGTTACCCTGGGTCTCTGAATTACTTGTCCAGTGATAATACCATTACACCACTGGCTCCACTTAAAAAGAAAATGTGTAGTGGAAGAAAGCACGCAACACTGATAGTGGGCTGGATTTAGTTGACTGATGGGTGTCTCGCCCATCGGTTGGAGCACCCCCCCGGCGATTCTCCGGCCTGCGATGGGCCGAAGCCCCGCTGCTGGAATGCTTGTCCCACCGGCAAGGATCAAACCACCTCTCTTCCCGGCGGGACTAGGCAGCGCGGGCGGACTCTGGGGTCCTGGGGGGGGGCGCGGGGCGATCTGGTGCCGGGGGGTGCCCCCACGGTGGCCTGACCCGTGATCAGGGCCCACCAATCCGCGAGCGGGCCTGTGCCATAGGGGTACTCTTTTCCCTCCGCCTCAGCCACAGTCTTCACCATGGCCGACGCAGAAGAAACACCCCCCTGCGCATACGCAGGGATGACGTCAGCAGTCGCTGGCGCTCCCGCGCATGCGAGGACTTCCGCCGCCCGGCGAAGTCCTTTCCTCCCCGGCTGGCGTGGCGCCAAAGGCCTTTCTCGCCGGCTGGTGGCACCCTAACCACTCCGGCATGGGGCTAGCCCCTCAAGGTGAGGGCTTGGCCCCTAAAGGTGCGGAGAAATCCGCACCTTTGGGGTGGCCCGATGCCGGAGTGGTTCACGCCACTCCATCCTGCCGGGACCCCCCGCCCCGCCGGGGAGGGGTGAATCCCGCCCGTGGCCTCTCCCGCAATTAAGTAGACCTGGCCACCATGGTTCCAGTAGCAACGAGCTGCATTAAATCTAGCCTAGTGTATCTAGAAGTGATTTTTATGTCAGAAATAGGTCATGTACTGGAGAAAGAGACACTGATAGAGCAAGAGAGAGATCTAGCAACAAAAGTCCCAGCAGACATAAAAGTGGAAGCAGAGGCCTAACTTGAATAGATTAGATACTGAAATGAAGAGCACAAAACAGTTTTTTAACACAAGTAGAAGCAGAGTTCCTCAGGGTAGTGTCCTAGGTCCAAGCATCTTCAGCTGCTTCATCAATGACCTTCCTTCCAACATAAGGTCGAATGTGGGGATGTTTGCTGATGAACAAGTTCAGCACCATTTGTGATTCCTCAGACACTGAAACAGACCATGTGTGTATGGTGGCATAGGTTAACACCCCTGGACAATACCTAGGCTTCCACTGACAAGTGGCAAGTAACATTCAGGCCAATAACATTCATGCCAATACAAGTGCCAGGCACTGACCATCTCCAATAAGAGAGAATCAAACCGTCGCTCCTTGACATTCAATGGCATTACCATCACTGAATCCCTCACTACAACATCCTCGGGGTTACCATTGACCAGGAACTGGACTAGCCACATAAATACAGCAACTACAAGAACAGGTCAGAGGCTGGCAATCCTGCAGCAAGTAATTCATCTCCTGACTCCCCAAAGCCTGTCCACAATCTACATGGTGCAATGTAATACTCTCCACTTGCCTAGATAAGTGCAGCTCCAACAAACACTCGAGAAGCTCAAAACCATCCAGGACAAAGCAGCCCACTTGATTGGCATCCCTTCCACAAACATTCACTCCCTCCATTACCGATGCGCACTTGCAACAGTGTGTACCATCTACAATATGCACTGCAGGAACTCACCAAGTCTTCTTCGGAAACACTTTCCAAACCCTCGACCACTACCATCTAGAAGGACAAGGGCAGCGGATACATGGGAACACCAGCACTTGGAAGTTCCCCTTCAAGTCACTCACCATCCTGACTTAGAAATATATTGCCATGCTTTCAAGGTCTCTGGGTCAAAATCCTGGAACTCCCTCCCGAATAGCACTGGGTGTGTACCTACACCACCTGGACTGCAGCAGTTCAAGAAGTTGGCTCACCACCACCTTCTCAAGGGCAATTAGGGATGTGCAACAAATACTGGCGCAGCCAGCGAAGCCCATGTCCTGTAAAAAAACAATGTTTTTAATGTCCATATGATTGTGAGATTTTGGTGCCTGCCAATGAACTTAAAGAAAACCATAAGAGATGCAAAAGTATGCCAGATACTTGGAGAGAATTTGGAGTTTATTCTAACATAAGGGTCAACAAGTTTCCTCACTGAGTAGAAAAAGCTCTTTTAGATGAGGCATATAGACTAAAGCAAGGTTCAGGTTTTGAAGAGTGACTGGGTGATACAAATGTTATTGTATGTTTCCCACAGGTGGAAAAGTAATCTGAAGAATATTTTTTCGATTTTTTGGCAATTCATTATTGTGTAGGTCAATCAACATAAAGGGCAGGATTCCCCGCGATCGGCACGATGGCCATGCGCCGGCGTCGAAAACGGTGCGAACCACTCCGTCGTCGGGCCAACTGGAACGTCGGAAAACCTCCGACCCGGAAGGGGCTAGCAATGGCATGACGCTATTCGCGACAGCATCACGCGCGTGCCGTCATTGACGCTGCGCGGCGTTGCAGCACAAAAGACGCCCCTGCCGGAGACCTGGCAAAATGGCTGCGCAGCGCCGAGGTTCCAGGAGCGCGGCATCGAGGCGCTCCTGGACGCAGTGGAGCAGAGGAGGGAGGCCCTGTACCCCGGACATGGCCACAAGGTCGCACCACACCTCAGCCGGCGCCTGTGGAGGGAGGTGGCAGAGGCCATCAGCGCCGTGGCCATAACAGCCAGGACAGGCATCCAGTGCCACAAGAAGGTCAATGACCTAGTCAGGGCAGCCAGGGTGAGTACCCCCACCTCTCCAAAACCCCACGATGGGCAGGACAGCCCGAGCTGAAACCGACATGGCTGCACCCACCCATGGAGCCTGCATTGGCAGGATGGGGTGTTAACCTATGCCACCATACACACAACCGCTGGTCCACATGTATATGTCTGCCTAACACTGTTGCCCATTATCCCTACCACGCTCCCCCCTCCCCCCAACAGGAGAAGCGCGCTCATAACAACCGGGAGCGTGAGAGGACAGAGGGGGTCCACCTGAAGTGTGCCCCCTCACCGTTCATGAATAGAGGGCCCTGGACTTTGCAGGCGGACCCGAGGACCGGGAGGTTGCGGATGCAGAGGTCTGGGGTGCACCACCAAGTGAGACCCCCCACTGCCTGCCCCCCTTTCCTCCTTCCCCCACCCCCCTTCTCCCCTTCCCCCCATCCCCCCAAACCCCATCCCCCAATCCTGATCCCCCATCCCCGCTTCCGCCATCACCCCTACCCCCATCCCCGCTTCCCCCATTACCCCTACCCCCATCCCCCTATTCCCCATCCCCCCTTCCCCCAACCCCCCTTGCCCCATCCCCCCTTCACCCCTTACCCCCCTGCCCCATCCCTCCTTCCCTCCTTCTCCCATCCCCCCTTCCCCATCCCCCATCGTCATCTGCATGTCTAACCATGCATGCTGTATTGTGTATTGCAGGACCAAACGTCGACGCACCCGTTCCTGCGGATGTCGACCGCCCCCACTCAGTACCAAGGCACCGACGAGACAGGGATAGACCCAGCCCATCGGGGATACGACGTCCCCACCCAGTGCCAGGGTGCCACGAGACAGGGATAGACCCGGAGCGTCAGGCACCTAGTGCCAGGGTGCCCACAAGCCAGGAAAGACCCAGAGCATCAGGCGTACGCCGCCCCCATCTAGTGCCAGTGTGGTGATGCCGGTAGGCCACACCCAGCGAAGAGGAGAGCAGCCATAGCAACAGGCCCCCGTCCCAGTCGACCCTGAATACTGATACACATGACACAATCACCGAGGAGGCCCACATACAGGACACACCCACCCAGGACATACCCATCCAGGACACACCCACCCAGGACACTGACACGCAGGACACTGACACGCAGGACACTGATGCACAGGACACTGACACAGAGGACACACACACACAGGACACAATCCCCCAGGACACCCACACACAGGGGACAGATGGACAGGAAACACCACTCCAAGGTACCCTGGATGTCGGGTCGGATGAGGACCTCGACATTACGCCACTGCTATCTCCTACACCCTCCACCATTGCAGAGACACTCACCTCGGTTGGGCACTTTAGCGATGAGGCCTCTGGTACACCAACTGGTGCGCACAACACAGCCGTCCCGGTACAGCAGGTGGAGGTAGGTGCAGCCGAGGGGCCGGACGGTCGGAGGACAGCCCGGCGCAAGCGACCATCTGCCGCCCAGACGGGTCCCGGGTTCCTGGAGTTATCACACCCACCCATAGACCCAATGCAGTCACGGACCCAGGGACGATCAAAGGGGATGATGGCCGGTTGCGGCAGCTGCAGACTCAGGTGGAGGAGTCCGCCAGCGTGCAGGTGCAGGGAGTGGTGCCGATCATGCGTGCCACCCAGGCCGACACCGCACGGTGGCGTCCGCGGTGGCGGCAATGGGGGCGACGGTGTCAGACATGGGGAGAAGTATGCAAGGCCTGGGGCTTTCCGTGCAGGCGGCGTCCGTGGCCTAGGACATGGCTGCCCTCTCACAGGAAGCCATGAGCCAGAGCCAGTGAGAATTCGCTATTGTCAGTCCGGATGAAATGATCAATCGAATACCAAGTCACTTCAGCGTACGTTTCTTCACGGCCGGGGTTGCACCACTGTGCTTCGGGGGAGCGCAGCAGCAAGCCAATATTAGTACATTCGACAGTAGCTTATATACAGTATGACACTGTCCCTTTTCTGAGGACGGCCCCCCTTAGAGGCCCAAGTTAGGGGCACATTCTGTTGCTCTTGGCTAATTTATTATGCTCTCAGCTAAATTATTATTATCTTTAGAATGAGGAACCCATTCCCTCAGCTGCGTCCTGTTATTGCAGACTGTCTTGTGCAAAAGCAGAAGTGATTCATCTCGAAAGTCACGTACACATTTTACACAAAGCTTTGACATTCTATTTCCCACCAAGCTCCGATTCTATCTTGAGCCAAACTCTCATTCCCCCCTTTTATCGTTTTATGATAACTTCTACTCCATAGCCACTTGTCTCAGTCTTTCCCATTCTATCTGCGCTTCTATCATTTTCCTACGTTCCTCTGCACCTTCTTTCTCATCCATTAGCCCTTCATGGCTCACTTCATGTTGCTGTATTAACTGTTGGGAAATTACTGCTGCACTGACGCTTTTGCACAACCATTTCATTCGGAAGCTAAGCATGATTATTACAAGTATTACAACTACCGGGATTATTAATCCATGCACCAGGTAAGACCCCCATGATCCGTCAAATAACCATTGTGAATATACCATTCTATTGTTTCTGACAGGTTAAGCGGAACAGGTCTGAGGTGGATCCCTCCCATAGCATGGGTCGGACGTACACATATGACATGTACAGATACGTGTTCACATGTAATTCCCTTTTTTTTCCCGCAACTTTACCCTCTCTTGGTCAACGCATCCCAAGGGTAAAGTCTTATTTTTGCTTCTACAGCTATAGTCCCATTTACAGTTGACCCAGTGACAGGGTAGGTTGCCCTTAGTCACTCCACTGATGAGTATGGTCTGATTGCATCGTTGCACGTAGGCCGAACATCCGTCCGCAGGGGTTGCGTTCCAAGGTCCTTCTCTTGAGCCTTGACTGGTGCATTGTAAGGTGTCTCCTCGACAGAGGTGATGAGTCCGCCTTCCCTTGGGACCGCAGATCCTTCGCTTGGCCTCCCCCCTCGTCTCCAAAAGTTCCAGCAGTGTTACAATAATAAGTGTGGCCTTCACCCTTGAAGTGATGCCAGAGTCATTACCTAGAGCTCAAAACAGAGGGTTATTTTCTATTGCATTTTCACAACCTTACAGTGGTGGATGTGGATCCAGGCATTTCTGCCTTCCACTTTTACAGCAGTGGGAGTAGTGAGTAGGACCTGGTGTGGTCCTTCCCATCGGGGTTCTAATCCTTTCCTAATCCAATTACGAATCAGGACATATTCTCCCGGATTAATAGTGACAGATTTGGACAAGGGAGGTATCTCCTCATAAGCAGCTCGCACCCGTGAATGGAGGCCTTTTAGCACTTTGGTCAAGGCTATCACATAGTTGGCCATTTCAGTAGTCATATGGTGAAACTGTACTTCCTTAGGGCTTTCTTGATCCCAGGGAGTGTGAAAGGGTCTTCCATATAAAATTTCAGCGGGACTCAGTCGTGTCTTTCCAGCTAGGGTTGCACGTATTTGGAAGAGGGCAATAGGCAATAATTTGAGCCAAGAGGCTCCAGTCTCTGCCTGTAGTTTTGCCAGTTTCGTTTTTAATGTCTGATTAGCTCTTTCTACCATTCCCGCTGCCTGGGGTCGGTACGCGCAATGTAATTGTTGTTTTATTTCCAGCTGAGTACAAAATTCCTCATTGATCTGTCCCACAAAATGAGGTCCATTATCAGAGCTTAATTGATATGGAATCCCAAATCTAGGAGCAATTTCTCGCATCAAAACCTTTACTACCGTGGAAGCTTTGTTATCTACAGTGGGGTAAGCTTCTATCCATTTACTAAATACATCAACAATAACCAATACATGTTTATAACATTGGCATCTTTCCAACTCAATGTAATCCACCTGGAGTGTCTCAAAGGGACCTTCCGGTAGCGGGGTTTTATCCATTTCACAGGGTACTGCTTTTCCAGGGTTATATCGCTGACATACCAGGCAACGACTGCTAATGTTTTGTGCTATGTCCTGCAGTCTTGGATGCCACCAAGTCTTCAGAAATATATCACACGTAGCTCGCGTACCACAATGAGTTGCAAAGTGAACACATTCGGTGACCCAGGCTGCTAATGCATCGGGCAGACAAGTCTGCCCTGCCGGGGTGACCCACAATTTATTTACAGGATCATAACAACATCCCAATTCTTCCCATAATCTTTTTACACAGTCAGGAGCGTCCTCCTGTAATTGAATGACGTCAGTGATGGTCGGCATTGGCTTTTCAGAGGGAGACTGACCCTTAGAGCTTTTAGTCTGACTCATCATTTTGGGCACCACCATGTCTTTTAAGCGAGAAGCCTCTTTGGCTTGGTGGTCCGCCTGCCGATTACCTACGTCCACTGGGGTTTTGCCAGTCGTATGTGCAGCGCATTTTATTACAGCTATTTGTTTAAGGAGCATTAAAGCCTGTAGTAATTGTGTAACTAACTGTTTGTGGGATATCTGAGTGCCTGCAGATGTAAGAAATCCCCTGTTCTTCCATAATTAGCCGAAGTCGTGTGTGACTGCAAATGCGTATCTGGAATCGGTATAGATGTTGATTTTCTTGTCCTTTCCCAGTACACACGCACGGATTAGTGCAAATAGCTTTGCTTGTTGGGCGGAAAACGGCCTTTCAAAAGCTGCCGCCTCGAGAATTTCACCCTGCTGATTAACTATGGCATATCCAAACAGTCTATCCCCCCTTTCATCGACGGAGGCACTCCCGTCGGTGAAAACAGTTAATTCTGCGTCGGGCAGGGGAGTATCAATGGACCAGTTGCGGATAAAGGGCTTGGTTATAAGGTGGAGGTGGAGGCGGTGGTGGAGGCGGTGGAGGAGCAGTCGGCTGCCCTCGATATTGCCAATTTTCAGGGTCATCATCTCCCTCGGTCAAGGCAAGGCCGGCCATTCGACCGCACGGTCTTGGTTTAGGGGTCGGGGGCTCGAGAGACTTAGGCCTCTTATGGTGGGCACATTCCTTTTTCAAAACCTCCGCAGTTTTAACAATTCCCCCTTCCGTTAATTCAATGCCCAACTTTAAGGCATTATCCTGCCATCTAGCCAATAGAGATGCATCTTTTAATTTTTGACAGTACTCCCGCCATAACACGATCAATTTCTTCGCCCTAGAGCTGCGGTTATGTTGCCAGATAACCTGTTGTGCCTCTACAACCGTAGGTAAATCTTTCGGCCCCCCCAGGGGCCATTTTCCCTGTCCCAAATTTTTATGCAGTTCCCCCGATAACTGCCGCAGCTGCTTAGAATGTTCCGGATACTGTTCGCAAAAAGTCTGAAGTGCGCTTCCACTATCAGAGGTGCTATCAAGAGTATTACCCATTGTCTCCTATCCTCAGATGACCCTCACGGTTACTCACTTAATTTGGCAGCGAGCATAAGTCGCTTATTCAATCAAGAATTAGAACGGGGTAAGTACTATATTTTGGACGGAGTTATCGGGCTCCGCTGTAGCCAATAGTCAACCCGGAGTGTCGAACAAGTCAAGACACTGGTTGAGACAATCTCTTGTTTTAAGGGCAACCTTTTATCACAAAGGTATCAAGCAACCAGAAGGATCATCATCAGCCAAGCACCTTTCTTCGGCCGAGGGCCTCTAAACCTCGCGCAAAGAGGACTCTAACCTCTTTCGGGCTTCTAACCCTGATTCGAAGAGGACTCCTACCTCTTACGGGCCTCTGACCCTGATTCGAAGAGGACTCTAACCTCTTACGGGCCTCTAACCCTGTCTCGGGCCTCTAACCCGGACTGTAACAGGGGTTCGCCGGACTGACCTGGATCACGTAAGTAAGAGTCTCTTCAGAAACAGACGGTAGGACTAGGTCGCGCTTGGAACAGCGGAGGGGGAAACCAAAGTGGTAACAAGGATACTCACATTTGGGGGCCCAATCCCTCCTTCGCGTCCGGACACGATCAGTCAGTTACACCGTCTGCCCCTGGCGAGGCTCCGTGAGATCCCACTTCTGACACCAAATGAGAATTTGCAATTGTCAGTCCGGATGAAATGATCAATCGAACACCAAGTCACTTCAACGTACGTTTATTCATGGCTGGGGCTGCACCACTGTACTTCGGGGGAGCACAGCAGCAAGCCAATATTAGTACATTCGACAGTAGCTTATATACAGTATGACACTGTCTCTTTTCTGAGGACGGCCCCCCTTAGAGGCCCATGTTAGGGACACATTCTGTTGCTCTCGGCTAAATTATTATGCTCTCAGCTAAATTATTATCTTTAGAATGAGGAACCCATTCCCTCAGCTGCGTCCTGTTATTGCAGGCCTTATAGTGCAAAAGCAGAAGAGATTCATCTCGAAAGTCACGTACACATTTTACACAAAGCTTTGACATTCTATTTCCCATCCAGCTCCGATTCTATCTTGAGCCAAACTCTCACCAGCAGTAGATCGCAGAGGCGCTCAAGGCCGTGGCCCAGTCTCAGCAGGCCATCGCTGTGGGCATCAGCGCCTTTGCCCTGGTGCTGGCCAGTGTCGCCCAGACACAGAGAGGGATGACCAACTCCCTGAGCGCCATGGCTGCAAACTTGCAGACCCTTGTTGATACCAGGGCGGGCCTCCAGGACTGGCAGCGCCAGGTGCCGGGGGTGCATCGGATGCTGGATCCGTTCGCACACCCGACCCATGGAGAGGCCTGGGACCCCCTGCAGGGGAAGTCACAGAACACCACGACAGCTCGGATCCCCCCCTTTCCATCCCGGGTGCATCTGGTGGGCAATGGGCAGGACAGGCTGGCAGCTCGCCATCCCAGTCGCCCGAGCTGCGGCCTGGCCCATCCAGGCCGGCTGCCCCAGGAAACGACCGCCAAAGGGGACCCTAGTCACAGAGCAGGAATCACAGGAGTCCACCTCCAGCTCTGCTGTACCATCTGGGGAACCACCTAGTCGTAGTCATAGGGCCCGTAAGGTTAAAAAATTAGACACTGAGTAAGTTGGCATGGGTGCAGGGCACAGATTAGTTATAGGGGCTAGGGCACATTTGGCATGAACTGTTTGTCATTAAAATCACTTTCACACCGACAGAAGCTGCCTCTGTCCGATGCGTGCAGGGGGTTTGGTGTGAGGTGAGTGCCAGTGTGTGTGTGAGGGGTGATAGGATGTTGGCCTCAAGTGAGTGTGCCCCCTCCGCCCCCCCCCCCCCCCCCCCCCCGGCCACCCTCGCCAGCCCCCGGGCAGACAACAGGACTGTGCGTTGCAGTGTCACGGCTTCATGCAGGGATGGTCCGGGTGGATGGTGGTACTGTGGCCATGAGTCAGACATTGTCTAACGATGTAGAGCCCAGAGCTCATCGCAGAGCGGGTTGTCATCATCCTCCATGGCCTGCAATAGACACGCTTCCATTGGCGACCGTGTGAGCCCTGCCCAGTGTGCCGCAGGTGGATGTACAATGGAGACGTGGCGTGCATGCGGGTGATGTGAGGGTGGTTGTTGGTAGGTGGGTAGGGTGAGGGTGGTTGGTGGTGGGTGGGTGGGTGGGGTGGGGGTGGTTGGTGGTGGGTGGGTGGAGTGAGAGTGGTTGGTGGTGGGGGGGTGGGGTGAGGGTGGTAGGCTAGTGCCACACTGTGCTGTCTGTGCCCATACACGGTGATTCCCACCCCACCCTAGTCTGTGAACCAGGCGGCTCTCAACCCGTCCCTTGCCCGCTGGCCCATCCGGTAACGGTAGGCAGCATCCCGTCCATGTCCAGCCCGTCTGTCCTGACGATTGCCCCCATCCTCCTCACCTGGGAGGCCTGCCCTTTGTCGTGTTGCTCCTCCCCGTCCCCCTCCCCCTCCTCTG
The DNA here is from genome assembly GCF_047496885.1 of Scyliorhinus torazame. NCBI lineage: Eukaryota > Metazoa > Chordata > Chondrichthyes > Carcharhiniformes > Scyliorhinidae > Scyliorhinus > Scyliorhinus torazame. Next base: position 154,326,707 of record NC_092715.1, read on the forward strand.
CCTCCAGCACATCGCCCCTCTGCTCGGCCATGTTGTGCAGGACACAGCAGACCGCAACGATGCGGCCGACCCTATCCGAAGGGTACTGGAGGGCCCCTCCAGAGCGGTCCAGGCACCTGAAGTGCATCTTCAGCAGCCCAAAGCACCTCTCTATCACACTCCTGGTCGCTGCATGGGCATCATTGTAGCGGTTCTCCGCGTCAGTATGTTGCCTCCATAGAGGCGTCATCAGCCACGATCGCAACGGGTAACCCCTGTCGCCCAGCAACCAGCCCCTCAGCCGGGGGTGGCGTCCCTCGAACATGGCGGTATGAACGATTGTGCCAATATGAACGAGATATGTACACTTCCCGGGTACCGGGCGCAGACGTGCAGGATCCTCATGCGGTGGTCACAGGCCACCTGAATGTTTATGGAGTAGGACCCCTTCCTAATCGTGAACACAGCCCTGTTATCAGCTGGAGGCCGCAAGGCGACATGCATCCCATCGATCGCCCCCTGGACCATGGGCATCCTGGCCACCGCAGCAAAGCCCGCTGTCCGGGCATCCTGGCCGGCCCGGTCCACAGGAAACTGGATGTAGCGGTCCGCAATGGCATACAGGGTGTCCCTCACTGCACGGATGCACCGGCGCACCGATGCCTGTGAAATGCCGGACAGGTCCCCACTCGGCGACTGGAAAGACCCCGTCACGTAGAGGTTCGGGACCACCGTAACCTTGACGGCCACCGGGAGAGGGTGTCCGCCCCCAGTGACACGCAGTGCCAGGTGTGCCATCAGGTGGCAGATATGGGCGACGGTTTCCCGGCTCATCCTGAGTCGCCTCCTGCATGCCCGGCCCGTGAGTACCTGGTACGATGTGCGGTACACACGGGGCCTCATCGGGCGTCTCTGTCGCCGTGTCACCACCACCTCCTCCTCCTCCTCCTCTTTGTCCTGTCGGGTGGGTGGCCCTGCAGCCTGGGCGGCTGCCACCTGCCTCTCTGCGGCACGCTCCTCTGCATCAGCCTCCGCCGCCTCCCTGGGACGTTCCTGCTCCAGGTCCCCCAGGGCAACATGTAGAAGGGCGCTGCCCGCCACAGCGGCCAACATCGCTGGGTGATGCCCAAACATTACAGTCTGTAGGGGGTGGGTGAAGGGGAATGGACGGCATATCATCATTGTACATATGCCCCTCCGCAACCAGGTGCCATGCAGCCCACCTGTCACCTGGCACCTGGCCAGGTAACCCTCCCCCCCCTCCCGGCACTCACCCTCCCTGGCACTCACCCTTTCCAGTGCCCCCCTCCCCGGAACTCACCCTCCCCAGAAGCCCCTCCCGCTCCCTGGCACTCACCTTCCCAGCAACCCCCCTCCCAGGCACTCACCCTCCCCGGCACTCACCCTCCCCAGCACCCCCCCCCCCCCACCCTCCCCGGCACTCACATTCCCCAGCCCCCACCTCCCCGGCATTCACCCTCCCCGGTACTCACCCTCCCCGGCACTCAACCTCCACAGCCCCCCTTCCCTGGCTCTCACCATCCCCGGACCCCCCTCCCCGGCACTCACCCTCCTCAGCCCCCACCCAACTCCTCGGCACTCACACTCCCCAGCCCCCACCTCCCCGGCACTCATCCTCCCCAGCCCCCACCTCCCCAGCACTCACCCTCCCCAGCCCCCACCTCCCCGGCACTCACCCTCCCCAGACCCCACCTCCCCGGCACTCACCCTCCCCAGCACCCCCCTCCCCGGCACTCACCCTCCCCAGCCCCCACCTCCCCGGCACTCACCCTCCCGAGCACCCCCCTCCCCGGCACTCACCCTCCCAGCCCCCCCCTCCCCAGCACTCACCCTCCCAGCACCCCCTCCCCGGCACTCACCCTCCCCAGCCCCCACCTCCCCCGGCACGCACCCTCCCCAGCCCCCTCTCCCCAGCACTCACCCTCCCCAGCCCCCACCTCCCCGGCACTCACCCTCCCTAGCCCCCCCTCCCCAGCGCTCACCCTCCCCTCCCCCTCCCCAGCACTCACCCTCCCCAGCACCTCCTCCTCGGCACTCACCCTCCCCAGCCCCCCCTCCCCAGCCCCCCCTCCCCAGCACTCACCCTTCCCAGCCCCCACCTCCCCGGCACACACCCTCCCCAGCCCCCACCTCTCGGCACTCACCCTCCCCAGCACCCCCCTCCCCGGCACTCACCCTCCCCAGCCCCCCCACCCCAGCACTCACCCTCCCCAGCCCCCCCTCCCAAGCACTCACCCTCCCCAGCCCCCCCTCCCCAGCACTCACCCTCCCAAGCCCCCCCTCCCCAGCACACACCCTCCCCAGCCCCCCCTCCCCAGCACTCACCCTCCCAGCCCCCACCTCCCCTGCACTCACCCTCCCCAGCCCCCACCTCCCTGGCACTCAGCCTCCCCAGCCCCCACCTCCCCCGGCACGCACCCTCCCCAGCCCCCTCTCCCCAGCACTCACCCTCCCCAGCCCCCACCTCCCCGGCACTCACCCTCCCTAGCCCCCCCTCCCCTGCACTCACCCTCCCTCGCCCCCCTCCCCAGCACTCACCCTCCCCAGCACCTCCTCCTCTGCACTTACCCTCCCAGCCCCCCCTCCCCAGCACTCACCCTCCCCAACCCCACCTCCCCGGCACTCAGCCTCCCCAGCCCCCACTTCCCTCCGGCACTCACCCTCCCCAGCCCCCCCTCCCCAGCACTCACCCTCCCCAGCCCCCACCTCCCCAGCACTCACCCCCCCCCAGCCCCCACCTCCCCGGCACTCACCCTCCCCAGCCCCCACCTCCCCCGGCACGCACCCTCACCAGCCCCCCCTCCCCGGCACTCACCCTCCCCAGCCGCCACCGCCCCGGCACTCACCCTCCCCAGCCCCCCCTCCCCGGCACTAACCCTCCTCAGCCCCCACCTCCCCGGCACTCACCCTCCCCAGCCCCCACCTCCACGGCACTCACCCTCCCCAGAACCCCCCTCCCCGGCACTCACCCTCCCCAGCCCCCCCTCCCTGGCACTCACCCTCCCCAGCCCCCACCTCCCCGGCACTTACCCTCCCCAGCCCCCCCTCCCCAGCACTCACCCTCCCCAGCCCCCCCTCCCCAGCACTCACCCTCCCCAGCCCCCCCTCCTCGGCACTAACCCTTCTCAGCACCCCCTCCTCGGCACTCAACCTCGCCAGCCTCCCCCTCCTCGGCACTCACCCTCCCCAGCCCCCACCTCCCCCGGTACGCACCCTCCCCAGCCCCCCCCTCCCCGGCACTCACCCTCCCCAGCCCCCCCCTCCCCGGCACTAACCCTCCTCAGCCCCCCCTCCCCAGCACTCACCCTCCCCAGCCCCCCCTCCCCAGCACTCACCCTCCCCAGCCCCCCCTCCCCGGCACTCACCCTCCCCAGCCCCCCCCCTCCCCGGCACTAACCCTCCCCAGCCCCCCCTCCCCGGCACTAACCCTCCGCAGCACCCCCTCCTCGGCACTCAACCTCGCCAGCCTCCCCCTCCTCGGCACTCACCCTCCCCAGCACCCACCTCCCCCAGTACGCACCCTCCCCAGCCCCCCCTCCCCGGCACTCACCCTCCCCAGCCCCCCCCCTCCCCGGCACTAACACTCCTCAGCCCCCACCTCCCCGGCACTAACCCTCCCGAGCCCCCACCTCCCCGGCACTAACCCTCCCCCCCTCTGGCACTCACCACCCACTCCACCGGCACTCACCCCCCCGGCACCGACCACGATCACCGGCACGCGCCCGCCCCGGGGCCCATAACGTTGCGTCGGGCCTCGCTTTCTGTGAGGCGCGTGCCGTGATTCCCGTCGGCGTGAATTTTTGGCTGCCGGAGAATATCGCGGGCGGTGTCGGAGCGGCGGGGCGGGATTCATGCTGCCCCCCCCCCCCGGCGATTCTCCGACACGGCGGGGGCCCGGAGAATCCCGCCCAAAAGCTGCATTTCGGTAAGACGATGCCTTTCAGAAAGAAGTGTTTCAGAAACTGTCCAAAGCACCAGCAGATGCAGATGCAAGACTAGTGAAATTAAACAAATGAGTCTATGGTCTGAATGATGATTTCAGGGTATATTTTTTCGTGTGAGATCTGTTTTGTTGAAAATAGATTCTATTCAACTAAAAACAGGTCCTCCGAAGTCAAAGAAAAATTTCAGGTATCTTCATGATGCATGTTGATGATTTCTTGTATGATCACTCTTTGGAATTTGAGAAAATGTGTTATCATTTAGAACAGAATGTTAAATTGAGGGTATGGCTTGTAATGGTTTTTAATATTTTGGTTCATAGTGTTATGGGCGAGGCATTTTCAGAACCACAAAATGTATCATGGAGTTCCACCAACCTCTCCCTTTAATGTATTTGTTGCTTTTCCTAGCACACGGCTTGTTCCCTAGGTGTGGGATTACAATTATGTACACCTGGGTTTTTAAACACAAAACAATCTTTATTCCATGAACTCAACTTAACATCTGAAATAAACATTGGATCTCTTAACACCCCTTACTTCAAAGATAACTCAGAAAATATTACAACAGTAAACACGGTAGCATGGTGGTTAGCACAATTGCTTCACAGCTCCAGGGTCCCAGGTTCGATTCGGGCTTGGGTCACTGTCTGTGCGGAGTCTGCACATCCTCTCCGTGTGTGCGTTGGTTTCCTCCGGGTGCTCCGGTTTCCTCCCACAGTCCAAAGATGTGCAGGTTAGGTGGATTGGCCATGATAAATTGCCCTTAGTGTCCAAAATTGCCCTTAGTGTTGGGTGGGGTTGCTGGGTTATGGGGATAGGGTGGAGGTGTGGACCTTGGGTAGGGTGCTCTTTCCAAGAGCCGGTGCAGACTCGATGGGCCGAATGGCCTCCTTCTGCACTGTAAATTCTATGATAATGTATGATATGATGATAATTCCTCAAAATGTTCCTTCAAACTTCCAAGAGACTTAACACCTTTAAACAGAATCACATCAGGTTAAAGGCTTTACTATTATGAGTTGAAATCACCGAAATGATCGAGAGATAGTCTTTCATGGCAGAGATCCAGCTCACTGCAAACACAGACACTCCCAAGCTCTTTTCAAACTGCAAAACTAAACTGCTAAATGGCTGACCTGACCTCAGCTCCACCCACTCTCTGACACCACTGTTTTCTTTAAAGGTACATTGCTTAAACATCCATGTCTTAAAGGTACTCTCATATGACACCTCCCCCCAAGAAAAAAAACCCCATCAACTTCAAGATGGTTTCATTTTTCACTTTTGCACCATCCACTAAGAAATGTACACAGTAAATATACCTATTCATTTTTTTAAAAAAAACAACACATGCAAACAGGTATAATAATTTAGTCCATTTTTCTTTGTTCTTCTTCCTCCTACTGAAAACCTTCTCAATTGATCAGATTCGTGTCAAAGCATTGGCTATCACATTTTCCCATCCTGCCACATGTACTATTTTTAAATGAAATGGCTGTAACAATAAACCCCAGCGAAACAGCCTTGCATTGTTATTCTGGAATCGCTCCAAAAACGTCAAAGGATTATTATCAGTATATATAATGGTGTCAGATGGATTGCTGGTCACATAAATGTGAAAATGTTGCAAAGCCGGCACCAAACTTAATGTCTCCTTCTCAATCGTCGAATACTTTTTCTGGTGAGAATTCAATTTCTTTGAAAAATAACCCACAGGCCGCTCTAGCCCTTCATCGTCATCTTGTAGAAGCACCGCACCCACGCCCACATCGCTCGCATCAACAGCCACTTTGAAGGATTTGGGATGGCTAACACAAGAGCAGTGGTTAACACAGCTTTCAGGCCGTCAAATGCCTGTTGACACTCCACTGTCCACTGGAATTTGTTACGCTTCTTGAGCAAGTTTGTCAGTGGAGCGACCACACTGCTAAAATTTGGTACAAATTTCCGGTAAAACCACTCATACCAAGAAATCGCATTATTTCCCGTCATGTCGAGGGTATCGGAAACTCCCCAATAACTTTCGTTTTCACATTCCGTGGGACCAGTCGACCCTGTCCGATTGTATGGCCAAGGAAAGTGACTTGGGCTTTTCCAAATTCACTTTTGTATGGGTTTATCACCAAACTCCGCCTCCTGAAGTCGATTGAATAACTCCCTCAGATGTTTTAAATGTTCTTTCCATGTCTGGCTGAAAACTACCAGATCGTCGATGTATACTGCACAATTGGGTAATCCTGAAACGACTGTATTAGTTAACTGTTGAAATGTTGCTGAGGCGTTTTTCATGCCAAATGGCATAACTTTGAACTGGTATATACCATCTGGAGTCAAAAAAGCTGAAATCTCCTTCGCCCTTTCAGATAAAGGTACTTGTCAGTAACCTTTCAGTAAATACAATTAGGAAATAAAAGCGGATTGTCCCACTTTCTCAATGCAATCCTCCAAACGTGGAATAGGATAAGAGTCCGTTATTGTAACTGCATTCACCTTTCGATAGTGCACACACAACCGTTGGGTACCGTCTGGTTTAGGTACCATTACAATGGGTGAGCACCATTGGCTGCAACCCACTTCAATTATGCCATTCTTCAGCATAATCTCAATCTCTCTGTTAATCTGTGCCAATTTTAAAGGATTAAGTCTATATGGATGTTGTTTGATAGGAACAGCATTTCCCACATCTACATCATGTATAGCCATTTTAGTACTTCCCAATTTATCTCTACAAACTTGCCCATGTGATATCAATAACTCTTTCAAGTCAGTTCCTTTTTCCTCTGGAAGGTAACTTAACAATTCATCCCAATTTTTAAGAACATCCTAATTTTCCAATTTAATTTGAGGTATGTCAAATTCACAGTCATCTGGATTTGGTTTGTCACTTTGAGTTAGAATCATTAAAACCTCCTTTTTCTCTCCTTCCCTTTCAAAATACCTTTTAAGCATATTCACAAAACACACTCGGTGAGTCTTCCTTCTATCTGGTGTTTTTGCCACATAATTCGCCTCACTTAATTTCCTTTCAATCTGATACGGTCCACAAAACCTAACTTTTTAAGGCTCCCCTGCCACTGGTAACAACACTAAAACTTAATCCCCACTGGCAAAACTACTAACTTTGGATTTCTTGTCCGCTACCCGTTTCATCACATTTTGTGCAACTTTCAAATGTTGTCTAGCCAATTCACCTGCTCTATTTAATTGTTCCCTAAAATTTGACACGTAATCCAATAGTGTAATTTCCAATTTCTCACCCACCAATTTTTCCTTAATCAATTTAAGTGGTCCTCTTACCTCATGACCAAAAATTAGTCTAAAAGGACTAAATTTGGTAGACTCATTAGGTGCATTCCTAATTGCGAACATTATGAATGGAATTCCTTTATTCCAATCCTCGGGATAATCTTGACAATACACCCTCAACATTGAGTTTAATGTCTGATGCCACCTTCGTAACGCTCCCTGCAATTCTGGATGGTACGCAGTTGATTTAAATTGTTTTATTCCTAAGCTATCCATTATTTCTTTGCATAACTTTGAAGTAAAATTTGTTCCGTGATCCGATTGAATTTCTGTGGGTAGTCCATATCTAGTAAAGAATTGAAGTAACTCTCCACAATCCTTGTAGCTGTAATATTACGTACTGGAATGGCCTCTGGAAACCTAGAAGACAAATCCATTACAGTCAAAAGATCTTGATTCCCACTTTTTGTTTTAGGAAGCGGTCTTACACAATCGATTAGGACCCTTGTAAAAGGTTCCTCAAATGCTGGAATGAGTATTAAGGGAGCTAGTTTTATCACTGCTTGAGGTTTCCCTATCGCTTGACATGTGTGACATGATTGACAAAATTTAACTACATCTTTATGTAGTCCAGGCCAATAAAAATGTTTCTGGATTTTAGCTTGAGTTTTCCTTATTCCCAAATGACCTCCCACTGGTACCTCATGTGCAACTTGCAACACCTCCTTTCTATACCCTACCAGCAATACTACTTGATGAACCTTTGCCCACTTTTCATCCGGCTGCATATGTACAGGTCTCCATTTTCTCATCAAGACATCATTTTTACGGTAATAACACTCTGGTGTACTCTCAGATTCCTCTTCCGTGTACGCTTTCTGATATATCCGTTTTATTTCCACATCTTTCTGTTGTAACTCTGCCAATTTTCCTGAACTAAAAATATCCGCCTCATCCTCCAGCTGTTCTTGTTCTTTTTCAACCATCTGATCAAAAATCATTTCTGATAATTGCACTTCAACTTCATCTTCACTCTTTGATTTCTCCTCTTGTCTTAACCTGTGACTTTGCGACCTTGTTACTACACAATCCGGAAAAATCCCAGGATATTCGTCCTTCAACACTTCAGTTGACTGATTTTCCAATGGCTTATCAACCACAGTAGTCATCACTCACACCTGCGATCCAGCTATATCATCCCCCAAGATAAACTGTATTCCTGGACAAGATAGTTTATCTATTACTCCTACTACCACTACACCACTCTTCACTGGACTTTCCAACCTTACCTTATATAATGGAACGCTACTCGTGTCACCCTGAATTTCACATATCATCACCTTTTCTGGCAACATTCTTCCCAAACTACATAATTCCTCATCTCTTACCATTAAAAATTGACTAGCCCCTGTATCTCTTAAAATTGTGACTTCTTTACCTGCTCATCCTGATACACATGAGTAAACTTTACCCACACAAGTAAATTCTTTAAAGACATCTGCACCTTCTTAACAATTACTTCTTGAAAAGGCTGTACAATCGTTTGCACCTCCTTCGCTTCCCTTGGGCTTTCTTTCACCACTCTAACAAACCCCACTGTCTTATCCTGTTTTACCACATCAGCCTTCCCAGTGCTTTTCTTCAACCACCAACACTGTGACTTTACATGGCCTAGTTTATTACAGTGAAAACATCTGAAACTTTTCATGTTTTTCCACCCTCCTGGATTTCTTTTTTAATCTGAGGTACACTCTCTTTATTGTCTCCCATCAGATCACCTTTACCTTTACCACTTGAGTATTTCTCATGTCCCCAGTTTCTATCCCTCACCGGCTGAAACTGATGTTGGAAACCAATCTTTGATTGATGAACTAATTCATAATCATCTGACATTTCTGCTGCTAATCTCGCAGTTGTAACCCTTCCACATGAGTTCTCACTACATCAGGAATTGAATTTTAAAACTCCTCCGAAAGTATAATTTCTCTGAGAGCTTCATACGTTTGGTCTATTTTCAAAGCCCTTATCCACCTATCAAAATTACTCTGTTTGAGGCTTTCAAACTTCATGTATGTTTGACCAAATTCTTTCCTTAAATTTCTAAACCTTTGTCTGTAAGCTTCAGGCACTTATTCATATGCACCTAAGATGGATTTCTTCACCTCCTCATATGTTCCAGATACCTCCTCCGGTAGTGATGCAAACACTTCACTCGCCCTACCTACCAGCTTTGTTTGAATCAGTAACACCCACATGTCCTGTGGCCATTTCATTTGTTTAGCCACTTTCTCAAATGAAATGAAAAAGGCTTCCACTCCCTTCTCGTCAAACCATGGCAATGCTTGGACATATTTAAATAGATTCCCACCAAGCCTTCGACTATGACGCTCTTTCTCACTATCCTCATCACTATCATCCAACTGTACCATTCCCTTTAAGTCTGCCAATTTTAACCGATTGTCATGTTTCATGGCCATTTTCTGAAGTTCAAACTCCCTCTCTTTATCCTTTTCCCTGATCTGTATCTCCCTTTCCTTTTCTTTTTGTTCTGCTAGGGCTATTCTTTCTTTTCTCCTTTCTTCGCTCTCCTTTTCTTTTTCCTCTCTCTCTCTTTCTCTTTTTCTTTCCTCTCTCTCTATTTCTCTTTCTTTTTCCGCTCTCTCATTCTCCTATTCAAGCCGCTTGAATTCTTTCTCTTGTTCCATTTGTTTAATTTGCAACTGAATTTTTGCCATTTCCAATGAGTCAAACTCTATCTCAGGCAACCTTAAATGCTTAACCACCACCCTAATTACCGCATCTTTTTGCATTTTGTCAGGTAATGTTAAGTGCAATGTTCTTGCCAAATCTAACAGTCTGCTTTTCGTTTCTGTCCGTAAGGTACTACTTGTGACATTCTCCACCCCCAAAAACTTCTGAGCCTCTGAAAGAGCCATTGTTCACAACACTCTCCCCACTTAAACTAAAATACCACACCGGAGAAGCAACAATCCTTCACTGTCTTTAAGTTCACAAAAGCCAATCCAATAGATAGACATTTATCTCCCTCGGGCCCCCAATTGTTATGGGCAAAGCATTTTCAGAACCCAAAAATGTATCATGGAGTTCCACCAACCTCTCCCTTTAGTGTATTTGTTGCTTTTCCTAGCACACGGCTTGTTCCCTAGGTGTGGGATTACAATTATGCACACCTGGGTTTTTAAACACAAAACAATCTTTATTCCATGAACTCAACTTAACATCTGAAATAAACATTGGATCTCTTAACACCCCTTACTTCAAAGATAACTCAGAAAATATTACAACAGTAAATAATTCCTCAAAATGTTCCTTCAAATTTCCAAGAGACTTAACACCTTTAAACAGTGTCACATCAGGTTAAAGGCTTTACTATTATGAGTTTAAATCACCCAAATGATCGAGAGATAGTCTTTCATGGCAGAGATCCAGCTTACTGCAAACACAGACACTCCCAAGCTCTTTTCAAACTACAAAACTAAACTGCAAAATGGCTGACCTGACCTCAGCTCCACCCACTCTCTGACATCACTGTTTTCTTAAAGGTACATTGCTTAAACATCCATGTCTTAAAGGTACTCTCACATGACAATAGTGAAGCAAAAAGGTCCCGAATAACTTTAAATTAACAATTCCATTTAAACAGTGTTATTCCCAATCTGGTCAATTGTATTAGGTTATCACAGGAAAAATTATGTCATATCTAACGAAAGAGAGTAATTCCAAAACTTGATTGGTTAGTTGAATTGGTTGTGTACTCAGCTGGACCAGATGCTAGTTTTGATATGTTTGAGTTAAGCATCACTATTATTATGGGCCAGGGTTTAGAGAACACCAAAGTATATCATGGAGTTCACCTGACCCACAACTTTGAATAGAATTTGGTTATGAGGAGCACAAGGGCCCACTTTACAGGTGTGATTCAACAGAGAACTAAAAGTATTATAAAACAAAAACAATGTTTATTCCATGAATCCAATTTACATTTTATAAACCCACAGTAAACATCTTACCAACTACCAACACTGATAACCCCCCAAAAAGATACAGCACTAGATAGGTAACCGTTAGTAACTTTCCGAACAACATCTATAAGCCAAAACACTTTTTAACAAAGACAGTAGGTTTGAATTCTCTACAGAAAGAGGTATTACTTTGAAATCATCAAGTGATCTGAAGACATACTTCAGAGAGAGAGAGATGTACACCATCTTGTTTGAATGCAACTCTCCAACTGAAAGCAAAACTAAAACACAGAGCCAAAAAGAGCTAACAGCTCAAAACTAAAGTAAAATCAGAATCACATTCCAGCTCCACCCACACAATGACCTCACTGCAGCCATTTGATAAACACATGTTTCTTAAAGGGACATTCACATGATACTATGAAGCAGCAAATGTTTTCAGAGTACTTACATTCCCATCCTTAGAAAACCAAAAGACCATGAAGTGGGCTATCTTTGGCAAAGCTTCACATTCTAGCCTTTCTGATGGTATTCTTTTGCAGTAGTTTTATCATATTTCAGTTGAGTGTGAATGGGAAATGTTGTCATATAACTTGCAAAGCTATGAAAATAAAAAAGGGTTGTTTAAAGTACTCTGGCTGCCAAAACATTCGCTCTTGTGGAGGCACTGGATATCAGATTCTATTGCTTTAAGTGAGATTCTGTAGAAGGGAAGATGCCATACCCAGTGAATGATGTATAACTATTCCTTGTGGTATAATGTACACCTGATACGATCCCAGTTGATGTCTTAACTGGACTTAAAGATCCCAGAATGGAATGCTGGCTCAAAAGACCATCGGTTGAATTCTCCCTATCCGAAGGGTACTGGAGGGCCCCTCCAGAGCGGTCCAGGCACCTGAAGTGCATCTTCAGCAGCCCAAAGCACCTCTCTATCACACTCCTGGTCGCTGCATGGGCATCATTGTAGCGGTTCTCCGCATCTGTCTGTTGCCTCCGTAGAGGCGTCATCAGCCACGATCGCAATGGGTAACCCTTGTCGCCCAGCAACCAGCCGCTCAGCCGGGGGTGGCATCCCACGAACATGGCAGGGATGAACAATTGCGCCAATATGAACGAGTCATGCACACTGCCCGGGTAGCAGGCGCAGACGTGCAGGATCCTCATGCGGCGGTCGCAGACGACCTGAATGTTCATGGAGTACATCCCATTCCTACTCATGAACACAGCCCTGTTATCAGCTGGTGGCCGCACGGTGACATGCATCCCATCGATCGCCCCCTGGACCATGGGCACCCTGGCCGCCGCAGCGAAGCCCGCGGCCCGGGCATCCTGGCTGGCCCGGACCACAGGGAAGTGGATGTAGCGGTCCGCGATGGCATACAGGACGTCCGTCACTGCACGGATGCACCGGTGCACCGATGCCTGTGAGACGCCGGACAGGCCCCCACACGGCGACTGGAATTACCCCGTCACGTAGAGGTTCAGGGCCACCGTAACCTTGACGGCCACCAGGAGAGGGTGTCCTCCCCGTGTTTCCCGGCTCATCCTGAGTCGCCTCCTGCATGCCCGGCCCGTGAGGTCCTGGTACGACGTGCGGCGCCGGTACACACGGGGCCTCATCGGGCGCCTCCTTAGCCGTGGCACCACCTCCTCCTGCTCCTCGTCCTGTCGGGCGGGCGGCCCTCCAGCCTGGGTGGCTGCCACCTGCCTCTCTGCGGCACGCTCCTCTGCGGCAGCCTACACCGCCTCCCTGGCATGCTCCTGCTCCAGGTCCCCCAGGGCAACATGTAGAAGTGCGGCGCCCATCACGGTGGCCAACATCGCTGGATGATGCCCAAACATTACGGTCTGTAGAGGGTGGGTGCTGGGGGATTGACGACATATCATCATTGTACATACCCCCCTCCACAGCCAGGTGCCATGCAGCCCACCTGCCACCTGGCACCTGGCCAGCCCACCTGCCCCCGGCACTCACACTCCCCGGCACTCACCCTCTCCAGCGCCCCCCTCCCCCGCACTCACCCTCCCAGCCCACCCCTCCCAGGCACTCACCCTCCCCAGCCTCCCCCTCCCCTGCACTCACCCTCCCCGGCACTCACCCTCCCCAGCTCCCCCCCCTCCCCGGCACTCACCCTCCCCAGCTCCCCCCCCTCCCCGGCACTCACCCTCCCCAGCTCCCCCCCCCTCCCCGGCACTCACCCTCCCCAGCTCCCCCCCTCCCCGACACTCACCCTCCCCCCCCCTCCTCGCACCAACCCTCGCCCCCTCTGGCACTCACCCCCCACCACACCGGCACTTACCCCCCGGCACTGGTGTTCCATGCCCGTCCACCCCGACCCCACTGCTCATCTCAAGGCCACCTCCCTCTACTCACCGATTATTTTTTTTATTTCTGGAAAGGGGAATCTGTTAATTGTATATTGTTTTTTTACTACATGCAGGTGATAGGAATTCACTTGTGCTACGAGAAATAGAAACAGACTGAAACTGGAGTTGTGGGGCTTGGAGGTGCGTGTTTATAGTGTGCATCTCTGGAAATAAGTGCTTATAGAATTGTTTAAAGATTGGCTCCAATTCTACCCGACACCGTCTGGTTTATGACCGGGAAACCCTGAAGTTAAAGTCAACACTTAACACCCAATGAACATCACATTAGGACATTGCCACTGGTGGAAATTGCTACGTGTAAATTGGCTACCACATTTCCTACATTACAACAGGTAGGAAACTTCAAAAGTGCTTCATTGTCTGTAAGGTGCCCTGTGAAGGGTGCGAGAGAAGTTCAAGTGTTTCTTAAAGTCATTCATGATATCAGGTAAAACATGGGCAAGGAAATATCCTGCTGGTTACCACCTACTTCCTTCTCGCTTCTGTTGAAGCCGTCCTGCTCCATACATCACTTGGAAAATGCACTGAGGGTAGCAAGGACACAGATATATACACTGAGTGGAGGTACTTCAATATCCATCATTAAGGGTGGCTCAGTAGCAACATTAAATTAGCTGAGTCCTGAAGGACATAGTTGTCCAATTAAACCTGTGATAAATGGTGCGAGAATGAGCATAAGGGAAAGACTCATTGAGCTCATCCTCATCAATCTGGATGTTGCAGCTGCATCTGCTCCAAGCACCTGCTGCTCTTGTTCTTTTAGGTAACGGAGGCCACAGATTCTGGATGTGCTGTTGAAGAAGGTTTGGTTAGTTGTTGCAGTGTATCTTTTATATGGTAAATACTACGACAAGGGTGCACTGGTGGTGGAAGGAATGAATATTTAAGGTGGTGAATGTCGTGCTGATCAAGTGGGTTGCTTAATCTAAATGGTGTTGAGGTTCTTGAGTATTCTTGGAGCTACATTCAGGAAAGTGGAATATTCCAACATTCTCCAAAATGTGATAGATTCAGCATAGATCTAGAAGCTTAAAACTCAGCCATGAGGCACTGTGAGGCATCAACATCCGAATTGTACTCCACCATAATCTAAACTTTATTGCCCACAATTTTACCATCAAATCAAGTGACCAAAGCTGGGGCAATGAGGGCTGTAGAAGAGTATGCTGGGAGCAGCACTAGGCATACCTAAAAATAAGGTGTCGACCTGGCAAAGCAACAAAACACAATTTACTTGCATGCTAGACAGCAGAAGTAGCATGCTATAGATGGAACTATATCACCACACAATTCATGATGTGAACAAAGCTCTGCAGTTCCAACATATTCAGTCATGAATGGCAGTGAAGGGGCTCCATGACCTTCCCACCCTGAATGATGGTGGAGTCCAGCAAGTGACTTTGAAAGACGAGGCTGAAATGCTCAATTTTATTCACTCCACATGATATCAAGAAACAGCGAAGCGCAGTGAGCCCTGACAACATCCCAGCTGTTGAATTGAAGATTTGGGATTGAATTTTCCCATTGTGTTTGAGACAGAATTGATGGTGGCTGAAATGAGAATATTGTGGAAAGTGACACTTGGTCAAGACATGATTTGAAATCCCTTGCCATCATTTCCAGGGCTGGGTTGCAACAGCAGGAGTAAACGGCCAGTGGGTGTTCCATGAAGGTACACGTGTCCTCTAGCTCAGCAGTCACAACGACAGGGCAACAATTCCAAGAGGAGTAACTACTGTCTTCTCCACATTACATGCAACTGAATAGGACTCAAGGCTTGAAGGATGAATAAATCATAGCAGCCCCCTGGACACTTGACTCTCACTACAGTTGTTGATTCCCAAATTTCTTTCTCTGTCAGTCTGGCCTCAATAAAAGTTGAGATGGATTCGCACGTAAAAAGAAGTTATTTATTTAGCTTGCAAGCTTAATTCATCTTACAGAAACATAAGAGACATCCAGTCTCTTACACTCCAGAAGCGACTGAACAAAGAGACAAAAGGATCTCTGCAAAATCAATTCAAATGGTATCAAGTTTCACATACTCGACGCCCATAGGTCAGCCTATGTCCCTCCTGACCTGTTTGATCTATTCTGATTGGCTCACTTCCAATCCCTTTCTCTGGCCCCTATCAATGCAGCATCACTCTCATAGACACACCTCTTCCTGCTTTTTCCATGCGGTCTCAAATCCCTTTGTCCCTAACTGCCAGAATCAAAGTGGCTTATTTCTACATTACATTAACTAGTATCTCTAAAGTAACTATTTTATATCACATTCGTCACAGTTAGTCACTCAGTGGTCACAGCTGTGCATTGAAATGACTGGAAGCGCTTCTGATTGACAAAGATCCGTGCCTGTTTTAAGGCACCTTGATTTGTTACGTTGGTGCACCCCTTCAATATAACTTGGCAAGGGTCTCCGAAATGGACACTTGAAGGAGAGGATACCCTCCGCATAGGGTCTAAAGGCCAAGGGGCCACTTCCTTAACTTCTCAGAATAAACCAAGGCAGCAAGCCAAGAAAGCAACATTCCAACAGCTCAAGGTCAACACCCAAAGATAAGTCCGGAAGATAAAGGACAAGTGGTGGGAAGAGAAAACCTGAGAGATCTAATAATATGCTAACAAACATGACATGCAAAGCTTTTTTGAGACCATTAGGGCAATCTATGCCAAGGTTAAGTGGACAACATATCCTTTGCTCAGAGGATGGTATTTCTGTTCTGATAGATGACACTGCCTTCCATCTGGAAAGAACATTTTCAACAACTCATCGACCATGAATCCACAGTGGCAGCTGATACTCTCAGGCTATACCCCATCTACTCTTCCTAAAGATTTGAGAGGAGGAAGAATCCCTTTTCCAACCACCCAAATCCCTCGTTCAAAATGTTACAATTGTAAGTATCTTTAAGAAGGAAGATAAATCATGCTGTGGTATCAAGGCATTTTCTTCTTGTCCATAGCAGGGAACATCCTGACACATATTCTCCAGAATCATCTACTTCCTAAGTTGTTTCTCTGAGAAGATTTCTTCAATGTGACTTTAGACCTCCCAGAGGAACATCCAACATGGCCTTTGTTGCCAGACAAATCCAAGGTAAATATCGAGAACAACACCAGGAACTGTTAATTGTCTTCACCCACCTGAACAATGGATCTGGCTCTGTAAAGTGCAAGGCTCTGTGATTGTACCCAAGATTTGGATGTCCAAAAGCTTCATCACAATCTTGCAATTGCTCAGTGCTGATATGATTGCAACTTCCTTGAATGAGAAATCTGAAACCGATACAGTCAAATCTGGACCATGGCCAAGCAAGACTATGTGCTAGCTGCCCTGCTATTTACAATCTACCTGACAGTGTTTGTCATCTCATCAAAGAGCAACAGCCCTCTGGTGCCAGTATGGAAAACTCTTTAACCTTCGTCAGCTCTATGTCAAAATTAAACTGACCACCTTAGCCATATGCGGCTTAAGGTTTGCAGATGACTGTCGTGTCATTGCCCTCTCTGCACCAGATTTGCACAGATTTGTTACTATTGCCCCAAATCCAGGGGCAAGGTTTACCAAGCAATCCACCGCATGTTTTGTGGTGGCAGGGGTGCCATTGACCGGTCTTCTGGGATCTTCTGGTCCTGCCGTTATCAACGGGATTTCTCATTGAAGGCACCCTTCACCGTCGGGAAATCCGCGGCAGAGGTGCACCGTTGGCAGGACCAGAAGATCTTGTTGGCGTGAACAGCCGGAAATTTCTGGCCCTGGTATTTTCCATGGACCAAAAACTTAACCGCACCTACCACAGAGAGAATGTGACTGAGAACAGGCTAGTCGCTGAGTCTTTCTCAGAAAATGACTCATTTCTGACTACCCAAAGTCTTTTCACCCTCCTACAAGATGCACTGCAGCAACTCAACAAGTCTGCTTCAAAATCACCTTCCAAACCCGCAACCATTATCACCTAGAAAGACAAAGAGCGGCTGGTGCAAGGGAACACTATTGCCTGCATATTGCCACCCAATCACATTGCAGCCAGATTTGGAATTATATCCCTGTTCCTTCACTGTCACTGGGCTAAAGTCCTGGACCTCACTCCCCAACTGCAATGTGGGTGTAGCTACATCACATGGACTGCAGTGGTTAAGGAGGCAGCTCACCACCACCTTCTCGAGGACCCTTAGTGTGAACAATAATTACTTACTTTGCAGTGATCCAGATCCACAAGCAAATTTAAAAGAAATTCTTACTTTGTGGTGATGTATTGAATAGATATATAAACATAATATTTAGGAGCAGAAAGGAGTCATTCAGACCTGTGCGCCTGCTCTGACATTCAGTAAGATCATGTCAGATCTGCATGTATTGTCCTTGAGGCCTTTAGGGAAAAGGAGATGTTGGATCATGCCAGGTGGTTGCCTAAGCACATTGCCAGAGTCACTTGGCAGAATGCCTCATCGCCAAAACCTTCAAAGAAGCACCAAGCATATCTCCTTGTTGAATGTGCCTTATGCAAAGATGGTCGAGAGAGAGATGCAGTGGTATTTGTCAAGGTTCATCAGAGCAGCTGTGCTCTCTGTGGGCTGTGCGCTCTGTGGGCTGTGCGCTCTATGGGCTGTGTGCTCTGTGGGCTGTGCGCTCTGTGGGCTGTGCGCTCTGTGGGCTGTGCGCTCTGTGGGTTGTGCTCTCTGTGGGCTGTGCGCTCTGTGGGCTGTGCGCTCTGTGGGCTGTGCGCTCTGTGGGCTGTGCGCTCTGTGCACTCTGTGGGTTGTGCGCTCTGTGGGCTGTGCGCTCTGTGGGCTGTGCGCTCTGTGGGCTGTGCGCTCTGTGGGTTGTGCGCTCTGTGGGCTGTGCGCTCTGTGGGCTGTGCGCTCTGTGGGCTGTGCGCTCTGTGGGCTGTGCGCTCTGTGGGCTGTGCGCTCTGTGGGCTGTGCGCTCTGTGGGCTGTGCGCTCGGTGCGCTCTGTGGGCTGTGCGCTCTGTGGGCTGTGCGCTCTGTGGGCTCTGTGGGCTGTTCTCAGGGATGTACATTGAGAAAAACATCAACTGCTGCTGGAAGATCATCAACTCAGTTAAAGCTGCCCTTTAGTCTGCCCGAAACTTGTTGGTCTTCCAATGCAAAGTGTTGTCCCCGGCTGGGTGTTGCAGACTGACATATTCCAAGGTCCAGGACTACATGCTGAAGGATGCACTCTGGCCTGGGGCAGCTACCACCAAGACCCAATGGGGAAAGGCCATTGTGTCAGGCCTTTCAGCCAATGTAGACGGCGGGGCGGTAACTGTGTATAACCCCTCGGACTATGTGCTTAATCCTAACCAAAACAAGATGGCCACTCTATCACAGCTGAGATTATTTACCTTACGCTAAATTAGAATTCCTACGGTGCAGAAGGAAGCCATTTGGCCCATCGAGTCTGCACTAACTTTTTGAAAGAGCACTCCACCTGGGCCCACACCCCTGCCCCATCCACACAACCCCACCTAATCTGCAAACTAAGGGGCAATTTAGCACAGCCAATCCACCTAAGCTGACATGCTTGGAGTCAGACTCGTCAAGCAATTGTGCGCACTCAAGCAACACTAATGTCCGAGTGCCAATGATTGTTGCTTTACATTGAACCCCCCACTCACAGACTTCCAAATCCAATGAGTGCTATGGTTCGGCAGAAGCACTGGGTGAGTGGCTAAGCTTGAGGATCCCCTAGGAAAGTGGCCACAGAGCACTGCTCAAGGGATGCACCCCTAATTCCATACTTTATGTCAAGAACCCCTCATGGTTCAGGCAACGCTCAAGGAATTGGAGTCTAGTTAGGTCAAAGCCTGCACCGGAGATGAGATCTCTGGGTACAGTCTAGTGGCCAAAGCTGTTGCCACTAAGTCTTGTGGTATGGGGCGATGCTGGGGATGGATTTGGTGAACCATCATGTGCCCTAAACTCTGGGCAGCCATGTGGTGGGCAGGAGTCTGAGGTATGCATAAAGGGGCCTTTAGAGGCAGCCATAGGTGATGACTTGACAAAGAGTGTTCTTTAGCAGACAACTGGTGATATTTGTGTCTCTCTCTTTGATGTCTGTAGTGAGGAGGGTGCCAGGAAGGTAGAGCCTGATGATTTCACATTCTGCCTAACTGCTTATATGGAGGAGAGAAGAATTAGAACAGAGCGACGCATGCGTTCTCCTCACCAAAGAACCCTCAAGAACAAGGGGTGGTAGGGCCTCCTCCACACACAGGATGAACCCCAGAGAATCGTAGCTCGTTGGTGCCTCGCTAGACCCAGGGTCTACAGAATGCAGTTGTCTTTCCTGCAGAGGACCGAGAGCCAGTGTTGCTAAAGACTGTGCATGTCCAAAGAACTGGTTAGTCACCTCTGCCACCTACTACAGGATTTGGCACCACAGGGAGTTGAAGCAATCCCTTGCATCCACTGGCAGTGTCCATGAATGTTACTGTGGTTACTTTGAAAATTTACTATGAAAGTTACTTTTTTATGGCAGTGTTCCTTCCAGGGCTTCACTGATGACCTCTGTGGTACCTCGCAAGCCTCCGCCCACAAGTGCATCCAGGAGGTTATAGACATCATCTTTGCAAAGCTGACAGCTTTATGCTTTTGGGACTTTGGGACTTGCGTCGAGCTCGGGGTTTCCACAGGTGCAGGGTGCCATCGACTGCACTCATGTGGCACTCAGATCTCCGTGCCAACAAACAGTCAACTACACCAATCCCTAAGGGCTTCCACTCGCTGAATATTCAGCTGCACTGTGACAACCGCAAACACAGCCTGCAGGTGTGTGCATGATAACCAGTGAGTGCCCACAACTCCTACATTCTCAGCCACTCTGATCCCTGATGTCTTCCAGACCCAACAGAAGACCATAATAAGACTATAAGAAATAGGAACAAGAATAGGTGTTAGGCCCCTCGAGCCATGCTCCGCTAATCAATAAGACCGTGGCTAGTCTGATATTCCTCATGTCCACTTTCCTGTCCGTTCCTCATAGCCTTTGATTCCCTTATTGATCAAGCAAGAAGCTGCAGGGTTGGGTCCTCGGCGATGAGGCTCAGAGGATATGGGTATCCACCTTGTGAGGAGGCCAGAGTGCTGTGGAGACGAGGCAGAATGAGGCTCACACTTTAGTAGAGCAGGCTATTGGGATGCTGAAGATGTGGTTCCAGTGCTTGGACTGGTCTGATGAACCCTGCAACACAATCCGCAGAGTGTGTCACACATCGTTGTCGCCTGCTGCATCCTGTACATCCTGCACAATCTGGTTCTGTAACTGGTGTTTTTTTGAAGGGGAGGAGTGGGGAGAACTGCCTGAGGAGGAGATGGAGGAGCAACACATCTCCTGCGGTGAGGAGGGCATCACTGGGATGAGGGTAAGGAGGTCACTGAAGGTGAGGATGATGGCCATGCAGCCATTGCAATTTCTAGATGAGGTTGATGTGATCTCAACGTGCTCATTGCCATTAGAGTTGGGGAGGGTGATGATGATATGCAGTGAGGACACCCCCTAATCACATGGTCACATGGCATCTGTGAGCACTGGCCTCGCATCTGACTGATGGCACCGCACATGCCCACTCATGGAGATGCAGAGGATGCCCATCATCCATAAATTCCAGGACGATGCTGAAGTGGGACTCTTCTTAGATTCTCACAGAGCTTGTGTCTGTCTTCTGTCTGGCTGATGGCAGTTATCTTTCTCTCAATGATCAGAGTCATATCATGATGAGGCGGTGAGAAAAGTTTAACTTCTCTTAATCCTTTGGCATCCTTCATGAATTGTACCCTTCAGGATCACAGTGTTATTGGAAATAGAAGCTGATGAATTGGGGGACCAGCCGCACCTCAGAAATGCAAGTGCACACAGGGTGAGTGATAGAACTCTGAAGCCCAGGACATTCTGGCAGCAATTATACTTCCCATCAAGATGCAGGCATGACTAATTTGTCCAGTGACTGTGAAGGAGAGCCAACAATGTGCTGAGAAGGTTGCACACAGCACAGGGAGAGATCTGGGCTGAGACACCTGTCTTTATCTTGTGCAGGTATCAAGCTTTCACTTCAGACTGACAAGAACAGTGCTCATTATAACAAGGAGACACAGATAGGATGAAATTGGTGTGAATTTATTTACATGAGTTAACTACACCTTTCTAACCCTGCCACTATGTCTTGGTCCATCTCCAAAATCCACAGCGGAGATGGAGGCAGCCTGCTGAGTGATGGGCCCGGCTGTCTGTGATGACCTTTGGTGGGTGTCCTCTGGAAGGCCCAGACCTGTGGGGCCCCAGACTGCTCCAAAAGCTGGAGGACACAGCCTGCTTTCAGACTCCTGCTATGTGGCAGTGCCCCACCTCAACCTGTGGAGCTGGAGCATTAACAAGAAGAGGGGATTCGGACTAGCTGTATACTCCCAGTGTCACCTGGGCGGATGGCCCCTGGATGTGCATCTGCCCACCCTCCTCTCTATGGGTGCCTGAGGGCCACTGACTGCTTCCTTGAGAGCTCGGGTAGTCGGAGTGATTTTGGAGAAGTCCCCACCTCCCTTGGCGTTGACACTGATGGATGCCAGCAAGTGCCTCAGCCGAAGACAAAACCATCTATTAACATTGACTGTGTTAATTAGTTTAACAGTACCAAATAAAGATTAACGAGTTACTTCTATTATTCCTTTTGATAAGACCTATTAGTGAATAAAATAACTCTATGTTGTCTATACAACATTAGGCTTGGCATATCAAAGTAATTTATTGTATAGAAATGGTTTTGAAATGTTTCTGCAAGAGCTACGTGTTGTATAACCTTCAGTTTTTTGAATTGTTTCTCTTTAACACTGTCAGGACTGCAGTTGCAACTTCAATCATTCAACGTCAACTATTCTCAAAAAAGCAAGATGTGGTTTGGATAGATGTAGTTTGGGTTGTGTAATGACCTCCAATTGGCATTATTGGTTGGCCAAATGGAGTCTGAGCTCCCTCAATGATAGCTCATTGAGGGGTCCCATATAAGCACCTGTGTAGGCTTTGTGAGGCAGGTTTAAGTTGACTGGAATGCTAGCAGCACTGTTTGGAGCTGTTTGTGTATATAAGTTATTGTGAATAAATACTGGTGTGGTGACAGAACCCCTGCCTCCTGTGGATTATTACAGTGGTGACGAGGTAAACAAAGAACCTTGCGGAGACCAGCTGCCGCACTCGGAGGGTAAGCCTTGCTCTTTCAAAAATGCCTCTTTTTGGGAAGTTGGATGCATTCGACCCGACTATTGAGGACTGGTCCTAGTATGTGGAGAGAATGTGTTACCTTTTCCAGGCCAATGAGATAATGGAGGACGGAAGGAAATGGGTTATACTGCTGTCGGCGTGCGGACCCTCAGCCTTCGCCATTATATGTAGTCTAACTTATCCCGATATGCCGGACACGATACCTTTCCAAGAATTAACTAAATTGGTGGAAGAGCACTATGACCCAAAACCACCCTTCATTTTGCGTAGGTACAGATTCTACACAACAAAGCAGGAAGACAGAGAGTCAGTCACAAATTTCTTGACCCGCCTGAGAAGGCTGGCCGAAAAATGTTAGTTCAACCCGACGCTAAATGAAATGCTTCGGGACCGGTTAGTGTGTGGCATAAATGACCTCTAAATACAGAAGCACCTCTAAATACAGAAGCTAGTCTGCAAGCAGGCGTTACAGCTCGCACTGTCCCTAGAAAAGGCAGCAAATGGGGTGCAGGAACTACAGGCTACGCCAATAGAGGTAGATACCTGGGAGAGGGACTACCACAATGGGTCCAGCTACCAGATAGCCACCCTCAGGAAAAGCCTGAGGAACAGAGGGCCAAAGGAAAACCCCAGAACTGCCCCCAGGTCTGCTAGGACTAACTGGAGACAGAGGGAACTACCGGCTGAGGCTCCCCCCAACAGAGAAGGACCGTTCCTGGCACCCGACAGAGTGGGGTAACAGCGACAGAAACCCTAGAAGGAGGTGGCAAAAGAGGAATAGCAGGTGGGGACGCAGGGAAGTACACAACCTAGATGCCCCATCCTCCTCCGAAGGGGAACAGTTATATAATATTGCGACGAAGAAAGCAGAACCTATTAAGATTACCCCACGGGTGAACGGTCGGCCGACAATAATGGAAATAGACACGGGTGCGGCTGTATCAGTAATGGGAGTGGCAGCATTTTTTAAAAATCAAAGATGGACTCCAGCCACTAACCCTAACAAAAACATCGACAAAACTTAAAACCTACACTGGGGAACCCCTGGAAGTTCTAGGCACGACTCATGTACCCGTGGAATATGACAAAATTGCTCCGATTACCATTGACGACAGAAAAGGGCTCTGGACCGAACTTAATAAGACGGAACTGGCTGAAAGACCTAAACTTAGATTGGATGAAAATTTTCCAGAGTGTAAGCGGGCAGTTGAGTGGAGCACTCCAAAAATACCCGGAGGTCTTCCAAGAAGGTTTGGGGGAAATTATAGGTGCCAAAGCAACTTTGCACGTGGACCCAGAAGCCCTTCCGAAATTTCGTAAGGCCAGGCCGGTACCTTTTGCATAAGGTAGATGTCAAAATAGAAAGGTTACGGTGCGACGGCATTCAGACCAGTACAGTTCTCGGAATGGGCAGCGCCGGTGGTACCAATTTTGAAGCCAGGCGGCTCGATACGTCTCTGTGGAGATTTCAAACAGACAGTAAACAAATACTCATTTAGATGAAATACTTCATCTAAATGCAAAGCTCTGGAAGTCCCTCCATAATTCTCTTCAACTCTCTGCCTCTTCATGCTCCATTAAAATTATTCTAAAAACCTACCTCTTTGATCATGCTTTTGGTCATTTGTCTTGAAACCCTCTTATGTTCCTCGGTGTCTAATTTTGTTCAATAAGTCTCCTGTGAAATGCTTTAATTGGAACTTTTCAGCGACATTAAAGGTGCTATATAAATTACATTTACTGTTACCACCCCGGCTGATTCATAGACTTAGTTTGATCTAATTCCCCTCCTGTACATCAGAAGCAAAATGATTAGTATTTCCTTTCTCACTCAATAGTTTTGATAATTGTGAAATATTTATTTGTGAAATATTTCTATTTAAATCTCCTCTTAGACATGTTTGTTTCCAGTATCGTCACCTTCCTCCTCATCAATGTATCGCATCCTTGGCAACATACCAGTGAAACTGTCCACTCTCGAATACTTCAAATGTCACTTCTGTAATATCGTGCCCAAAATCTTATCCAGTACTTAACTGTCGCCTAACCAGTACTTCACATTCAACGTTGTTTCTTGACTATTTTACACACCGTTATCGCTAATATTTCACATTCCTCCCCCCCCCCCCCCCATAATTATTAATGCTGCTCACTCTCCAAATATGTCTTGACTGCTCCATGTGAACACATTCAGATGCAAACACCCCTAGCCATATTTTTTTTTTTGAACACTGGCTTTTGTTCTTTTTTCTTGATTTCATGTCTCTTTAGTTTCATATCTAGAATTGCCACATTAATTGGAATCATCTTCCATGGTTTAGGATGGTGGTGTCATCTTTTCTGGTAATTTGAAAGCCCCCAGACTTCAGGATTGCGATCACGTTCACTGCTCTCGCCAATACCGTCCCTTTGGTCAAGGTTGTTTGCGTAATTATATCTCCCTGCTGAGCCTGCAAAGGCTTATTTCTTCATCTGTTCCTAATGAGGTATAAACCAGTTTTGTCTCCAGTTCTAGTATATCTCCCGAGCAATCTTTCTTTCATCCTCTCCTTTTATCTCCAAATATCTCAAGCACAGTGGAGCTGTAAGTGCAACACACAGTTTGGTAATTTGTTATAGCACCCAAAAGGCTCCATTCAATTTAAGAATGATGATAAGATGAAAGTTACTGTCCTTTGTATCCGCTATTTACAGGCAGTCAATGCAGAAAGAATGATCCTGCTGCCAAAAAGTAAGATTGTGACTACTTTTATTTCATTGATATATCTCAAATTACCTTTTGCAATGTTCTGTCACACTTTCTGCTTATGACAGGCAAAAAAGGCAGACTGTAATGTGTGTTATAATTGAGGAGATCTAATGAAATGGATCCTTGCATAAATTCTGGGTCTTCAAGTAAACATTCTGTTAGTGAACTTGCTGAATTTCGAGCAAAGGTTTGGTTTACACAGGATGTGGGCATTACTAGCAAGACCCACATTTGTTGCCTTTGAGAAGATGGTGGTGAGCCATCTTCTTGAATCGCTGCAGTCCATGTGGTGTAGGTACACCCAATATACTGTTAAACAGGGAGTTCTAGGAGTTTGCTCTTGGGACAGTACAGGGACAATGATATAGTTCCAAATTAGGATGGGATGCGGCTTGGAGGAGAACATCTGCCCTGAAGTCTCTGCTGCCCTTGTCCTTCTCCAAAAGCTGGTGATTCCAAATAAACCAGTTGGACTTTAACCTGGTGATGTACTTCTTACTGTACCCACCCCAGTCCAATGCCGGCATCTCCACATTTTATCCTTCTAGGTCACCAAAATCTCTTGGAAGGTGCTGCTTATATTATTCTGTAAGTCTGAACAAAGATTGTCGACTTCCAGTTAACACAAATACTTTATTCAGTAGGTTTGTTCTGTTTCCAGAGCTTAACTAGATGCAATACAGTCAAGAGGTATGACCAGTGAAGCTAAGGTAAGCTGCCTATGCTGAGCTGTCTCTGTCTGCTGCTGCTACTCCCTAGCCCTGTGCTTCTGAAAGAGGCGGATACTCCCTTGGGCTGGACTCTTTATACCCGTCTCTGATGCTGCCCTCTAGTGATGCTGTGGCTGTTACATCTGTCTGCAGTCCCTGGTGTATGTGCAGATGGATGTACAGATCACTACACTGCTGTTATATTCTTTGTAGCCGCAAAAAGAAAAAAATCAGGAGACCCAAGTCTAGTTTATATAACATCATGCAAGGGATTTATTTACACAATGCTGCTCAAACAGGGTGCAATAATGGTGAATTCTTCAAAAGCCCACAGAGCACACTGATTATGTCATTGCGTAACATGTGACATTACACCAATGGTGTTACCATGATACACAACACCTCTCCCTCTTTACTCCTTCAACACTTTAACACAGATCCAACACATTATGCCATAACTAACATTATTATGTTATGGATACATATGTACATTAGTCAGACAGTCTCTTGGGTGGATGCCGATCTCGTTTTGGCAGAACACGATGTTCAGGAACTTGGCTGTTAGGAGTACCAAGAGTGTTTTCCTGTACACTGGTGGGTGTTACATCTGGCAAAATAAACTAATGACCTGCCTCTGGTTGTGTGGATGACTCTGTCATAACCAAATCTGTCATTTCAGCAGTCTAGTCCACAAGTTAGACATGTCACTGTCCATACTGTCTGGTGAAAACATCTGGTACAGATTCTGTACTCGCTATGTGGTTGCTCAGCATGCCAACACCAGATTCATTCATTGTCAGGTTGTACAGTATATGGAATTAGCTCTGTTTTGGCTAATACAATTGCTCGAGTCCATTTTTTGCCAGAGATATAATTTCTCACAAGAACACATTCCCCACAGTCAAAGACTCTGCTTTTGGAATGTTATTCCCATCTACCCAGTTGTGTCTGATGTTGTTGCCTGACTATCTCATTGTGAAGGGTCAGTCAAAAGGTGTGCATAGTTTCCTTTTGCACATCGGTATAGCTGTTGAGCTTTGTGTTGTTGAATGCACAGTGTTTCTGTATGTCATTAGAAAGCTATTGACACATTTTAGGTAGAGAGCCATTATCCCTCCAAAAATTCACTGCATGCTTGAGCAACTGTAAGAAACTTTCAGCTAAGCCATAGGTAGCTGGATTGCAGGGGACAGGCACAACTTTTCAAGTGCTCCTGAAATTCAGCTGATGAACTTCGTACCATTATCACTTGCGAGCTGTTCAGATCGCCCAAATCTTGAGATATTTCATCAAGCCTTTCAATGGCCTGTTTCGTAGTTTTCAATTTCATGATGGAAACTCTGGCCACTTGGAATGCATGTCGACCATGACCAAAAACAGGATAGCACGGTGGTACAGTGGTTCGCACTGCTGCCTACAGCGCTGAGGACCCGGGTTTGAATCCCGACCCAGGGTCACTGTCCGTGTGGAGTTTGCACATTCTCCCTGTGCTGCGTGGGTTTCACCCCCACAACCCAAAGCTGTGCAGGGTGGTGGATTGGCCATGCTAAATTGCTCCTTAATTGGAAGAAAAATAATTGGGTACTCTAAATTTTAAAAAGAGAACCATGACCAAAAACATGTCCTTCAACTGGTCTCCCACATAATCAACATGGATGCTTTGTCATGGCCTGGTAGGCCATTTCCATGCATAGATACATACATAGAAAATAGGACCGAATGGCTTCCTATTGTTTTATCGAGCCTGCTCCGCCATTCATTGTGATCATGGCTGATTATCAAGTTCAATAGCCTTTCTCCACCCCCACCCCTCCATATCCCTTGATCCCTTTAGCCCCAAGAGCTATATCTAATTCCTCCTTGAAATTACACAACATTTTGGCCTCAACTACTTTTTGTGGTAGTGAATTCCACAGATTCATCACTCCCTGGGGGAAGAAATTTCTCCTCTCCTAAACCTAAAAGGTTTACTCATTACCCTCAATCTATGACTCCTAGTTCTGGACTCCCCCACCATTGCGAACATTATTTCTGAATCTATCCTGTCTAATCCTGTTAGAATTTTATATGTTTCTATGAGATCCCCTCTCACTCTTCCAAACTCCAATGAATATAATCCAAACTGACTTAGTCTCTTCTGATATGACAGTCCTACCATCCCAGGAATCAGCCTGGTATATCTTTGCTGCACTCCCTCCATAGCAAGAACATTCTTCCTCAGAAATGGACAGTACTGGCCTCTCTGAACAGGCATCGGAATGTGGCGACTAGGGGCTTTTCATAGTAATTTCATTGAAGCCTACTTGTGACAAGCTATTATTATTATTATGGACACCAAAATTACTGTGCACACTACTCCAGATGTGGCCTCACAAATGCCCTACACAATTGCAGTAAAACATCCCTATCCCTTTACTCAAAGTCCTACGAAGGCCAACATACCATTTGCCTTCTTTACTGCCTGCTGTACCTGCATGCTTACTTTCAGCGACTGATGCATAACGACACCAAGATCTTCCGGAGTATCCATCCATATCTCTCAATTTACAGCCATTCAAATAATAATCTGCCTTCCTATTTTTGCCACAAAGTGGATAACCTCACATTTATCCACATTATACTACATTTGGCGTGCGTATGCCCATTCACTCAGCCTGTCTAAATCCTGCTGCAGAATCTCTGCATCTTCCTCACAGCTCACCCTCTCACCCAACTGTATCATTTTTGAAAATGACCACAAATGGATCTACTTAAGGAAGTGGCCCTAGAAATTGTAGATCCATTTGTGGTCATTTGCAAAAATTATTTGGACTCTGGAATGTCCCTACACATTGGAGGGTAACTAATATAGCCCTGTTTCTCAAAAAGGGAGGTAGAGAGAAAACAGGGAACTATGGACCAGTGAGCCCAACGTCTCTAGTAGGGAAGTTGCTAGAGTTGACCAGGGAGAACTGGTGGATATGGCCCTGTGAGATTTATCCACTTTCAATCTAAGTAATTTCCCCAAAACAATTTCTCTACTAATACTAATTTCCTTCAGCTCCTGTTTCTCTGAAATTCCTGTACATTATTCATGGTTTCCTTTTGTGGAGACAGAAACAAAGTATAAATTTAGTTCCTCAGCCATTTCTTTGTTTCCCATTATGAATTCCCCCCTTTCTGACTAACATTCATTTTTATCAACCTTTTTCTCTTTTACGTACCGATAGAAACTTATACATTCAGTTTTTGTGTTCACCGTTGGCTTACTTTCATATTATATTTTCCCCTTCTTAATCAATCCCTTGGCCAGATTTTGAACTGTTTCCAATCCTTGGGTCGATTGTTTTCTCTTGCTAATTTGTACGCCTCAACTTTGAATCTAGTTTCCCTTGTAAGCCATGGTTTGGCCACAATTCCTTTTCTACTCTTGCGTCAGATCGGAGTAAACAACTTTTGGATGCAAAAGTTGTGCTGGAGGTACATTTCTCAACGCACCATGGGATTGACATAACCCCACTTTCTCCTCTATTTGGGCATCCAACCTGGGCCACCAGAAGTAGCCAATTCCTTCATTCTAAGTACATCGGGATGGTCCTTGTGCAGGTGTTAAGGATTCTATTTTGTAGACACGGCAAACTGATTATTCTTATATCCCACATCAATACTCCATTTTGTACTGTCAACTCAAAGATGCCTGGTAAGATAGAACATAGAATTTACAGTGCAGAAGGAGGCCATTCATCCCATCGAGTCTGCACTGGCCTTTGGAAAGGGCACTCCACACCTCCACCCTGTCCATGTAACCCAATAACCCCACCCAACCTTTTTGGACACCAAGGGCAATTTATCATGGCCAATTCACCTAACCTGCACATCTTTGGACCGTGGGAGGAAACCGGAACACACGGAGTAAATCCACGCAGACATGGGGGAACGTGCAGACTCTGCACAGACAGTAACCCAAGCCGGGAATCAAACCTGGGACCCTGGTGCTCTGAAGATAGGGTTTAAGTTCTGGATTCTTTCGGTGCTCTTGTGTTTGAATCATATCCAATGCTTTCCCCATTACGGGATCACTTCAGGTTAATTTTTGCGAACCTGCGAAGATGTTATAGGAACATTTTTTATCTGAGACAGATAGAATATGTTGTTGAAGTTTTCATCAGATTCGTGCTCATCTTTTTGGTCTTAGCGATCTCGCAGCGGCAGTCTAGACTCTGCGTTCACGTGCTGTTCAGATTTACAAAGTTCGATTACATAATTGTGTGCTGACAAGATTAACACCCAACGTTGAACTCGATGAGCAGTGAGCAAAGGGACCCCATTCTGTGGCTCAAAAGTTGTTCTTGAGGAATGATGGTCAGTGAATAGAGTAAATTGAAGGCTAAATAAATAATGGTGGAACCTTTGAATACCAAAAATAGTACTTGGAGCTTCTTTCTCAAGTTGATCACAGTTGGACTCGGCACTAGTTATGTCCTGGAAGAAAATACTATTGGTAGCTCTTCGTCAGAAGGCATTTTATGCAAGACAAATGCTCCAATCCCATAGGGTGATGCGTCGCAAGCAAGCTGCAGCTTCAGTTTTGGATTATAATGGACCAATAACTCTGATTTTTGTAATATTTTATTGACCTTTTAATAAGCATCCTCACAATCGTTCATCCAGAGCCAAGCTTGTTTGTTGCAAAGCAACATGTGTAAAAGCTGCAGCTTGTTGCTAAGTGTGGTACAAACTTTCTACAAGTAATTTAATAGAAGATTTAAAAGATTCTCACTTCTCTTTCTTAACTCTGGGATTATGTAGATGTAGCCTTGCAAGAGAAGCTTCTAGGTTCTTTACATGCTCTACAGCATTTGCAATTGTAATCAAAAATGTTGTTCAGTTAGCATAGTACACCCGATAACCCACTCAAGATCTGATCCATAGATTGTTGGAAGATGGCCAATGTTGACGTTATCACTAACAGAAGCCTCCAAAAACAAAACAGAACACCAAGCTTAAATTCCTTAAGCTTACTTGACACTTGCGGTGAGTTTTCAGTTGGATCATTTCATTGATAAACTCGCCCTGTAGACTTTGCAGTATTTTTCTTGGTGCACTTGTTTTGTGATGAAGGCTGGTGTGACCAACATGCCTTGGCAATGTGGCCAGCTTTACCCCAATTTTTGCATTTGTTCTCCTTGCTCCAACAATCTCCAGCCATATGTCCCATTTGGTTGCAGTGATGACTGGGTAGGTTCTTGGTCAACCTACTTCTCACAGACTCCATCTTATGAACTTTAGCTCGAACTCCAATCAGCGAAACATCTCTCACAGCAAGTTCCATGGATGTTGTGATTTCTATAGCAGATTTTCGGGTTAATGCACCTTCATTCAACAATTTCCTTTGGAATTCATTCCTGAGGCCACAAACTAATCTGTCGCAAAGTGTGTCATCCAAAGTCTGGTCAAACTTTCAGTGTTGTTCGTCTTTGCAGAGATGCAACAAATTGTGAAATGTTTTCCCCTTCCTCCTGTGCAAGACGGCGAAAGCGAATCTTTCAGCTATTAATAGTGGACAGGGAGAGAAATGTTCTTGCAAGACAGTCATTAACTCATCATATGACTTGTCTCCAGGTTTAGCTGGATGTACTAAATTCTGTAGCAACATGAATGTTTTCCTCCCAACTGAACTGAGAAAGGTTGCAGTATGCAGGTCTGCTGGTGTCTGATTGGCTTTAAGGAATGACAGGAACCTTTTGTTATGACAGTTCCATGTCTCCTCCTTCTCATAAAATGTGTCCAGGGTGCCTTTTCTCCCCACCATTTTTGGATTGCAGCTCCCTGATCTGTGCTACTGAGCCTTCAGCAGCAGACAAACTCGCACTGCACAAGCAGACCAGCTGTTTCTGTGCCTCGCTATTGTTTCCCGAGCCCCATAGGTTTGCATTTCCCTGACCCGTTTCAGTGCCTCGTGCGTGGTCTCTGCAGCTCTACCCGCTGCAACGGTAAGTGTACTGAAAACTTCAATCCTCCTTTTGAAGTAAGCCCCCAGTAATTTGCCACAAGTTGTACAATGTCCAAGTATTTACTTGAGAGTTGCTTTTACTCATGATGAGTTTGCCTTGAATGTCAACGATATTTGTCCTGACCTCACTCTGAAGGTGTATGTGCTTGGATCCGACGATTCCCTCTTCTGGCTCACAAAATCTTTGTGTAAAGTTGTTTTCTTCTGTGTTTTTTCATTACGGGCCAGATCTCATCACCAGTTTCACTTTTGTTATGTTCGTTGTCGTCGCCGCAAAGGGAGAGAATCAGTCAAGTTCACACAACGTAGTGCAAGGTGTTGTTTACAAGGTGCTGCTAGAACAGGGAATAATGGTGAACCCCACAAAAGCCCACAAACCGATCCAATGATGCCATTGTGTAACACGTAACATTACACAAGCCAATGGTGTTGCTCTGATAGATAACAGCTGCTGAGAGATTTGGTGAGTTGCTGCAGTGTATCTTCAATATGGTGATAATTATTCTCATTCTTGCTAAACATGACGCTGGTATTAAGAAGTTGCAATATTTCTACTGTAGACAGTAAAATTTCATAACTACATCTGTAGGTCAATCCTTGGTGCCTAATCAAAGGGTACATGATGACATTGAACACCTTTTTATTCTGTTATTTTCATCTGTTCTTAACTGGAATTCCTCACCCCAGCAAAGAGGATGTTATTTTCAGCATCTGTACACACTAACCTCAATCAATCCTATTATCAGTTGAACATCAAAGAATGTCAAGTGTTGCTGTACTGTCCCATGCTGCTGCAAAAGACAGTGACATAGAGCAAGGAAGCATGGAGAAATACAGAGTTCACCAAATAAAACTAGTATCACACATTGATTTCAATTAATGGAGATCATAAATTGTTTTTGCTTGAACATGGTAGCTCTTTCGCTAATCATATTGACTATCTCATGTGGAAAAAATATACATTTGAACATATGAACACAATAATTAGGAGCAGGGGTAGGCCCCTTAGCCCCTCGGGCCTGCTTCGTCATGCAATAAGACCATGGCTGATCTGATTGTAACCTCAAATCCATATTCGCCTCCATTTACTTTTCATCCATGGTTACTTCCAATAATTAATCGCACGTAAGTGCACCCTAATCAGTTGGATCCTCAGCTTCTAAACTATTTCATCAATGATTGAAAAGTTCTTTCCCCTCAGTTCACAGATCTATCTCCTGACTTGAAAAAAGCCTGCAGAAAACTGGGGCGAAATTCTCCGGTATTGGCGCGATGTCCGCTGACCAGCGGCAAAAACGGCTCAAATCAGTCGGGCATCGCGCCGCCCCAGAGGTGCGGAATTCTCCGCATCTTTGGGGGCCGAGCCCCAACCTTGCGGGGCTAGGCCCGCGCCGGACTAATTTCTGCCCCGCCAGCTGGCGGAAAAGGCCTTTGGTGCCCCGCCAGCTGGCGCGGAAATGACATCTCCGGGCGGCACATGCGCGGGAGCGTTAGCGGCCGCTCACGGCATCCCTGCGCATGCGCTGTAGAGGGAGTCTCTTCCGCCTCCATCATGGTGGAGACCGTGGCGAAGGCGGAAGGAAAAGAGTGCCCCCACGGCACAGGCCCGCCCGCGGATCGCTGAGCCCCGATCGCGGGACAGGCCACCATGGGGGCACCCCCCCCCGGGGCCAGATCGCCCCGCCCCCCCCCCCCCCCCCAGGACCCCGGAGCCCACCCACGCCACCTTGTCCCGCCGGTAAGGTAGGTGGTTCAATCCACGGGACAGGCATCCTAGCAGCGGGACTTCGGCCCATCCGGGCCGGAGAATCGCGGGGGGGGGGGCCGCCAACCAGCGCGGCGCGATTCCTGCCCCCGCCGAATCTCCGGTGCTGGAGAATTCGGCAACCGGCGGGGGTGGGATTCACGCCAGACCCCGGCGTGCTGGGTCGGAGAATCTCGCCCCAGGTGTGATATCCTGATCTACACAAAGAAACATATGGGTTAATTGGGGAACTTTCAACTTTACGCCTTAGGATACTTAAAAGTGCTTTTAAAACATGGTCAAAAAGGGTATAAGCAACTTAACAGAATTAACAAAATTAAGGGGGCAAGTCTAGTAACTGACCAATGGAAACATGTGGATCTCTGCAGCAAGAGTATTCGGTCAGATTGAAGGATGGGTCTCATTAATAAAATCCTGGCAATCTTGAATGGACATTTTCTGGTAGCTCATTGGCTTTGAACTGGTGGAACATTGGGTGGCCCAAAGGTCAACCGATCCAGTGGCGAGGTAGGTCGAAAAGGGAAGTCTGATTGTGATGGGCTGTGGGGGGGGGGGGGGGGGCTGGTGTGGAGCAGTCTGCATTTTTCCTCTGGCACATCAAGGAGCATTGCTTCTGTTCCTGGACCCCCCAAAAATAATTTTAATACTCCTCATCTTTTGCCAGCCAATTTGTTTTTCAGATCAGTGCCGCCATAGAGCATAATTAAAATGATACTGGGATCCTACCAAGTCATTGTGCCCGAATGCGGTTTTGCCTGAAACAGACAGGTGTCCCTGTCATAGACGTAAACTCCATGGACAATAGGTGGCAGGACAGAATGAAGCAAATGGAAATGGGTAGTAAGTTCACCACTTGTTATATTGCTTTTGTTGCTGCAAACACAAAAGGTATGGAGATGCCCACACTTTGGAGTCTTTCGATTTATTCAGGGTGTTGTTCACTATAATCAAGATGGTGATCTGCCCAAAGCTCACGCCAACATTCTACTGACATTACTATATCACATGACGCAGAACCGGCAAGAATGTATTCCCAGATACATAACACCCCTATTCAGGGTGTTGTTCACGATAATCAAGATGGTGATCTGCCCTCTTTACTTCATTAGTGCAATGAAAGCAATTAGCATTTATACAACAGATTCCCTGATATGTTATTCCTAAACATGTATACAATTCAATAAGACTGTCTTTGTGGTGGCTACCTTTTTGGTAACATTTGGCTTTCTTGAACTCGGCTACTTGCAAGCTCAGCAGTGTGCTCATTCCTTTCTATAGATGGTACTTCTTGAGTAGTCATTTCAGTATCTGTCACTATAGGCATGGAAAGGTCCTCAGCAACAGAATCGGAGCTCATCACTGTCTCTAGTCTCTATCCTGAAGTATAGCTTTCTAGATCATCTAACGGTCGAACTTCTTGAAGTTTCTGCAAACTCACTTCATGCAGCAAGTATCTGATCAGCATGACATCACCAAACTCTTTCATCATCCGTCTGTACAGTGTATAGTATTGGGCATATCTTCAATAGGATAACTTGGGGTAATTTCTAGCTAACACTCTCTCTCCTTGGTTGAATACTCTTATTTTAGCGATTTTCTCCCTCCTAGCAATTTATGTTTGCTGTTGTCATTTGACAATCTCTGAAGTATCAGGTGGAGTTAACAAATCAAACTGTGTTTGGTGTTTCCTCTTGAACAACAGCATTGCCAGTGAACTTTGCATGGTCGCATGTATAGTGTTCCGATAAGATATCAGAAATCTGTTTATTCTTCTTGGTAACGTTCCCTGGTCCTTCGATGCTCTGATAGAATGCTTTAATGATTGCACAAAACGTTTGGCCAATTCATTTGTTGCTGAATGATGTGGAGCTGACTTGATATGGTGTAAACATTTCAAGTTGTCCTCAAACACTTTTTGAAGTAAACTGCGTACTATTAGCAATGACAATTTGCCACATTCTCCCTGTGTTTGTGTGGGTTTCACCCCCACGACCCAAAAGATGTGCAGGATAGGTGGATTGGCCATGCTGAATTGCCCCTTAATTGGAAAAATTGAATTGGGCACTCTAAATTTTTTTTAAAAATCAATGACAATTTGCTCTGTGTTTCCAAATCTTATGAATATTTTATTTTGTTTTTCAATGGTTTGCTCACTTGTCTTTGACTTCATTGTCACAACTTCTCTCTATTTCCAGTTCTGGTCCACAAGCACCAAGAACATGTGACCCTCCAGTGGACCAGCATAATTGGTGTATTCTCTGCCATGGCTGAGTTGGCCAGTCCCATGGATAGAAGGTTGTAATGGTGGAGTGTTCCTTAGTTTTGCACAGGAT
Source organism: Scyliorhinus torazame (assembly GCF_047496885.1). Classification (NCBI taxonomy): domain Eukaryota; kingdom Metazoa; phylum Chordata; class Chondrichthyes; order Carcharhiniformes; family Scyliorhinidae; genus Scyliorhinus; species Scyliorhinus torazame. Next base: position 154,363,041 of record NC_092715.1, read on the forward strand.
CGACATTGCCCAATATTCTCTTTAATTTGAGTATCTAATCCTGGACACCAAAAATAACAGTGTGCAAATTCCTTCGTCTTTACCACACCGGGATGTCCCTCTTGCAGTTGATTAAGGAGTCTACTACGTAACTACTGAGAAATAATCAAACCAATTCCCCACAATAGAACTCCATTCTGTCAACTCCAATCTTCCTTTGATAGAACAAAGAAAATTACAGCACAGGAACAGGCCCTTTGGCCCTCCCAGCCTGCGCCGATCCAGATCCTTTATCTAAACCTGTCACCTATTTTCCAAGGATCTACTTCCCTCTGTTCCCCGCCCGTTCATATATCTGTCTAGATGCATCTTGAATGATGCTATTGTGCCCGCCTCTACTACCTCCGCTAACAAAGCGTTCCAGGCACCCACCACCCTCTGCGTAAAAAAACTTTCCATGCACATCTCCCTTAAACTTTCCCCCTCTCACCTTGAAATTGTGACCCCTTGTAATTGACACCCCCACTCTTGGAAAAAGCTTGTTGCTATCCACCCTGTCCATACCTCATAATTTTGTAGACCTCAATCAAGTCCCCCCTCAACCTCCGTCTTTCCAACGAAAACAGTCCCAATCTACTCAACCTTTCTTCATACCTAGCACCCTCCATACCAGGCAACATCCTGGTGAACCTCCCCTGCACCCTCTCTAAAGCATCCACATCCTTCTGGTAATGTGGCGACCAGAACTGCATGCAGTATTCCAAATGTGGCCTAACCAAAGTCCTATACAACTGTAGCATAACCTGCCGACCCTTGTACTCAATACCCCGTCCGATGAAGGCAAGCGTGCTGTATGCCTTCTTGACCACTCTATCGACCTGCATTGCCACTTTCAGGGTACAATGGACCTGAACTCCCAGATCTCTTTGTACATCAATTTTCCCCAGGACTCTTCCATTGACTGTATAGTCCGCTCTTGAATTAGATCTTCCAAAATGCATCACCTCGCATTTGCCTGGATTGAACTCCATCTGCCATTTCTCTGCCCAACTCTCCAATCTATTTATATTTTGCTGTATTCTCTGACAGTCCTCCTCGCTATCTGCAACTCCACCAATCTTCGTATCATCTGCAAACTTGCTAATCAGGCCACCTATACCTTTGTCTAGATCACTTATGTATATCACAAACAACAGTGGTCCGAGCACGGATCCCTGTGGAACACCACTAGTCACCTTTCTCCATTTTGAGACACTCCCTTCCACCACTACTCTCTGTCTCCTGTTGTCCAGCCAGTTCTTTATCCATCTAGCTAGTACACCCTGAACCCCATACGACTTCACTTTTTCCATCAACCTGCCATGGAAAACTTTATCAAACGCCTTACTGAAGTCCATGTATATGACATGTACAGCCCTTCCCTCATCAATTAACGTTGTCACTTCCTCAAAGAATTCTATTAGGTTTGTAAGACATGACCTTCCCTGCACAAAACCATGCTGCCTATCACTGATAAGTCTATTTTCTTCCAAATGTGAATAGATCCTATCCCTCAGTATCTTCTCCAACAGTTTGCCTATCACTGACGCCAAGCTCACAGGTCTATAATTCCCTGGATTATCCCTGCTAACCTTCTTAAACAAAGGGACAACATTAGCAATGCTCCAGTTCTCCGGGACCTCACACGTGCTCAAGGATGCTGCAAAGATATGTTAAGGCCCTAGCTATTGCTTCCCTCAGTAACCTGGGATAGATCCCATCCGGACCTGGGGACTTGTCCACCTTAATGCCTTTTAGAATACCCAAAACTTCCCCCTTCCTTATGCCGACTTGATCTAGAGTATTTAAACATCCATCCTTAGCCTCAACATCCGTCATGTCCCTCTCCTTGGTGAATACCGATGTAAAGTACTCATTAAGAATCTCACCCATTTCCTCTGACTCCACGCATAAATTCACTCTTTTGTCTTTGAGTGGGCCAATCCTTTCTCTAGATACCCTCGTGCTCCTTATATACGAATAAAAGGCTTTGGGATTTTCCTTAACCCTGTTAGCCAAGATATTTCATGACCCCTTTTAGCCCTCTTTATTGCACGTTTGAGATTTGTCCTACTTTCCCGATATTCCTCCAAAGCTTAATCAGATTTAAGTCACCTAGATCTTATGTATGCTTCCTTTTTCATCTTGGCTAGTCTCTCAATTCCACCCGTCATCCATGGTTCCCTAATCTTGCCATTTCTATCCCTCATTTTTCTATAATCTGTCTACATATTTGTACCTCTCCTTCACGCTCGCTTTTGGGAAGTCTGTAGTAAAGCCCCAACAATGTTACTGCACCCTTCCTATTTCTTAGCTCTACCCATATTGTCTCAGTGCTCGAATCCTCCATCGTGTCCTCCTTAATCATAGCTGTGATATCATCTCTGACCAGTAATGCAACTCCTCCACCCCTTTTACCTCCCTCTCAATCCCTCCTGAAGCATCTATACCCTGGGATATTTAGTTGCCAGTCTTGCCCTTCCCTCAACCAAGTCTCCGTAATACCAATAACATCATATTCCCAGGTACTAATCCAAGCCCAAAGTTCATCTGCCTTACCTGCTACACTTTTCGCATTGAAACAAATGCACCTCAGACCAACTGTCCCTTTGCGTTCATCATCTCAATAACATCAGCCTCATTCAGAAGGAAAACCTCCTTGTATGATGTCGGGCTTGAGGTCTGTATTTTTCTTATGAATGTCTGACCATGTTCCTTTTTGAACCAAGTCAATCACCTGCCCCACCACTGAACTTACAGGCGAGAAATCCACAAGCGAGAAATACAAATTTGTTTTCAGGGTCATGCTTCATAGAATTTACAGAGCAGAAGGAGGCCATTCAGCCCATTGAGTCTGCACTGGCTCTTGGAAAGAGCACCCTACCCAAGGTCAACACCGCCACCCTATCCCCATAACCCAGTAACCCCACCCAACACTAACGGCAGTTTTGGACACTAAGGGCAATTTATCATGGCCAATCCACCTAACCCGCACATCTTTGGACTGTGGGAGGAAACCGGAGCACCCGGAGGAAACCCACGCACACACTGGGAGGATGTGCAGACTCCACACAGACAGTGACCCAAGCCAGAATCGAACCTGGGACCCTGAAGCTGTGAAGCAATTGTGCTATCCACAAGGCTACCGTGCTGCCCCTTTTTTGTTGAGTTGCACTCAACATTTTTGCTTGATTTGTAACGATTGTGTAATGACAATCGTAATACAACATCAGCATTCACATCTGACTTGTGACACTAGATATGGTAAGTGTGCACCAACAGTAACAATGACTATCTTTCAATCTATTAACTGCCAAAAAAGGCCCAAAGATTGTAGCCAAGGATCCATGATCCGTCAAAAGGGTAAAAAGACGCCCATAAAATGTAATGGTGCAACCTTCTTAAACAAATGAAGCTCAAAGCTTTTTCTAGCTCAGCGTAATTCACCTCTGTGCTAGTAATTGTTCCTGGAGCGAATGCTATCCGCCATTACTCTCCTGAAGGTATAATGTGCGAGACCCATTAGGGTCAGGTGTCATAAGCTATTTTAAACTTCATTTGTGGATTATAAAGAACGAACAGCTGTCTTCAGTAAAATTTCTTTCACTTCATTATATGCATTTTCACATTCTTCAGACCAGTGCCATGACTGTTTAACACATGGCAATGCATGCAATGGTTTCAATCGTGTTGCTAAATATGGAATAATTACTCAACCCTAAAAACAATCTTAATTGTGTCACATTTTGAGGACGTGGTGCTTCTAAGATTGCTGACGTTTACTTTGGTTCTTTGTTCAAGACGTCATTGTCGATAATATCACTAAGATATTTTATGGATGACTTGAAAAACTCACTTTTCCTTTATAACTCTCTGGCTGCGCCTTTGTAACTGCTCCAGATTTGTTAAATGTTCATGTTCAATTGAACTGTCAGCTAAATAACATTGCACCATTCAATCCGTTTAGAATTTGATCCATGGATCTTTGAAAAAGAACAGGCTCAGATGTTATGATCAGTTCATGATATCCCCACACAACTGGATTAATCGTTGTTTGAAAATCTCCACAAATTGTTACTGAGACATTCTGTTTTAATACAGGAATGATTGGTGTTGTCCAATCACTTATAGCAAAAGGTTCGATGATTCCTGTCTTTACTAATCTTTCTAGTTCTTCAACTTTAGGCCTGATGGCATATGGTACAGTTCTAGCTTTGAGACATTTGGACATGCTGAATGGCTTGGTTTTTAAGTGTATCTCAACTCCAGCCATAGAGCCTAGTTAATCTTCGAACACTTTCTTGTACTTCTCCAGAAGTTGTTGCAAGTTGAGTCTAATTTTAGCCAACCTTGCTTTGCCAAATAGAACAGGAAAATTTCCAGAGACGATGTGAAGAGGCAACTCCACCGACTTTCCATTTGCTTCTACTTTTGTTAAACCTCTGTTAAACCTTCACACTGGCGACAAGTGCTTCACCTGATGTCTGTGTGTGTGAGTCCGATACTGAGAATCTTCCGTTGCTCCTCACACCCTCCCACAATTAGTCTATGAAATTCTGCTTTCCAGCGATTTTTCGGCTTCAATTCTCTGACCCAAATCCTTGTCGACCGTTTTCTCTCCTGTTATATTTCCTTGTTGATTTCTTTGTTGCTGCAAAGAGAAAAATGCATCATACAAGGAGGTTTTCCTTCTGAATGAGGCTGATGTTATTTTCATTTTTAGTGACACTATTCACAGAACTCTTCAGCTGGAAGATAATATGCAATTTGCAAAGACTCTAAATAATATGCTGCTTTAAAAATTACATAAAGCCTTCCAGTCAAGTGAAAATAACAGACTACACGAGTAGAGTTTTATTTTGGCACTTTAGCATGGGACTTCTACTTTAAACATTTATTGTCATATTTGCTACCTCAGCAATTTTGAAAATTGATGTGATGGTTTGTACAAAATGAAACATTGAATATATAAACTCATGGTTATGCTTTTATATTTTTCAGCAAAGGAGCTAAACAGACTCTTAAGCGATTTGTAACGAAATAAAAACTGTCCTAGGTGATAAAGGAAACACTGAGATTTTTGAATTGAAATATATAGATCTGAAATTGTTATATTAGATGGGGAAGATTTTTTAAAAATGAAGAAAAAATTAACAACCCAAATTCAACCAATGGATCAGTGTGTTCTTTGTTCTAGTCTTTCAGTACAGTATGGACAGAACAATATTTTGTTGAATAAAGAATAGATCAGAAATGTTGATACACGAGTTAATAGCAGGATTCCTGTACCTATTATATCTATTTACAGCTGTGTAGTGCAGCAACATCTGTGCCATATGTTCTTGCTTTAGTTTACAGAAATACAATTGGCCTCCTCATTAATCACTGTGGTACAGATGGTGATGGTGATACGATGTATCATTAGTCACATTCTTTTCAGGCTACAGCAAATTAATCTTGAAAAAAGTTATGAATTTAAAATGTTCGGAAATCGCACAGTGTATCCAATAGCCTGAGGTGAAGACGGTGATGCATTAACTCGGCCAAGTTCTTATCAGCCTTTGGTCTATCTCAAACTGGTTCTATAATCTTCTTTTGCATAGGCATCGAATCAATTGCAGTGAGAATTTGATGCATGGAACATAAAGCTAACATATGGATTTGCATCAACCGTTTGACTCTTGTTGAAAACATCATCTATAACTTAGTAAACTATTTTTATACTATTTCGACTCCAACATATCATTGTCTACATCCAGATGGGTGGTTCTGTTGGATCACTTGATTCCTTTGATTCCCTCGTTAGTCAATAATCTATCTACCACTGCCCTAAAAATATTCGATGACCCTGCCACCATCACACTCTGAGAAAGAGAATTCTTGACGCATCATCCCCTGCAAGAAAAGATTTCTTCTTATCTCTACCTTAAATGGGAGACCCCTTATTATTAAACTGTGTCCAATAGTTCTCGTCTCTCACACAAGGAGAAACAATTTTTCAGCATTCACCCTGTCAAGTCCCCTCAGGATTTTAGATGTTTCAGTTAGACCACCTCTCATTCTTCTAAACTACAATGGATATAGGCCCAACCTTTCCTCGTAAGATAACTTCCCCATCCCAGGTGTCAGTCAACTGAACCTTTCTTTCTTTTAATACTACTAATGCATTTATATCCTTTCTGTAATAAGACAAAAACTGTACACGTGATCTCACCAATGTCCTGTACAAGTGCAGCCAAACATTCCTACTTTTCCCCATTCCTATTGCAATAAATGACAACATTCTATTTGCCTTCCGAACGAGTTGCATTCTAACATTTTGTGATTCATGTTCCAGGCGCCTAGATCCCTCTTGTGGCGCACAAAGACTCCGTGAGACGAATAGAGTGAAGTCGATGAGGCTTTATTAAGCGTGTCTGTTCCCCAGCAGCCCGATAGTAAACTGGCCTGCAGGGGAAGGCACCGGCTTCTTATACTTCGCCTTCAGGGCGGAGCATGAGGTCAACGGCCAACCAGGACCCGGGATCTGTCAGCCAATGACATTAGGGCTTCCAGTCCCACATGACCCCCAATACATACTACCACATTCACCCCTTGTCAAAAATGAACCCGGCGGGGTGATGCTTCGTAAGGTGGTAAGGGTTTACAGGGCTGGTCCTGGGAGGATAGAACAGTTACATGGTAGTACAGTATTGGACAGTATCGTTCTGTTACAACTATTTACAGAGGGTATAGGAAAAACAAAATGTTCATTGGACAGTCCATCTTTGTTTTACATCGACGCCACGAGTCGGTCGGGCGGTCTGGTCGTCCGTGTCGATCGCCTCAGCCCCGGCGGTGGTGGTGGTGCTTGTACCAGCGTTGTCGCCTCCGGGAGCCGCACAGTTTCAGCTGTCGGTGCAAAGGGGAGGGGGACTGATCCTCCTGGGAAGGGGGCGGTCGCGGGGTGCGGCGGTGGCAGGAAGGGGGGGCGGTTGGGTTGATGGTGTCGGGGGGGGTGTGCGTGGTGCCGGCGGGCGCCAGATCCTGCAGGGAGACCGTGTCCTGTCGGCCGTCGGGGTACTCCACGTAGGCGTACTGGGGGTTTGCGTGGAGGAGGTGAACCCTTTCGACCAACGGGTCCGCCTTATGTGCCCGCACGTGCTTTCGGAGCAGGATGGGTCCTGGGGCCGCCAGCCAGGTCGGCAGCGACGTTCCAGAGGAGGACCTCCTAGGGAAGACAAGGAGACGCTCGTGAGGCGTTTGATTAGTGCTTGTACATAATAACGACCGGATGGAATGGAGAGCGTCCGGGAGGACCTCCTGCCACCGTGAAACTGGGAGATCCCTGGACCGTAGGGCCAGTAGGACGGCCTTCCAGACCGTGCCGTTCTCCCTTTCTACTTGCCCGTTCCCCCGGGGGTTGTAGCTGGTCGTCCTGCTTGAAGCTATGCCCTTGCTGAGCAGGAACTGGCGCAGCTCGTCACTCATGAAAGAGGACCCCCGTCACTGTGGACGTATGCGGAGTAACCGAACAGCGTGAAGATGCTGTTCAGGGCTTTAATGACTGTGGCCGCGGTCATGTCGGAGCAGGGAATGGCAAAAGGGAAGTGGGAGTATTCGTCCACTACATTAAGGAAATACGTGTTGCGGTCGGTGGAGGGGAGGGGACCTTTGAAATCGAGACCGAGGCGTTCAAAGGGGCGGGAAGCCTTAATCAGGTGCGCTCCATCTGGCCTGAAAAAATGCGGTTTGCATTCTGCGCAGATGTGGCAGTCCCTTGTGACTGTACGGACCTCCTCTAAGGAGTATGGGAGATTGCGGGACTTGATGAAGTGGTAAAACCGAGTGACCCCCGGGTGGCAGAGGTCCTCGTGGAGGGCTTGGAGGCGGTCAATTTGTGCGTTGGCACATGTGCCGCGGGATAGGGCATCGGACGGCTCGTTCAGCTTTCCGGGCCGGTACAAGATCTCATAGTTGAAGGTGGAGAGTTCGATCCTCCACCGCAAGATCTTGTCGTTCTTGATCTTGCCCCGCTGTGCACGCTTAATAAATTGTGGCGCACAAAGACTCCGTGAGACGAATAGAGTGAAGTCGATGAGGCTTTATTAAGCGTGTCTGTTCCCCAGCAGCCCGATAGTAAACTGGCCTGCGGGGGAAGGCACCGGCTTCTTATACTTCGCCTTCAGGGCGGAGCATGAGGTCAACGGCCAACCAGGACCCGGGATCTGTCAGCCAATGACATTAGGGCTTCCAGTCCCACATGACCCCCAATACATACTACCACACCTCTGTTCCTCCGAGATATGCAATCTCGCTCCATTTAAATATATTGGGCTGGATTCTCCCAAAATGGGACTATGTCCTCACGCCGGCGTAAAAATGCTGGCGTTTTACTCTGAAGATTCCTGGGGAAAAGTGGAGCCGATTGAATGACGTGCAGGGGGCAAGCAGGGACAAAGTGATTCACGCAGCTTTAGCTGTGTATACAGGCCGCCACGTGAGCATCCCGACTGGCAATAGCAGGTTAGTTCCATGCCATCAGGAGCGGAAGATCGCTGGGCTGGCCTCTGGCAATGGGCCCCCCAGCCGCACTGAGAACACCGATATCGGGCCCAACGCCGGTCCGGCGATTCTCCGAGACCCGAGCATTGATTTTGGCATGGGGCTGCGGAGAATCCAGCCCATTGATTTTCTATTCTTCTTGCCAAAGTAGAAAAGGTCATGTTATACTCCTCAATATTTTGCCAATTCATTTTTTTAAAATTTAGAGCACCCAATTAAGGAGCAATTTAATATGGCCAAACCACCTAACCTGCATATCTTTGGGTTTATTTTAGAATCATAAGAATTACAGTGCAGAAGGAGGCCATTCAGCCCATCGCATCTGCACTGGCCCTTGGAAAGAGCACCCTACTTAAGCCGATGCCTCCACCCTATCCCCGTACCCAGTAACCCCACCTAACCTTTTTGGACATTAGGGGCAATTTCTCATGGCCAATCCACCTAATCTGCACATCTTTGGACTGGGAGGAAACCGGAGCACCCGGAGGAAACCCACGCACACACTGGGAGAACGTGCAGACTCCGCACAGACAGTGACCCAAGCTAGGAATCGAACCTGGGACCCTGGAGCTTTGAAGGAACTGTGCTAACCACTGTGCTACCGTGCTACCCACGGGAGTTGTGGGGGTGCAACCCACACTGACACGGGGAGAATGTGCAAAATCCAAACAAAGTGATCCGGGGCTAGGATCAATCCCGGGTCCTCACCGTGCTGCTCTCTTTTTTTTTTTTTTTTTGCCCATTCACTTAATATATCGATGTCCCACTGAAGATTTCCTCTGACCTCTTCACAACAGGTGGCACAGTGGTGAGCACTGCTGCCTCAGCGCCAGAGACCCTTGGTAAATTCCAGCCTTGGGTGACTGTGTGGAGTTTGCATATTCTGCCTGTGTCCTTGTGGGTTTCTTCCGGATGCTCCGGCTTCCTCCCACAGCCCAAAGATGTAGAAGTTAGGTGGATTGGCCATGCTAAATTTCCCCTTTGTGTCCAGGGATGTGCGGTTTAGGTGGTGAACGGGGTTGCAGGGATAGGGTGAGACCTGTTTGGGGTGTTCCTTCGGAGGGTCGGTGCAAACTCAATAGGTTGACTGACCTCTTTCTGCACTATCGAGCTTCTGCACGATACTTTCCTTCTATCTTTATATCAACAGAAAATTTCACAAATATACATTCGGTCCCTTCATCTAATTCATTGATACAAATTATCAATTGCGTTATGATTTTCTAAGTGCCCCACTATGACCTTCATAATCAGAGTCCAGCAATTTTCCTATGACAGATGGTAAGTTAGACATAGAACATACAGTGCAGAAGGAGGCCAGTCGGCCCATCGAGTCTGCACCGACCCACTTAAGCTCTTACTTCCACCCTATCCCCGTAACCCAAGAATGCCTCCTAACCTTTTTGGTCACTAAGGGTAATTTATCATGGCCAATCCACCTAACCCGCATGTATTTGGACTGTGGGAGGAAACCAGAGCACTCTGAGGAAACCCACGCAGACACTGGGAGAACGTGCAGACTCATCACAGACAGTGACCCAGCGGGGAATCGAACCTAGGACCCTGGTGCTGTGAAGCCACAGTGCTATCCACTTGTGCGACCGTGCTGCCCAGTTAATGGCCTACAGTTTCCTTTTTTGACTCCCTTCTTTCATAATAAAGGAGTCATATTTGCTACTTTTTAATCGGATGGGGACATTTCCAGAATCTAGGCCTACATTTTCAGGTTGGGGGTAACTTGGGAACACATCCCTGATGATTCGTGCAGGCCCAAAGCCATTTCCCACTCAAATCAGCATTAATTGACATAAGAGCATTAATTTGCAGCATTCCATGATGCCCTAGTGGTTAGGATTCGCTGCTCTCAACGCCGCACCTGGATTCGATTTCCGATCAGGGAAGAACGTTTTTGGGGTGGCATGGTGGTTAACACTACTACATCACAGCACCAGGTTCAATTCTGGTCTCGGGTGACTGTGTGGCATTTGCACTTTCTCCCCATGTCTGGGTGGGTTTCCTCTGGGTGCTGCAGTTTCTTCCTACAGTCCAACGATGTGCAGGTTAGGTGGATTGGCCATGATAGATCGCCGTTTAGTGTCCAGAAGGTTAGGTTGGGTTACTGGGTTCTGGGGAAAGGGTCAGGGCGTGGGCCTAGGTAGATACTCGTTCCAAGGGTCAGTGCAGATTTGATGGGCAGAACGGCCTCCTTCTGCACTGTAGAGATTCTATGATGGGAGTTCTGCCTGTCACCAGGAGAATGTCCCTCCATTACGTATAGCTGGCCATTCAGATTGTCGGGCAGCTCTCCAGTCATTCCAAGAACAGTTCAGCAATGGCCGAAAGATGTATTCATTAAACTTTTTCTTAATTAATAAATACTGCTTTTTACAAAAGCCTTTGCTGCTAGTAAGCCTCACTACAACTAACAAAATCTTAATTACAATAAATTGCATCAGTTCTGAAGATAATCAAGCAAAATATCAACCAACCACTTGTTTAGTTTCCTGGGTGATGTCATACTTTGATTTCTTTCAGAATGACACCGACCTGGACCGGACCGGACCGGACCTGGATCGGACCGGACCGGGCTCCAGATGCTGCTGACTGCCCGGATCCGGGTACTCTTTTCTCCTGCTCTCCCACAAACATGAATAGATGAATGCCTAATACTTTTCCTGGTATTGATTGAAGGGAAAAAATCAGCCAGGACATTGAAAACATTTCTTTTTGTAATGGCATCAGATGATCATTAATGCCTAGTGAGTCATTAGAACCAGATAGGATTCGTGTTGGTTGTTTTGTTATGCTCTTGACATAGCATAAGCTGCTTCCTTGATGTGCACTCTGACAAAGGAAGGTTCAGACTTGGAGATGGCTTTAACACGTTTATTAAACTATGAACAATTCTCCTACTTGGATTTGACGCTACTGTTAACCCTGCTATAGCTACTCAGACTGATGAACCAGTCTGCTACAATCCACGTGGTAGGTGTGGTGTTTAATCAACCCTGTGTCTGTACTCACTGAGTGTCTCCACTGGAAAGAGGAAGATCATGTTTGATGTGTCCTTTTATATGGGTTGGTGTAATGCCCTCCCGTGGTAGTGTCACCTCTGTGTATCGTGACTGCCAATTGGTCGTGTCCTACCTTACTGACCTATTGGTTGACTGTCTGTGTGTCATGTCTCTGGTGTTCCCTCTAGTGTCTAGCTAGTCTACGTGTATTTACATTAACCCCTTGTGTACTTGCAGCGAAGCATATCACCACATTGATGGCCTGTATCTGGGCCAGGGTATCTGGGGGTTTTACCACAAGGATGCGCTGGGGAATTATCCTGGCAGGTTGCCAGATAAGGATTGAATGGCAATTGCCTGGGAAGTTCAAACTTCCGATTGACAATTGCCCTGCACTGGGAACCATCCAAAAATGCAATTTAAATGGCAAACCTCATATGGTTCCAACTGTCTTACATCAATAGTTACCCAGAAACAGTTAGAGGAGTTAAAACCACTTCTAGCATCTGGGTAACCATAGAACTATCCTTCCCTGCCCCCCCCCCCATTGGACCCCTGACTACCCAACAACACCCCCACTACAAGCCTGTAACCTGTATTAGAGTCCCGTGACGCCCTGTGGGTTTCCTCTCATCCCCTCACACGGGAACCCCCCCCCCCCCCACTAATCCACAAACCCCTAGCTCCCCTACCACCCTGACTGGACGTCCCCTGACTGGAAAACATCACCCCCCCCCACCCCACCATTTGCATAATCTTCCCCGACCGCCCAGCTGCCACCTCCACGCGTTGTACAGCCCCCTCCCAAGCGTACACCCCCCCCCCCCCCCTCTTCAGGCTGCTCAACCCCACTTCACGATTGCAGACACCCAAAGCCACCAACCCCCCCCCCCCCCCCCCCGCACCACCAACCGCAACCCCAAAGCAAATTGACTTGTAAGCCCACCTACTCTTTGGCTTAAAAGTGGCTGGCCTTGGGCAGCACGGTGGCACAGTGGTTAGCATTGCTGCCTCACGGCGCCGAGGTCCCAGGTTCGATCCCGGCTCTGGGTCACTATCCGTGTAGAGTTTGCACATTCTCCCCGTGTTTGCGTGGGTTTCGCCCCGATAATCCAAAGATGTGCAGGATAGGTGGATTGGCCATATCTTTTTATTAACTTAATTGGAAAAAATGAATTGGGTACTCTTAAAAAAAAAAAAAAATGTTTTAAAAAGTGGCTGGCCCATTAAAAGTACCTGGATTCCGGCAGCTAGTGTTGTAAAAATGGGGGCATGGTCTCCTTGCATCTGACTGTGCAGCATTAGACAGATGGCCTCGGGAGCACGCTGGACTGATCAGTTCTCGGTCGGTCTGAGTTGGTAGGTCAGTGAGAAATAATCAAAGATTTTGAGGTTAAAAACTGGGGAGTGCAGCTGATTCTGATTGCGACTCAGTGGAAGTGTGTTGGCCCGTCTCAACCAGATGGCAGTTTCTTAAACAAAATGCAGCATTTCTTCAATCCTGCATTGACATGTTCTCTCAGATTAAGGGCTCAAAACCTGGAATATGGTTTGAACTCCCAGCCTCATGACTCAATAGTAACAAAGTTACCAACTGAGCTGAACTAACACTGCCGCATTGCATGTCCCAAATGGAACAAACGGAGTTTATTTGGTTTTCCGGCGCTCAATTGCTTCTCAACCATCACCCCCAACAACAGATTTGTTTTTTTAAAGAATTTAGAGTCCCTCACTTTTTTTCCCAATTAAGGGTCAATTTAGCTTGGCCAATTCACCTACCCTGCACATCTTTTTGGTTTGTGGGGCGAAACCCACGCAGACACGGGGAGAATGTACAAACTCCACCCAGGGCCGGGATCAAATCTAGGTCCTCGGCACCGTGAGACAGCAGCGCTAACCAGTGCGCCACCGTGCTGCCCTAACAGATTCATCCTGTCGTTCATGGCATTTTATTATGTGCAATTTGACATCGGATCTGTTCATCCTGGTGTTTGTGTGCAAATTGCTTTGACATGTTACTAACTGAAAGAATAAAATATTATACAGCGGCAAGTATTTCTTTCCTGTCAAAGAGATAGCTGTGTAGCAAGAATCTACGTTCACCTTTCAGCATATCTTGTATCAGAAGTATAATCCTCTTCTCTTAACAGCACATTTGAAAATGAATAAATGGATGTTCACAAATAGGGTTTTGCAAAGATTTCAAAAGCCAATATATTGACCTTCTGAGTAATTTCCTGCTTAACTACCCGTATACGATTTCTAAATTCTAAATCCTCATTTAAACCTGGTTTCAAAAGTAGAAAGGCTTGGTTCTACAGTTATGCTAATTGCCAAATTACATCTCCATCTTTTAATGTGAAATTAAATAGATACTGGGTAAAATGTGGCTGAATCAATCACACCTCCAGTGGAGCTGTTCGATGAGAATCAGAGGTCCACAAAATTACTTGCAGGATAAAATTCATGTATACACCCAATGTTAAAACCTTTGAACACTGATAGCAATTCCTGTTATAATGTAAACCGGTTAAAATGAGTGATTTAAATTGGAAGTTTCAATTAAAAATATGTATTGTCTGTCCAAAAACATTTTGATTGCTGTACCTCGCCTAAAGAGTTAAATGTTTATGATTAGCAGTTTGGTTGTGTATCGCGCTCTGGGAGACAGAACTAAACGACACACTTCATTGAACTTCATCTTCCAGGTTTCATGCTTATGAGGGTGTTCTTCTTGATTGCTTTTCATCTTGGCTGTGAAACCATTTGGTTGGAAGGCTGACATTGATTGATTAAGTGGAAGAGACCAATGTTTCATTGTGATAGCTGCCAAGCTTCACTCACTTTGTCAACAAATCAATGCTTTTTTTTCCTGAACACCCCAGCGTGCCTCCTGCTGTCATTGTGGAGAGAGATTAGAATCCATTGTCATATTGCAATTGACCGTTTCCTGCATTCTCAACCATGCAAAGTGCTTTGTCTGGTTTCATGGCAATTATGACATTATAAGGCAGTTGGCACAGTCACAGACAGCTTTTCTCTGCAATATACTGGGGCCTTGCACTTTTAACGCTTCAGTTCACAGAATCAGTAATTGGGAAGTTATAAAAAGAAATATGGTTCTATTTAAATGTTTAACATATGGCCTTTTTATGTACATGTGAATGCATCTGTCATATTCTTATTAACGTAAAACCATTTTTTGTGTGTATTAGGTGACATAAGAACAGAATGCATCTGGCGACAACTATAACAGGAACAGGTCTCGTAAGAATTTGACCCTGGTGGTTTCTGGGAACAGAAAGGCTTGCACAATTCTATGAGGGTACCAAGAGCTAAAAGAATTTTAATTAACTAATTATGCATGTTCCAGCAAAGTAGTCAATGTACAGACCCACAAAATATTTTAATATTTAATGGGGTTCTATTAAAACTATCTTGCTCTATTCAAAGATATTCAGAAAATATTACACTGTAACTAGCAAATAAGATAAAATAAGTTATGAAAAATATTGATTTTGTTGGGGGTGAAGGTTCATCTTTGAAAGCGACAAGCACTGCATGTTTACTCTGTACACTGAAGCACAATGCCATATATTCAAGTGACATTCCTCTTCCATTAAATCACTTACTGACATTTTCGTGGAAGCATAACACTAAAATGTCCTAGAAAGTGAAATGGCCTTTTCATCCTTTCAACAGTCTTTACAATCGTTTATAATATAAACTGATGAGGTCTGAACATTCAGGGGGAAGGAAATCACATCTGCCCTTTTTGAAAGATTTCATGCTTTTCCTCATGAGCTTCTTTCTGTCTGTGACCTTCCTATGTATAATAATTGAATGCAAGAAGATCGTTGCTATAAAAGGGTGAATTCCTGTCGATCATGGTCAGGATCATATGCATAAGATTAAGTGGTAAGATTTTAGGTCAACATAGGGGAACAGTATAGACCTGTTAAGGCTAATTGGGAAATGAAGGAAAAGGTACTGTTAGCACTTGTAGGCTTTCAAGCAGAATAATTTGCATTTGTGAGAGCTGGTAGGCAAGGATATTAAATATATTAATATTAAATTAGTTTAAAATCTGCTGATTTGTTTTGAATGTTGAATATTATATGTTGCACACCTGAGCTGCAGGTAAATTTGATGCCTGAAGGAAAGCAACTTATTTGCAATGACTAAGGCTCATTACTCGTGCGGCACCTCAACATCAAATTATTCATGAGTGGTACAAATGTTATTCTGCTCGAATGGTAGAGGTCCACGGGTCCCCAGCAGGTGAACTATTTGACACTTTGCAGTAGAATATATCTGCAATTTAGTGCAGAAGGCAAAATAATAGAGAAAACCATACTTTACAACAATGCTTTTCTTCTAATCCTAGACGATTTCCATTCTCATATTTTAGTTGACCCTCATGAATGTGTCCCAAATGTTTTCAATATTTTAAATATTCTTTCACTGGCTGTGTGCGTCACTGGCTAGACCAGATTTTCCCCCCATCCCTACTTGCCTTTGAGAAGATGATGGCCAGCTGAACCGCTGCAGACCATGTGGTGTAGATGCCCCCACAGTTGTTAGAGAAGGGAGTTGCAGGATTTTGACCCAGGGCAAGTGTAGGGAGGTTGATAGATTTCCAAGTCAGGATGGGGAGTGGTTTCCAGGGAAACCTGCAGCTCCTGGTTCCCCCATGCATCTGCCTCCATTGTCCTGTTAGATGGTAGAGGTTGCAGGTTTGGAAGGTGCTGTTGTAAGAGCCTTGATGAGTTGCTGCAGTGCATCTTGAAGGTACACACTGCTATCACTGTACATCAGTGATGGAGGGAGTGAATGTTAAAGGTGGTGGATGGGGTGCCAATCAAGTGGGCTGCTTTGGTCTGGATAGTGTCAAGTTTCTTGAGTGTTGTTGGATTTGCACAGGCAAATGGGGAGTATTCCATCACAATCCTAACTTGTACCTTGGAGAGAGTGGACAGGCTTTGGGAAGTCGGGAGGTGCGTTGCTCACTACAGAATTCCCAGCCTCTGGCCTGCTCTGGTAGCCACAGTATTTATATGGCTAGTCCCATTCAGTTTTTGGTCGATGGTAACCCCCAGGATGTTGAGAGTGGAGAATTTGGCAATGGTAATGCAAAAGAAGTAGGTTAGATTCTCTCCTTTGTCGGAGATGGTGATTACCTGGCACTTGTGTGGTGTAAATATAATTTGCTACATATAAGCCAAAGCCTGAAATGTTGGCCTGGTCTTGCTGCATGTAGATACAACTGAGGAGTCTCAGATGGTACTGAACATTGTGCAGTTATCAGGGAGCATTCCCACATCTGATTTTAGGATGGCGGAAAGGTCATTGATGAAGATGGTTGAGCCTAGGATGTCCTGTAGCTGTGATAACAGATCTCACAACCACAATCTTTGTTGCGCTGGGTATGATGCCAATCAGTGGAGAGTTTTTCCCTGATTCCCATTGGCTCCAGTTTTGCTAAGGTTCCTTGGTGCCACATTCTATCAAATGCTGCTTTGATGTCAAGAGCAGTCGTTTTCACCTCACTTGAGTTCAGCTTTTTTGTCCATGTTTGGACCAAGGCTTTAATAAGGTCAGGAGCCAAGTGGTCCCAATGGAATCCAAGCTGAGCATCAGTGAACAGGGTATTGCTGATTTAAGCGTCACTTGATAGCACTGTTCCAAAGATCCATAGCATCGCTATAGTGCAGAAGGAGGCCATTCTGCCCATCGAGTCTGCACCAACCCTCTGAAAGAGCACTCTACCCAGGCACACTCTCCCACCCTATCCCCATTATTCCACCTAACCTGCACATCTTTGGACTGTGGGAGGAAACCGGAGCACCTGGAGGAAACCCATGCAGACAAGGGGAGAACATGCAAACTGCACTAAGTCACACAAGGCCAGAATCGAACCGGGTCCCTGGCACTGTGAGGCAGCAATGCTAAACACTGTGCCACCGTGCTGCCCTTCATCATGTTGCTGATGATTGAAAGTAGCCTGATGGGGCAGTAAGTGGCCAGGCTGGATTTCTCCTGCTTTTTGCAGACAGGACATACTTGCCAATTTTCCATATTGCCCCATAGATGCCAGTGTAGTCACTGTACTGGAACAGCTTGGCTAGGGTTACGGCTAGTTCTGGAGTACAAATCTTCAGGAATGTTATCAGGAATCTTGGCCTTTTCAGTATCCATCTATTTCTGTCATTTCTTGTGGTATACATTTAAGAATATGAATATGTATTTGTATGTATCACTAGAAGGAGAATCATACAATGTATCATGTGACTCAGTCTTCGTCTCAAATCTCTGCATGCAGTGAGCAGACAACAACTCCTGTTTGAAAGCTCTGCACACAATGTAATACTGCTATTTCTCTGACCATTAAAAAATAAACCTACAAAAAATTTTTCAACCAATCATATATGTGTGGTTGATGCTTTGACATTTCTATAACAAATGAGCACAAGACTTATTTTATACAAATACAACATGGTGGCAGAATTTAATATTTTTAAAATGGTAGTAGCATTGACATTTTCAAGAATACCCTCGACAGGGTCACAGCAATTAGTCTCTTTTTTTAGACTGTAACAGCATTGAAGAGTTCTTAAAGTGCAGTATGGTGACTGTCGTGAAAAGCTTTGAAAACACAGGGTCATGTCACTGCTGAGACAACATGCTGGTAAGTAGACAATGTTGAAGTTAATATTAGCTTTACGTCAATGTTGGATGTTGATCTCCAGTGAGTGGTTGCAGTGCACAGCCTGTCAGTTGTGTAATTGAGACAGCATGTTGACAGGACCTGCACCATGCTTTGCTCACTAAGAACAGGTGCACTTGCTGAGAAGTCGGGACATGGACCAGATTGATTGCAAGCAAGAGTGAGTCATGAAAATCGGCCTAGTAAGGTTGCAATAGTGGCAGGCAAAATTGGGAGTAGATGGGAAAAAATGTAACAACACCACTGCTTGCTTTTTGGAGCATCCTGCCTCATTCCCACTTCAATTAATGTTCATGGGGAGAGTTTCAGAAAAGTGCAAGAAATCATCAACAGCAACACTCATCTCATGTACTGCAGTAACAGTGAAAATGCCATGGTGAGCCGAAGAACTACCTGAAACTGATAGGAAAATTTTGATTTAAAGCATTCACAACCTCAGTTTATACAATTGCAACAGCAACAATATTTGTTTCAACAGAGGGAAATTCCAGGGAATGTTCAAAAATGTCTAGAAATCCCCAAGCTTAATTTGGAATCCAACATATCTACTAACTGAGTTCCAAATATTTGAACAGTGTAATGTTATAATTTTATGACTAGAGTTTGAACCAGACCAGCAAGCCATAAATGTTCATCTAGCAATTGGAAATGAAGGTATAGATAGGCTAATGGGAGAAGAACAAAAAGATCCCAAAGAGATTTGGGCAAATTTGGAAGACTGGTTCAGTTATATTAAATTTCTGTCACATGGAATTCATATCATACTGTCAACTGTTCGGAAATAGAGCTGGTTTAAACAATTGATATTTTGTATTGTGGGTATTAGAAATAAGGTATAAGCTTAAGCTTAATTTATGTTTCTGTATTTGAGTGCTAAGAAAGGGTTCAAGCTTCAGTTTGCATCATGTTAAAGAAATCTGTCTGCATGTCTGTAGTTTACTTTCACTTGCAACTTTGCCTGCATTATAATCAAGGGGTTATAATGTAAAAGCAATTACAGGCAAGATGGTGCTTAGCATCCTGAGGCTCACGCCGAAAAGCAGAAGCAGTTGGCTTCAGTCTGGAATCAGGCTTTTCAGAGAAGCACAAGCAGGACGATACAGGGATGCAGAAAACCAATCCCAGAAGCTTAAGATCAGTGAGAAATCAGGGACTGAGGGTTCCACAAAATTAAAGGAGTAAAGAACAGAAATCTGGAGAAAAAGGTTCTGTCTAATGAAGTCTGGAGTAGAGAGAGAGGCTCTCAATTAAAGATAAAGCTGCAATGTGCAGGCCTGGAGACATTGACTGGTGAGAAACCAGACACCTGAAGGTATCCTAATGCTTGTGACACCTTAATACAGCCTGTGAAGCAGTGGTGTTCTGTTTGCATGGCTGGATACCTGAGAGATTGTGTGGAAGCTTGAATGCACATGGCGATGAAGGGCAGATCAATACCAAAAAGAGAGGTTGAAATCCTGGATGTGGATCCTTAGTGAAGGTATCCGAGAGAAAGCGTTGTGTGGGAGAAGATTTCATAAATGTGTCAAACGTCTGGGGGATTTGACGAGAAATCCACAAGTTGTTTTGAGTGGCATATGTCACTTGGTTTCAGAGTGTGGTGTGTCTGATCATGGGATGGGTTCTCCATTGCTGATCCTGGGAGCGTATTTCCCAATCCAGCCAAGAATGGAGCTCGGCCGAAAAATGGTATCAGCACTGGGTGCCAATCCAGTTCCGATGCTCCCATGCCCCTTCCACTGCCGGCAGCGAGCTACATGCTCCACATTAACTGGAGGAAGCAAATAGGCGATTTACATCCATTTGCATCTGGTTAACAGCTGGAAGCCCGAGCATCCACCCCACCCTCACCCCCTTGCCATTATGTACCAGCTCCACAGTGGGAAATCCTCCCAGCGGGATTTGGTGTGAGTTTTCCCAAATATGGCCCTGATGCAATGAATCCCGCGGACGGTCCCCACACATTGCAATTCCTGTCCCCTGCCTGACTCCACAGGCCTCCCCATCAGAGACTCCCATCAGAGACCCCCAGCAGACACCCCCATCAGGGATCCCTGACAAAGCTGAAGTCCAAGCAGTTGAGTGAAATATCATTGCATTTTCATGTACCCTTTCCTAACATCTGCCTCGGACAAAATTATTTATAACAGAAGCTGTTACAAGTGTCAAAGGCTTCCTCGAAAGCCAAGTACACTTCAAAGAGCTTCAAATCCATGGACAGCTTTTGAAATGCAAATCTTCCATTCAATTTCATACCGCAATACATTGCATTAGCCATTGATTGACAATGTTACTACTCCAGAGACAGGTGCTTGGTGGATTGCTGATCTATCTTTTTCACACATGAAAGCATCTCAGGTACCCTGCTTTGATGTTAACCACAGTGTTTATAAACACTTGTTATGATTGACAGCTGCTTACCACATCAAAAGCAGCAAAATGCATTCTGCTGCGAAAAAGAGGAAGTGAAATTGTGGTTCATCAATAATGTTTGCCAGGATTCAGATCATTGCTCCTTAGGAAGTCAATAACTACTCGCTACTGGCAAATTTAGACACAGGAGCAAGTGCCAATATACTACCTCTGAGAATTCTACAAGACATGTAGCCACAGAAGTGAAGGGTCAGTGAGAAACCTACTACTGTGAAATTTTCAGCATGAAACAGCTTAGTAATTCCAATTGAAGGATCCATTGTGCTTTCGTACAATCGCAATCAATCATCCTGAGTGTCACAGACATTCTACATTTTAGAAACCTGGAGGTCAGCAATTACAGGTCTACCAGCATGATGTGATCTTATATTTGTAATTAATCATTTGTAACTAGCCAGGTACCACAAGACCAACCTCCGAGGTTGCACCGACCACTTCAGTTCGTGATCTGACATATCAATATCTGGAATGTTGCGTCAGGACTAGCAGTTTTCACAGAATTACAACATGACATTTGAAGGAGGATGCATGTCTTGATCTGAGACATTTGAACACAAAGGTTGTCTACATAAATTATACACTTTGAAAGAGTTAAATCTGAAATTCTCAGGGAGAAAGTTATTTTCAAGACTTAATGCCAAACATCATTATTGGTCCGTACATCAAGTTGAGAAGTCCCAGTGTCTGATTATATTTAATAATCTTTATTGTCACAAGCAGGCATGTTGGCGACTTAGGCAAAAACAACAGCTATATGCTTAGATCTACAGGTTGACTTTATCAGGAATGAACTTGAAGGTGCTTTACAAATTGACCTGATGCATTTTGCACAACATAAATGTCCGAAACTGCAAGACGAAACAACATAAGATCCTACACTATGGAATGTCTAGAAAACCATCATTGAAGGAAGACCTGCCTCCTTTCAGTATTTCCACAAACACAAAGGTCCTTTTGGCCTTATCAGGAAAAGCTAGGCATCTCCTGGGCAGTCATTTTTAAAGGCAAGCAGGTTGTCATATTGTACATTTTATGATGTGATGTACTATAACAACCTCTTCACTCACAAATGGACATAGATAGGATGTAAAGATGAAAAAGAGAGACAGCCTACTGGCTGGGTATGAACAACTACATTATGAAAAAGTGTGAGGCATATCAAGACTATATGCCAAAGCAGGAGGGTAGCCAGGGAAAGGGGGGTCCCACTGAAGGACAGGGGAGGGAATCTATGTGTGGAGCCAGAGGAAATGGGCAAGGTACGAAATTAATACTATGCATCAGTATTCACCAAAGAGAAGGAATTGGTGGATGTTGAATCTGGAGAAGAGTGTGCAGATAGCCTGGGTCACATTGCGATCCAAAAAGATGAGGTGTTGGGCGTCTTGAAAAATATTACGGTGGATAAGTCCCCAGGGCCTGATGGGATCTACCCCCAAATACTGAAGGAGGCAAGAGAGGAAATTGCGGAGGCCTTGACAGAAATCTTTGGATCCTCACTGTCTTCAGGTGGACTGGAGAATAGCCAATGTTGTTCTTTTGTTTAAGAAGGGTAGCAAGGATAATCCGGGAACTATAGGTCAGTGAGCCTTACGTCAATGGTAGGGAAATTACTGGAGAGAATTCTTCGAGACGGGATCTACTTCCATTTGGAAGCAAGTGGACGTATTAGTGAGAGGCAGCATGGTTTTGTGAAGGGGAGGTCGTGTCTCACCAACTTGATGGAGTTTTTCAAGGAGGTCACAAAGATGATTGCTGCATGTAGGGCAGCGGATGTTGTCTATATGGACTTTGGTAAGGCCTTTGACAAGGTCCCTCATGGCAGACTGGTACAAAAGGTGAAGTCACACAGGATCAGAGGTGAGCTGGCAAGATGGATACAGAACTGGCTAGGTCATAGAAGGCAGAGAGTATCAATGGAAGGCAGCTTTTCTGATTGGAGGGCTGTGACTAGTGGAGTTCCACGGGGATCAGTGTTGGGACCTTTGCTGTTCATACTTTATATAAATGATTTGGAGGAAAATATAACTGGTCTGATTAGTAAGTTTGCAGACGACACAAAGGCTGATGGAATTGCGGATAGCGATGAGGACTGTCGGAGGATACAGCAGGATTTAGATCGGTTGGAGACTTAGGCGGAGAAATGGCAGATGGAGTTTAATCCGGACAAATATGAGGTAATGCATTTTGGAAGGTCTAATACAGGTAGGGAATATACAGTGAATGGTAAACCCTCAAGAGTATTGACAGTCAGAGAGATCTAGGTGTACATGTCCACAGGTCACTGAAAGGGGCAACACAGGTGGAAAGGGTAGTCAAGAAGGCATACGACATGCTTGCCTTCATTGGCCGGGGCTTGAGTATAAGAATTGGCAAGTCATGTTGCAGCTGTATGGAACCTTAGTTAGGCCACACTTGGAGTATAGTGTTCAATTCTGGTCGCCACACTATCAGAAGGATGTGGAGGCTTTAGAGGGTGCAGAAGAGATTTACCAGGATGTTGCCTGGTATGGAGGGCATTAGCTATGATGAGAGGTTGAATAAACTTGGTTTGTTCTCACTGGAACGATGGAGGTTGAGGGGCGACCTGATAGAGGTCTACAAAATTATGAGGGACATAGACAGAGTGGATAATCAGAGACTTTTTCCCAGGGTAGAGGGGTCAATTACTAGGGGGCATAGGTTTAAGGTGCGAGGGGCAAGGTTTAGAGGAGATGTACGAGGCAGGTATTTTACACATAGGGTAGTGGGTGCCTGGAACTCGCTGCCAGAGGAGGTGGAGGAAGCAGGGACAATAGTGACTTTAAGAGGCATCTTGACAAATACATGAATAGGAATAGAGGCATACAGACCGTGGAAATGTAGAAGATTTTAGTTTAGACGGGCAGCATGGTCGGCACAGGCTTGGAGGGCCGAAATGCCTGTTGTTGTGCTGTAATTTTCTTTGTTCTTTGTTCAGCATAAGGAAACACTTGTACTACATGAAGTTATTGGTTCAAGCTTGCTTCCCACCTTTTCCATTGCCGTGGTACTGATTTCTTAGTTGTCACTGATTACTTTTCCAAATACCCTATCATCAGCCAATTGCATAATACATCAAGTGTAAGTGTAGCATGCATTCTAAGTTATTTTCCGTTTATTTTGTACACCCAGGGAGATAATTGCAGATAACAGTACTCAATTTATTGATAAGCCATTCCGGAATTGAGAAGTGAAATATCGATCACACACCAGTAGACCACTCAGTCCCTTCAACCTGCTCTGTCATTGAATAAGATCATGGCTCATCTGATTGTAACCACAACTTCACATTCTTTTAATTGTTACAAGTAGGCTTACATTAACACTGCAATGAAGTTACTGTGAAAAGCCCCTAGTCGCCACATTCCGGCACCTGTTCGGGTACACAGTGGAAGAATTCAGACTGTCCAAATGACCTAACAGCATGTCTTTCAGGACTTGTGGGAGGAAACCGGAGCACCCGGAGGAAACCCACGCAGACACAAGGAGAATGTGTAGACTCCACACAGACAGTGACCCAAGCCGGGAATCGGACCTGGGACCCTGGCGCTGTGAAGCAACAGTGCTAACCACTGTGCTACTGTCCCATCTACTGCAATAACCTTTCATCCCCTTGCATAACAAGCATCTATCTACCTCTGTCTTAAAAAAAGATCTAAACCATCTGCTTCCACCACCTTTTGAGAGAGTTCCAAAGAACTCCAGAGAGAGGAAATAAATTCTCCCCATCTGTTATAAATGGGAGACCCCGGGCAGGATTCTCCCTTTCTGAGACTAAGTATTGACGCCAACACAGAATTCATGGACTTTCACGACAGCAAAACTGGCGCTGAACCTGGACCGATTCTACTACTGTTAAGGTGTTAGCACCAGCACCACGTGGAACACAATCGATTCCAATGAAAAACCTTGCCAGACTCGCTGGTTTCGCGATTGACACTCAGGAGGCTGACAGGCTGCAGCCGCATGCACACATTCCGCCTGCCAAACACACACTATCCCAGCCAACAAGATGGCAGCGGGGAGAGCAGTTCCATGTTTCACTGACGCCCAGCTGGAGACCCTCCTGGACGCCGTGGAGGAGAGGAGGTTGACCCTGTACCCCAGCCCGGGAAGGAGGCTGCCAGCTGCCGCTATTCGTCGTGCCTGGCAACATTGTCCATATGGGCCAGCAGTGCTGGAAGAAACTGCACAACCTCCGCAGGACGGCCAGGGTGAGTAGGCAACAATGTGCCCATGACATAAACCCCCTCCCACACACCCCAACCCGGAGGGCTGGTGAAACCCACCTTGCACCACATGCCAGCTCCCATACTGGCCCCAATGGCCAGGTACCCTGGCCACTGAGGTCACGAGCTCCCCGCCCCTTGCGCTGCATGCATCAGACTGTCTAATACTGTCATTTTCTGTGTGTGTCCCCCCTTTCCTCAGGAGAAGGCTGCGCACAACCGCCGGGAGTGGTCTTTGTCGGCGGCCCAGAAGAAAGGTAGGTCGCTGAGGTGGAGCTCGGCCCAGGCGAGGACGTGAGACCCCTCTTAGTTGTGGTTCCCGATGACACGTATGTCAATCACCCCCACCCCAGCACCACCCTCACCCCCACATCACCCTACACCACCCGCGCTCACACTATACCATCCACATTCCGACCCTGCCCTCACACACCATATCTACACCACGACCCCCGGCACGCAATCTAATCATGGGTCTTGCCTTGTGTCTTACCAGACCTGCTGGAGTTGGGGGCGGGTCCATCAGTCCACCCGTGCCACAGCCAGAGATGTCCCATGAGCCGGGCAATGACGCTGAGGGCAGCTCAGACACCAGCCCTCCGCCCGAGTCTCAGGAGACCCCGAAGCCCGTGTCGGAGGATGACAGTGATTTTCTGTTACAGCTGTCTCCAACAACCTCCTCCATCCCAGAGATACTCACCTCAGTTGGGGACTTGAGAGAAGACACTTTCTGGTGCTCAATAAACAGCTGCACTGGTACAGCAGATGGAGATAGGAACTCCCGAGGGGGCAAAAGGTCGGAGGGCAGGCTGAACCGAGGAACTAGCTGCCGTCCAGAAGGGTCTCTAGCTTCTGGAACAGACAGTCCTATACATAGAGGAGATGCAGTCGCAGAGCCAGAGACTACATGAGGGGTTGTCGGCGAGCATCAAACCCTGCAGGTGCAGTTTGAGGAGTCCAAACATGTGCAGGAGCAGAAGGTGGTGTCAACAATGTGTGCCATCCAGGCCAACACCGCACAGATGGCATACACGGTGGAGGCATTGGGGGCGGTGGTTTTGGCTATGGATCAGCATGTCCAAGGCCTGGGGCATTCTGTGCAGACACTGGCCAAGGCCCAGGACAGGGTTGGCGTCTCACAGGCGACCGTATCCCAGAGCCACGTGGAAATCTCAGTGCTGCTCCTGAGTGTGGCCCCGTCACAGCAGGCCATTAACAGACAGCCGGATTCCTCCATCTCACTGCTTGTCAATGGGATTTCCCATTGAAGCCACCCCACGCTACTGAGACGCCCATGAGCGGGGGGTGTGCTGCCTGCGAGAAAGGTGAATCACAATGGCCAGAGAATTCCAGCCACTGTCTAGCAAGTCTTCAGCAACTAAACTTACCTCATGTCACTGCCAGGTTTCATATCTACACTGACAACACCGTACTCACCTTACCACCAACTTTCTCAATTGTGTATTTCAAAGGAATTGATCTCACCTCACGGAGCCCTCTGCTAGCAATACACAAAGTGAGCAACTACCTCCACACAAGCACATGTATTTTGCAGATGGAGAGAATTGGCAACACACACAACATCCCGAGAACTGTTCATGGTCAGCCTAAACGCAGCCCTCCGAGTGAAAGAACAGGCTGTTCAAAGTCATATCCCCATGTAGTCACCAGGTCTGATTGAATCAGCTGACAACCCTGTCTTCCAAGGTTACGAAGCATAGGTAACACCTCAAAAATGTAATAATACAAATCTTCTTGTTACAATTTGAATGTTCCCTGTTATACAGTGTTGTTTTTGCCAATTGTTATGTTCCATAATGATTATTTGTTAGTGTACATATTCATGTTAGACAGCATTTATTTTTCTCAAGAAAAGAGGGGTGTTGTGATAGTGTGCTTGCTAATATGGAAAGTACACTCATTAAAATATATGGGTCGGGATTCTCTGGCCTCTCTGCCACGGGTTTTCCAGGGGCGGGGGGGTGGGGGGGGGGCGACACATCATTCACGCAGCCACAGGGAGAATGTGCAAACACCACGTGGACAGTAACCCGGGGCCGGGATTGAATCTCTGTGCTGTCAGGCAGCAGTGCTAACCACTGCACCATCATGTCACCCTTTATGCCTACCTTTAACTTGTATTGAGTGATAATACAACATCCACTGTTACTGATTTGTCACACTGCTATCTAACATGCAGTGCTGCAGAAACAGAAATTTCCTCAAACTAATTATGGGTGAGACCGATCGACTTCAGTCCCTTCTGCAGACTCTGTTTCCTTATTACTAACATTAGCCCTCTCCCTGGTCACCTGAGACTGAACCAGACATTCACTATTTAGGCATTCTGTTTGTCTGATCTGAGCTTTCAACCAAGTATCCATTACCGAGATGATTGCTCCTTTATCTCCATTATAACACCTGTGTGTGCCCTGGTTCAGCTCATTTGCTGCTGAAAACGTTATTGCTACCTTTGTTCCTTCCAGCCTTCAGTATTCCAATGCCGCCCTGCTGGCTTCCCAGCTTCCACCCTATATAAACCTGAGCTCACCTAAAACTTTGCTGCCCATCGACTCAGAGAACCCCTACAGTGCAGAAGGAGGCCATTCGGCGCATCGAGTCTACACCAACCCTCTGAAAGAGCACCGTACTGAGGCCTAATCCTCCACCCTATCCCCGTAACCCTACCTAGGAGCAATTTAGCATAGCCAACCCACCTAACTGCACATTTTTGGATTGTGGGAAGAAACTTGAGCACCCGGAAGTAACCCATGCAGAAACGGGACAAGTATGCAAACTCCACACAGTCACCTGAGTTCAGAATAGAACCAGAATAGCACAATTGCTTCACAGCTCCAGGGTCACAGCTCCAGGGTCCCAGGTTCGATTCCAGCTTGGGTCACTGTCTGTGCGGAGTCTGCACATCCTCCCCGTGTGTGCGTGGGTTTCCTCCGGGTGCTCCGGTTTCCTCCCACAGTCCAAAGATGTGCAGTTAGGTGGATTGGCCATGATAAATTGCCCTTCGTGTCCAAAATTGCCGTTAGTGTTGGGTGGGGTTGCTGGGTTATGGGGATATGGTGGAGAATGTGGACCTTGGGTGGGGTACTCTTTCCAAGAGCCAGTGCAGACTCGATGGGCCGAATGACCTTCTTCTGCACTGTAAATTCTATGAAAGAATCCCGGGTGCTGTGAGGCAGCAATGCTAACCACTGTGCCACCGTACCACTCCTATCCTAAAGAAAATTCAGCATGTCCACATTGACTCTTACCAGATGCACCATAGAAAGCATCCTCTCTGGCTGCATCACAGCCTGGTATGGCAATTGCTCAGCCCAAGCCCGTAAGAAACCACAGAGTCGTGAACACAGCCCAGTCCATTACGCGAACCCGCCTCCCATCCATTGACTCTGTCTACATCTCCCGCTGCTTTGGGAAAGCGAGCAGCATAATTAAAGACCCCTCCCACCTGGCTTACTCGCTCTTCCAACCTCTTCCATCAGGCAGAAGATACAATAGTCTGAGAACACACACCAAAAAACAGCTTCTTCTCCACTGTCACCAAAGTCCTGAATGAACTGATCTCTCTATGCATCTTCTCTACTATGGTAGCTCTACATTCAGTATGCTTTACCAAGAATCACAGAAAAATACAGTGCAGAAAAGACCCTTCGGCCCACCGAGTCGGCACCGCTGCATGAAGGGCACCTGATCTGCCAATCCTAATCCCATTTGCCAGACTTGACCCATAGCCTCGAGTGTTAAGATGTGCCAAGTGCTCATCCAGGTACTTTTTAAGGGATGTGAGGCAACCCGCCTCTACCATCCTCCCAGGCAGTGCATTCCAGACTGTCACCATCATCTGGGTAAAAAGGTTTTCCTCCAATCCCCCCTGCCTCCCACCCCTCACCTTGAACTTGTCCTCTCGTAACTGACCCTTCAACTAAGGGGTACGCTGCTCCATATCCACACTGTGCATGCCCCTCATAATATCTTGTACACCTCGATCAGGTCGCCCCTCTGTCTTCTCTTCTCCAGCGACAACAACCCGAGCCTATCCAACCTCTCTTCATAACTAAAATGTATCATCCCAGGCAACATCCTGGTGAAACGCCTCTGCACCCGCTCCAGTGCAATCACATCCTTCCTATAATGTGGCGACCAGAACTGCACACAGTACTCCAGCTGTGGCCTCACCAATGTTCTATATAACTCCAACATGACTTCCTTGCTTTTGTGCCACAATTGATAAAGGCAAGTGTACCATATGCATTTTTCACCACTGTATTAACGTGCCCTTCTGCCTTCAGAGATCTATTTAAAAACATGCCACGGTCTCTTTGTTCCTCAGGACTTCCCAGTGTAATGCCATTCATTGAATATTTCCTTGCTCCTTCCAAAGTGTAACATCTCAGACTTTTCAGGATTAAATTCCATCTGCCACCTTTTTTGCCCATTTGACCAGCCTGTCTATATTTTCCTGTAACCCAAGGCTCTCAGCCTCACTGTTAACCACCCGGCCTATCTTTGTGTCATCCACAAACTTACCGATCCTACCCCCCACGTAGTCATCTAAGTCATTTATATAAATGATGAATAACAGGGGACCCAGCACAGATCCCTGGTCACTGGCTTCCAGTCAGTAAAGCAGCCGTCTGTCGTCACCCTCTGTTTCCGACAGCTGAGCCAGCTTTGAATCTTAGTTACCCTGTATCTCATGTGCAGTTGCCTTTTTTATAAGTCTCCCATGTGGGACCTTGTCAAATGCTTTGCCGAAATCCTTGTAAACCACATCAACTGCACTACCCTCATCTACACACGTAGTCATGTGCTTAAAAAATACAATCAAATTTGTTCGGCATGACCTCCCTCTGACAAAGCCATGCTGACTATTCCTGATTAAACCTTGCCTCTCCAAGTGGAGATAGATTCTCTCCTTCAGAATTTTCTCCATTAGTTTTGCCACCTCTAACGTGAGACTCACTGGCCTGTAGTTCCCTGGCTTATGGCTACAGACTTCCTTAAACAGTGGGACCACATTTGCCATTCTCCAGTCCCTGGCACCTCTCCTGTGGCCATGGAAGAGTTAAAAATTTGGGCCACGGCCCCTGCAATCTCCTCTCTCACCACCCACAACACAATTCATCCAGACCTGGGGATTTCTCTACTTTTAAGCCTGCCCACACCTCCAATAACTTGTCCCTCCCTATGACAACTTGCTCAATAACCTCACAGTCTCTCTCCCCAAGTTCCACATCTGCTGCCTCATTCTCTTGGGTGAAGACAGATGTGAAATATTCATTTAACATCCTGCCAAATCCTCTGGCTCTGCCCTACTTTTTCCCTCATTATCCTCATCCCATTGATATACTGATGGAATATCTTGGGATTTTCCCTACTTTTACCATTTCAAGATATCTCATATCCCCTCTTTGCTCTCCGAATTGTTTTCTTAAGATCCATCCTGCACTTTCTGTACTCCACTAATGCCTCTGTTCATTTGCTCCCCTTGTACTTCTTAAAGCCTCTCTCTTCCTTCTCATTGTATCCTGAATATCTCAGCTCATCCATGGTTGTCTGGGCTTGTTACTCCTTCCTATTACACTAGAGGGAACATGTTGGGCCTGTACCCTCCCCATTTCATCTTTGAACAACCCCTATGTTTCCCCCCCCCCCCCCCCCCCCCCCCCCACCGAAGATCTTTTTCTGCAATTTGTCTATTTCCTGCCCATATAAAACTTAAATTGCACCATGTTGAGGCCGTGGGCGACATTCTCCGACCCCCCGCCGGGTCGGAGAATCGCCGGGGGCTGGCGTGAATCCCGCGCCCGCCGGTTGCCGAAGTCTCCGGCACCGGATATTCGGCAGGGGCGGGAATCGCACCGCGCCGGTTGGCGGGCCCCCCCCCGCTCGATTCTCCGGCCCGGATGGGCCGAAGTCCCGCTGCCAAAATGCCTGTCCCGCCGGCATAAATTAAACCATCTACCTTACCGGCGGGACAAGGCGGCGCGGGCGGGCTCCGGGGTCCTGGGGGGGGCGCGGGGCGATCTGGCCCCGGGAGGTGCCCCCACGGTGGCCTGGCCTGCGATCGGGGCCCACCGATCCGCGAGCGGGCCTGTGCCATGGGGGCACTCTTTCCCTTCCGCCTCTGCCACGGTCTCCACCATGGCGGAGGCGGAAGAGACTCCCTCCACAGCGCATGCATGGGAAACTGTCAGCGGCCGCTGACGCTCCCGTGCATGTGCCGCCAGGAGATATCATTTCCGCGCCAGCTGGCGGGGCACCAAAGGGCGTTTCTGCCAGCTGGCGGGGCGGAAATTCCTCCGGCGTCGGCCTAGCCCCTTAAGGTTGTGGCTCGGCCCCCAAAGATGCGGAGCACTCCTCACCTTTGGGGCGGCGCGATGCCCATCTGATTGGGGCCATTTTGGGCGCCAGTCAACGGACATCGCGCCGTTTCTGGAGAATTTCGCCCCGTATCACACCATCACATCAACCACCTGTCCGGCTTCATTCCCCAGAATTAGGTCCAGCACTGCACCATCCCATGCTGGGCCCTCTCCATGTTGAGCAAAAAGTTCTCTTGTATACATTTTATGAACTCTGCTCCATCTGAGCCCTTAACACAATGACTATCCCAGGGCGGGATTCTCCGACCCCACGCCGGGTCGGAGAATCGCTGGGGGCTGGCGTGAATCCCACCCCAGCTGGTTGCCAAATTCTCTGGCACCGGATATTCGGCGGGGGTGGGAATTGCGCCGTGCCGGTTGGCGGGCCCCCCCCCGGCGATTCTCCGGCCCGCGATGGGCCGAAGTCCCGCTGCTGGAATGCCTGTCCCGTCGGCGAGAATCAAACCACCTCTCTTACCGGCGGGACAAGGCAGCGCGGGCGGGCTCCGGGGTCCTGGGGGGGGCGCGGGGCGAGCTGGCCCCGGGGGGTGCCCCCACGGTGGCCTGGCCCGCGATCGGGGCCCACCGATCCGCGGGCGGGCCTGTGCCGTGGGGACACTCTTTTCCTTCCACCTTCGCCACGGTCTCCACTATGGCGGAGGCGGAAGAGACCCCCTCCACTGCGCATGCACGGGGATGCCGTGAGCGGCCGCTGATGCTCCCGCGCATGCGCCGCACGGCAAAGTCATTTCCGTGCCAGCTGGCGGGGTGCCAAAGGCCTTTCCCGCCAGCCGGCGGGGCGGAAATCAGTCCGGCGCGAGCCTAGCCCCTCAAGGTGAGGGCTCGCCCCTCAAGATGCGGAGAATTCTGCACCTTTGGGGCGGTGCGTTGCCAGACTGATTCACGCCGTTTTTGACGCCGGTCGACGGACATCGTGCCGATTGCGGTGAATCCCGCTCAGTTAATGTTGGGAAAAAGTTGAAATCACCCACTATAATTACCCTATTATTATTTTTACACACTTCTGCAAATTGCGCACATATTTGCTCCTCAATATCCCGCTGACTATCTGGGGGCCTATAATAAACACTGAGCAACATAGCTATCCCTTTTTTATCCCTAAACTCTATCCACAAAACTTCATTTAATGCCATCCCCAATATACCATTTCTCCTTATTGCAGTAATTGACTCCTTAACTAATAGTGCAATGCCTCTCTCTTTTTTGTGCACCTTCCCCTGTCCTTTCTGAAGATTCTGTATTATGGGATATTAAGTTGCCAATGCTGTCCTTCCCTCAACCATGTCTCAGTGATGGTTGCTATATCATAATTTCACGTGTCAACCCTCTCCATTAACTCATCCGTTTTACCTGTAATACTCCTGGCATTAAAGTAGAGGCCATTCAGCCTTGTCTTACTCTCCTGAAACTCACTACTGCTGTATTCCCTTTGATTTGATTGTTTTCTGTGCGACACTGTGTCCCTATTCTGCTAACTGTCTGCGTCCCCTCCCCCTGCCAAATTAGTTGGAACTCCTCCCAACAGCATGAGCAAGCCCACTAGCAAGGATGTTAGTCCCGCTCTGGTTTAGATGTAGACCGTCCTGCTTGTACAGGTCCCACCTTCCCCAGAAATGGTCCCAGTGGTCCAGGAATCTAAAACCCTCCCTCCTGCACCAACTCTTAAGCCACGCATTCATCTGTGCTATTCTCCTATTTCTATACTCGTTAGCTGCGGCACACTGGGAGCAATCCAGAGATTACAACCCGAGAGGTCCTTCTTTTTAGTCTAAAGCCCAGCTCCCTGAATTCCTGGTGCAAGACCTTATCCCTCTTTCTACCTATGTCATTGGTACCAATATGTACCATGACCTCTGCCTTATCACCCTCCCTCTTCAGGATGCGCTGCAGTCATTCAGTGACATCCCGGACCCTGGCACTAGGGAGGCAACACACCATCCTGGAGTCTTTTTCACAACCACAGAAGTGCCTATCTGTGTCCCTGACTATGGAGTCCCCAAGACTATTGCTCTTCTGTGCTTTGACCTTCCCTACTGAACAACAGAGCCAGCCGTGGTTCCACTGCTCTGGCCGCTGCTGTTGTTTTCCCCCAAAAGACCACCCTCCCCCCAAACAGTATCCAAAACGGTATTCTTGTTAGAGAGGGGGAGAGCCACGGGTGATACCTGCACTGACTGCCTATCAATTATAGTGGTCATCTATCTGCTTGCTTGCACCTTGGATATAACAATGTCTCTATAACTCCTATCTATGACGTTCTCCACCATCTGCATGCTCTTAAGTGCATCCAACTGCTGCTCCAACCAAACCAAACCAAATCTGTGAAGAGCTGCCATTGCGTACACTTCCTGCAGATGTAGTCATCTGGAATGCTGGAAGGGTCATGGACCTCCCACATCTCACAGTTAGCGCACTGCACCCTGCTGACTGACATTTCTTACACCTATTAATTAAGTCAAAATAAATAGTTATTAAATTAGTTAATTACGTTAAAGTAAATACTAAATTCACATTAAAATTAACTATATGGACCCTTGCACTAGATTACTCTGATAAATATTAAATGCTAAATACACTAATCTAATTCTTCCTCTACTTAGTTAATTATTCAAGTTTTTCAAATTTAAAACAGATTCCCACCAGCCAATCAGGTTGTCACTTTTAATGTCACTTTTCTGTCTTTTTCCCAGTGCGCGATACCCAACAGGTAAGTTATTTACAGTTACTGTTCTGAAGCTCCTCCTCCCCGAGTTCGTGCCAACTCTGCTCCCTGACGACTAGGCCGCAAATCCGCAAGGTAAGTTATTTACACTTGCTGTTCTGAAGCTTCGCCTCCCCTAGTTTCGGCCAATTCTGCTCCGTGCTGACCACTGAGATTAATTCCAATTTTCTATGGCCCTTCTTTGCCAATGTCGATGTCCATTTATTTACATTGTGTATTTATCATATACCTATATTTTCATGTATGTTATGATCTGCCTGGATGGTACGCAGGACAATACTTTTCATTGTACCTCAGTACACATGACAATAAATCGAAATCAAAATATAAATCTAACACACATTGCGGTGAACCACTGTATTATGGGATGTAAGGTAGGACCTGCACTACTGGTTTGCCGGTAGCCCCAGCCGGCTGGCTCTGCCCACTAAGATCTGTATTAATATGCGTGACCTCCATTGCCCTGCCATTTCGCCAGCTGCAGCAGGAGGCCACGCACCTGACTGCAATAAAGTCACAGTTGTACCCAATCTGCGCCTTTGTGCAATTGATTGCGCATCAATTGATTACAGTCAGATTTTTCCACAGAATGGATATCAGATTCAAACCAGATCACCTGCAGCTGGATCCGCAGTCGCCCGACGCCAGAAAAGACTTTACTCACTGGCTAGCCTGTTTTGAGGCCTACATCAACGCTGCGGACCCCGCGCCAACGGAGGCTCAGAAGATAAACGTCCTGTACTCCAGATTGAGTTCCAGCGTGTTCCCGTTGATCCAAGACGCCTCGAATTACGTGAAAGCAATGGCACTCCTGAAAGAACACTGCTCAGAAGATGAACATGCTCTTTGCCAGGCATGTACTCGCCACCCGCTCGCAACTACCTGGTGAGTCCATCGAAGACTTCTGGCACTCCCCAATTCCACTCGTCTGGGACTGGGACTGCCAGGCCGTTACGGCTGCTGAACACGCTAATCTCCTCATGCGCGATGCTTTCGTGACGGGGATTGCGTCGGACCGCATCCGAGAACAATTACTGGAAGGGGCCACGCTCGAATTAGCGGAGACGAAAATCTTGGTGCTCTCCATGATGGTCACAACCTGTAATGTACAGTCTTACCCCTCCCGCCGCGCTGCCCACCCTTCTACCCCTTCCTACCCCTCCTGGACCCCGGCGACGACCTCCTCAGCTGGGGCCCTGCCTTCCCAATACGCCTGCGCCGCACGCCGATGCGCGCATCCCGGGGGTCCCCGCTGCTACTTCTGCGGTCAGAAGCACCCCCGCCAACACTGCCCGGTCCGCACTGCCATTTGTAAATCCTGCAGTAAGAAGGGCCACTTCGCGGCTGTGTGCCAGGCCCGCGCAGTCGCTGCGATCGCGCCCGCTATCGCCCCCCCCCCATGCCAAACGCAGAATGGGAGCCGTCATCGTCTCCTCCCAGGGCCATATGCGACCAATGGGCCATCTTGTCCCCCTTCGGCCACGTGCGCCCCATGGGCACCGCCATCTTGTCCCGATCCCGCAATGTGCGCATCATTTTTTTCCCCACAGGGTCTCCGAACATGCCGAGATCGGAACCACACATGCTCGCCATCCAAAGCATCTGACGACTATCCGCAGCTCGCTTCGATGACACTGGGCCAATCTCGTCCGCACAACCTGGCCACCGCGTCGATGACGGTGAAAATCAAAGGCCACGTGACCTCGTGCCTGCTGGACCCCGGGAGCACCGACAGTTCGTACACCCAGATACGGGAAGGCGCTGCTCCCTCGCGGTCCATCCTGCCAATCAAAGAATCTCTCTCGCCTCCAGATCCCACTCCGTCCCGATCCGAGGCTTCTGTACAGTCACCCTCACTGTCCAGGGCATAGAATTTAGTAACTTACACCTCCTATGTCCTTCCTTATCTCTGCGCTGCACTCTTGTTGGGCCTGGACTTCCAGTGCAATCTCCAGAGCCTCACCCTCAAATTCGGCGGCCCCTACCCCGCCTTACCGTTTGCGGCCTCGCGATCCTCAAGGTCGACCCCCCCCTCCCTCTTTGCCAATCTAACTGCGGATTGCAAGCCCATCGCCACCAGGAGCAGACGGTACAACACCCAGGACAAGACCTTCATCAGGTCTGAAGTCCAGCGGCTGCTTAAGGAGGGTATTATCGAGGCCAGCAACAACCCCTAGAGAGCCCAAGTGGTAGTGGTTAAAACTGGGGAGAAACACAGAATGGTCGTGGACTACAGCCAGACCATCAATCGGTACACGCAGCTCGACGCGTACCCCCTCCCACACATATCTGATATGGTCAGTCAGATTGCGCAGTACCGGGTATTCTCAACAGCTCCCCATCCGGAAGTCGGACCGTCCATACTCTGCCTTTGAGGCGGACGGTCGGCTCTATCACTTCCTTAGGGTCCGTTTCGGCATCACAAACGGGGTCTCGGTCTTCCAATGGGAAATGGACCGAATGATCGACCAGTACGGTTTGCGGGCCACCTTTCCGTACTTAGATAATGTCACCATCTGAGGCCATAACCAGCAGGACCACGATGCCAACCTAGATAAATTCCTCCGCACTGCCACCTCTTCTCAACCTGACCTATAACAAAGAGAAGTGTGTGTTCAGCACGACCCGGTTAGCCATTCTCGGCTATGTTGTCCAAAACGGATTTCTCGGGCCCGACCCTGACCGCATGCGCCTCCTCATGGAACTTCCCCTCCCCCACTGCCTCAAGGCCTTCAAACGCTACCTGGGGTTCTTTTCCTATTGCGCCCAGTGGGTCCCAAACTATGCGGACAAGGCCCACCCACTCATTCAGACCACCCAATTCCCTCTCGCGGCCGAGGCACAACACGTTTTCGCCCGCATCAGAGGAGATATCGCCAAAGCCGGGATGCGCGCAGTGGACGAGTCACTGCCTTTTCAAGTAGAAAGCTACGCTTCAGATGCCACCCTTGCTGCCACTCTAAACCAGGCAGGCAGACCCGTGGCATTCTTTTCCCGCACCCGTCATGCCTCTGAAATTCGACACTCATCCGTCGAAAAGGAGGCCCAAGCTATCGTTGAAGCTGAGCAGCATTGGAGGCATTATCTGGCCGGTAAGAGATTCACTCTCCTCACTGACCAACGGTCGGTAGCCACCATGTTCAATATCACACAGCGGGGCAAGATCAAAAATGATAAAATCTTGCGGTGGAGAATCGAACTCTCCACCTATAACTACAAGATTTTGTATCACCCCGTTAAACTCAACGAGCCCCCAGACGTCCTCTCCCAAGGTACATGTGCCAGCGCACAAGTAGACCAAGTAGACCAACTCCGGGCCCTACCCGTTGTCACCCAGGGGTCACTCGATTGTACCATTTGGTCAAAGCTCGCAATCTACCCTACTCCGTCGAGGAAGTAAGGACAGTCACCAGGGACTGCCAGGTCTGTGCGCAGTGCAAACCGCATTTCTACCGGCCGGACCGTGCGTGCCTGGTGAAGGCTTCCCGCCCCTTTGAACGCCTCAGCATGGATTTCAAAGGGCCCCTCCCTCCACCGACCGTAACACGTACATTCTCAGTGTGGTCGATGAGTACTCCAGATTCCTCTTCGCCATCCCATGCCCCGATATGATGTCTGCCACCGTCATCAAGGCCCTCAACACCATCTTCACTCTGTTCGGTTTCCCCGCCTACATCCACAGTGACAGGGGATCCTCATTCATGAGCGATGAGCTGCGTCAGTTCCTGCTCAGTAGGGTTATCGCCTCCAGCAGGACGAACAGCTACAACCCCCAGGGAAACGGGCAAGTAGAACGGGAGAATGGGACGGTTTGGAGGGCCATCCAGCTGGCCCTACGGTCCAGGAACCTCCCAGCCTCTCGCTGGCAGGAGGTCCTCCCTAACGTTCTACACTCCATCCGGTCACTATTGTGCACCGCCACTAATAACACACCACATGAAAGTGTTTTTACCTTCCCCAGGAAGTCCACATCCGGGGTGTCGCTCCCGACTTGGCTTGCAGCTCCAGGACCGGTCCTTCTCCGTAGGCACGTCCGACTCCACAAGGCGGACCCCTTGGTGGACAGGGTTCATCTGCTCCACGCCAGCCCTCAATATGCCTAGGTGGAGTTCCCCGAGGGCCGCCAATATACGGTCTCACTCAGGGACCTGGCACCGTCAGGTTCCACCACAACACACCCCCCACCCATGCGACCCCCCCCCCCCCCCCCCGCACCGCGCCGCCAACATTGACCCCACCAGACCAACCCATACCCCCCCTTCCCGCACAAGAGGACAAAAAGGATTTTGGCACGCTCGCGGAGTTCCCCGACGATGGGCCAGCATCAGCACCACCACCACCGTCATCAGTGCCACCTCCACCACCGCCAGCACCGACTTCGCCGCCACCGTTACGTCGCTCCCAACGAAGAACCAAAGCACCGGATCGGCTGAACCTTTGACGGACTCCGGACCGTCAACGTGGACGTTTCTTTTTTTCTTCCTCCTTTTCCCAATTCTTAACACTGTACATAATTGCACTATGTGTATATAGTTTCACATCACCCCCGCCAGACTCATTTTTAACAGGGGGTGAATGTGGTGAACCACTGTATTATGGGATGTAAGGTAGGACCTGCACTACAGGTTCACCGGTAGCCCCTGCCGGCTGGCTCCGCCCACTAAGATCTGTATAAATATGCGTGACCTCCATTGCCCTGCCATTTCTCCAGCTGCAGCAGGAGGCCACGTATCTGTCTGCAATAAAGACACAGTTGTACCCAATCTGCGTCTTTGTGCAATTGATTGCGCATCACACATCGAGCCCCATTCACCTCTGTACCCACTGACTTACTTTGGCTCCTGGTTTAGCAATGCCTAGATTTTAAGATTCTCATTCTTGTTTTAAATTTTCTCCATGACCTCCCCCTTCCATACCTCTGTAACCATCACCAGCCCACATCCCACCAACCTCTTAAAGCTCTTTCAGTTCTGACATCTTGCACATGTTTTGCTATTCACAGCCATGCCTTCAACTACCTGGCCCCAAAGCTCTGGCATTCCCTCTCTGAACTTCCCTGCTTCTACTTTTCTTTCCTCATTTAAGATACTCCTTAAAAGCTATTTCTTTGGCTGAACTTTTGGTTGCCTGTCTTGACGTCTCATGTGGCCCGGTGCTTAATTAAGCCTGACAACACCCCTGTGAAATGTTTTGGGACATTTTACTACATTGAAGGGGCAAGATAAATGAAATTTGTTGTTGTTATTCCTCCAACAGAAATACCTTCCGTTTTACCGAACTTCTCCAGTGAGCATTACAAACCACAGAAGAATATTTAAGATTCACTGTTTGGGCCACTCAGCAACTGGTATAAAAATGGCTAAGTGTGCACAAAGGTGTCTGAAGCAAAAAAAAAAGTGCCAAAATGTTGTGAGAAAGCAAAACTCATGCATGGAACTAATCTATGTTCAGATTGCCTCAGATGCCAATCATAGTTGCAGGTGTCAGTTAAACTTGCTTGAATACCTCAATGTACTTAGTCTGAATTGATCCAATAACCTTTTGTGATTGCAGCATAAGGGAGGTGCTGAAGATTCTTGAGAACAAGTAATGGTTAAATAGGGTTGCCAAGGAAGACCCAGCTGAAATGATTGATGACTGACTATTATTATTCATACCGACAACTGACAATATGATGTACTCATTCTGCTCTCAAACATTCTTTATAGGTAAGGTACTTTACAATAAGCTACACACAGTGCCAATAATCTTCAAGTGCTCTTGAGTGCACGGAACAAACTATCCATTTATACAGTGTAGATTTTTCTGTTTACAATAAGGCAGCATAAAGCAGAAGGTATTGGTTGAGTGGCAGGAAGCAGAGAATAGTGGTTAATGGATATTTTTGGACTGGGCAACCTTTGTAGTGGAGTTCCTCCGGGGTCAGTTTGGGACCCTGATATATATTAATCACCTAGACCTCGGTGTACAGGGCACAATTTCAAAATTTGTGGATGCAATGAAACTTTAGAAGCATTGTTACCTGTGAGGAGGTTAGTGTATAAACTCAAAAGGACATAAACAAGTTGGTGGAAGGGGCAGAAGACAAGTGCTGAAGAAGTTTAATTCCGGCAGGTGCCATTCATTTTGGTGGGAAGAACGCGGAGAGACAATATAAACTAAAGGACAATTTTAAAGAGGGTGCAGCAGCAGAGAGACACAAGAAGATAAGAACTAGGAGCAGAAGTAGGCAATTCAGCCTCTCGAGGCTGCTCCGCCATTCAATACGATCATAGCTGATCTCATCTCGGCCTCAACACCACATTCCTGCCCGTTCTCCATCATCCTTCATCCTGCTACTAATTAAAAATCTCCCCCTTAAATTTGCTCAAAGTCCCGGCTGTCACGATAGGAAGATATTGAAATATGGGTTCAGAAATGGGGTCCAAAAAGGAAGCAGACAACTTAAAGGTTTAAGTAGCAGCAGAGGCAAAGGGATACACCTATACCCAGCTGAGTTACAGGCTCTCAATGAAACCTAAGCACATGAGGCAATTCATAATGTGATTCAGCAAAGACCCAGGGCGCGATTCTCCGGTCGCCGACGGCGAAATGCGTTTAGTGATTGGCTGGAGAATCCCCGTTTGCGCCGAAATCGGGGGCGGCGCTGCTTTTTCAATGCTCCGCCCCCTCAAAGACAGGTACGCCGTCGGGGCGGCCTCGGGATGTGAAGGATGTCA
Organism: Scyliorhinus torazame; assembly: GCF_047496885.1. NCBI lineage: Eukaryota > Metazoa > Chordata > Chondrichthyes > Carcharhiniformes > Scyliorhinidae > Scyliorhinus > Scyliorhinus torazame. Next base: position 154,403,872 of record NC_092715.1, read on the forward strand.
ACTGAGGCCCTCCCCCGATGCTCCGCCCCCGGTGGGCCGAGTTCCCGATGGCATGGAACACTTATGCTTTTTTTTCACTGAGTCAAGGACCGCACAGTTGGGGGTGGGGGCGAGGGGTGCTGTTCGGCGGGCTGGGGGGGCTTTGGCGGGGGCTTGGGCACTGGTAGGGGGTGGTCCGGGAGTGGCGAGGGGGGGCTATTGGGGACATTATTTGGCAGGCTGGGTCAACGTGCGGCCCGGCGCCATGTTGCACGGCACGACCGCTGCAGGCTGCCACTGCGCATCTGCGACCACGGACCCGGCGGTTCTCCAGCCTTATCCGCAGGTGAAGCCAGTGCTTTGCGCTGTGTGGCTGTTAACCCCCCCCACCAGACAGAGGGTCAGTGCTGTTTTTTCTGGCGGAAAATGCCACTGTTCACATACCGGCTTCAAATCGGAGAATCCAGCCCCCATTGTTCTTCAGGACATTCCTGCAGGACCAGACATCCTCCCATTAACAGGGTCTGAAGACCTTATGGTCTAGCAATGGCAATCTAGTTGTATATGATTGACTCTGCCCTGGCTTTTGTGTAGATGGGAATGGGCTATCAGGAAAATAATGGGTAGAAATAGATTCAGGTTTGATCACCTCAAGGGAAAAGCTTTGTTTGAAGGGCTGGGTGGAACTTAGAGTGAGATATAGAGATCATTTTTTGGGGAACAAAGACAGAGAAACGGGTAAGCAGCCAATGGAAGCAGTCATGAAAAAGACCCACAGAAGGAAGTCATGAAGGAAATCATGCTTCTAAAGCAGACCAAGGCAACCCAGCAGCACGGTTCAATTCCCGTACCAGCCTCCCCGAACAGGCGCCGGAATGTAGCAACTCTGGGCTTTTCACTGTAACTTCATTTGAAGCCTACTTGTGACAATAAGCTATTTTCATTTAATTCAATATGCAGTCGTAAAATAGTTACAGAGAAGCATGTAGAGGGCAGTCAATCTGGTCAGGAAACCTGCAAATTTAATGATACAAGCAGCCATGGAACAGATCATAGGGAAAAGTCAGAGAGAGAGAGAGAAAACTTTGACAAAGAATGCTGAAAGAGATGTTCCAAACTGAAGGAAGATTGCTTCCCAAATCAAAATGCTGCCTTTACCTGGATGTGTACAAAGAACAAAGAAAAGTACAGCACAGGCACAGGCCCTTCAGCCCTCCACGCCTGCGCCGACCATGCTGCCTGTCTAAACTAAAATCTTTTACACTTCCGGGGTCCGTATCCCTCTTTTCCCATCCTATTCATGTATTTGTCAAGATGCTCCTTAAACGTCACTATTGTCCCTGCTTCTTCCACCTCCTCCAGCGAGTTCCAGGCACCCACCACCCTCTGTGTAAAAAACATACCTCGTACATCTCCTCTGAAACTTGCCCCTTGCACCTTAAACCTATGCCCGCTATAATTGACCCCTCTACCCTGGGAAAAAGTCTCTGACTATCTCTGTCTATGCCCCTCATAATTTTGTAGACGTCTATCAGGTCGCCCCTCCACCTCTGTTGTTCCAGTGAGAATAAACCAAGTTTATTCAACCTCTCCTCATAGCTAATGCCCTCCATACCAGGCAACATCCTGGTAAATCACTTCTGCACCCTCTCTAAAGCTTCCAGCTTTGACAAAGAGTCATTGGACTCGAAACGTGAGCTCTTTTTTCTCCCTACAGATGCTGTCAGACTTGTTGAGCTGTTCCAGCATTTTCTCCTTCGAGTCCCAGCCAATATTGGGGAAGTTAAAGTCTCCCATCACAACAACCCTGGTGCTTTCCAAAATCTGTCTACCTATCTGCTCCTCTATCTCCCGCTGGCTGTTGGGAGGCCTGTAGTAAACCCCCAACCTTGTGACTGCTCCCTTCTTATTCCTGATCTCTACCCATATAACCTCGCTGCCCTCTGAGGTGTCCTCCCGCAGTACAGCTGTGATATTCTCCCTAAACAGTAGCGCAACAACTCCACCCCTTTTACATCCCCCTCTATCCTGCCTGAAACATCTAAATCCTGGAATGTTTAGCTGCCAATCCTGTCCTTCCCTCAACCAGGTCTCTGTCATGCCAACAACATCATAGTTCCAAGTACTAATCCAAGCTCTAAGTTCATCTGCCTTACCTGTTATACTTCTTGCATTAAAACATATGCACTTCAGATCACCAATCCCGCTGTTTTCAGCAACATCTCCCTGTCTGCTCTTCCTCAGAGCCATAGTGGCCCTATTTCCTAGTTCTCCCTCAATTTTTTCACCTTCTGACCTATTGCTCCGATACCCACTCCCTGCCATACTAGTTTAAACCCTCCCGTGTGACACTAGCAAACCTCGAGGCCAGGATATTTATGCCTCTCCAGTTTAGATGCAACCCGTCCTTCTTATACAGGTCACACCTGCCCCGGAAGAGCTACCCTCCCTTCGACACCAGCTGTTTAGCCACTAGCTGTTCTATCTTCCTATTTCTAGCCTCACTGGCACGTGGCACAGGGAGTAATCCCGAGATTACAACCCTTGAGGTCGTGTCTTTTAACTTTCTGCCTAGCTCCCTGAATTCCTGCTGCAGGACCTCATCCCCCTTCCTGCCTATGTCGTTAGTACCAATATGTACCACAACCTCTGTCTGTTTGCCTTCCCCCTTCAGGATACCCACTACCCATTCTGAGACATCCAGGACCCTGGCACCAGGGAGGCAACTTTTCATCCTGGAGTCTATTTCATGTCCACAGAAGGGCCTATCTGTGCCCCTGACTATAGAGTCCTCTATGACTATTGCTCTTCTGTTCTTTGACACTCCCTGCTGAACATCAGAGCCAGCCATGGTGCCACTGCTCTGGCTGCTGCTGTTTTCCCCTGACAGGCTATTTCCCCGACAGTATCCAAAGGGGTATACCTGTTCGAGAGGGGGACAACTACAGAGGATTCTTGCACTGACTGCCTGCCTCTTCTGGTAGTCACCCATTTCTCTGCCTGCACCTTGGATGTGACCACATCAATATAACTGCTATCTATGATGCTTTCCGCCATCTGCATGCTCCTAAGTGCATCCAACTGCTGCTCCAACCGAACCATGCGGTCTGTGAGGAGACCCAGTCGGGTGCACTTTCTGCAGATGAAGTCATCCGGGACACTGGAAGATTCCCGGACCTGCCACATCTCACAGGCAGAGTACTGCTCCCCTTTAATTGACATTGCATTAACTAATTAGTAAATTAAATTGAAAAGTAATTTTTTTTTAAAGTTACTGTTAACTATATGTTTCCTTGCAGTAGATTTCTACTATAACTGTAAATGCTAAATACAGTACTCTCCGATCTCTAGCTTAGATACCCCTCTAAATTATGATTAAGTAATTAATTAATTATGTTTAATTTGTTGAACAATGTTCAATTTTTAAATTTATTGCAGATTCCCTACCAGCCAATCAGGTCACAGCTTTGCTGTGACGTCACTTTTCACTTTCCCCCCCCACCAGTTGGATAACTCAGAACAGCAGAATATCTATCACTTACCTGTTCCCAAGCTGCTCCCCGGCTCTCTCTCTCTCTCTCTCCCGCTCCCGAAAATGAAGGCCGCTGGAACCTGGGGGTAAGATTTTATATCACCTACCTTCCCAGTCTGCTCCCTGGTTTCCTCCCTGCTTCCCGGAATGTACTCTGGATCTCTCCCTGCAGATTCCCAGTTACAAGCCAAACAAAGGAAACAGAACAAAAAGGGAAACAGCACCTCCTCCCACTCTGCGCCGAATTACCACACGGCCCAAATTATCAAGTTGCAATTCTCACTCTGGCTGTATCTCACTCACTCAGGATATGTCCTCTTCACCTGCTCAAAGCTGTAAGTGGAATGGGAGCTGTTCAAGTGTGCTTAATGGGAATTTGTGTTACTGTATATAATCTGTTAGTGTTAGAACTGTGCAGTTTGAAAGTCAAATAATGTTTTCCCTTTTGTTTTAATAAAGTTTTGTTCATAAAATTCAGCCCAATTTCATTCATTATCACTCCTGGAACGAATCTGTCTTTTCTGCTCAGTCTTAAAACTAAAAAACGCTACGCATCTCGTTCAGTATCTCAATCTTTGTTGAGGTCTGACTAGGCATCCGTAACACAGCATCCACTGCACTCTGGGTAGTGAATTCCACAGATTCACAACTCTTTGAGAGAAGTAATTTCTCCTCATCTCTGTTTTAAATCTGCAACCTCTTATACTATAACTGTTCCATCTCACAAGAGGAGGCTGCTCTACATCTACTTTGTCAATACGTTTTATCATCTCACATACCTTCATTAGGTCTCCTCTCATTCTGCTACACTCTAGAGAGTGCAGGCCTAAACTGTTCAATCTCTCTTCATAAGACAAACCCCTCATCTCTGCAATCACTCCATTGAGCCTATTCTGAATTTCCTCCGATGCATCTACATGGCGGCACGGTAGCACAGTGGTTAGCACTGTTGCTTCACAGCGCCAGGATCCCAGGTTCGATTCCCAGCTTGGGTCACAGTCTGTGTGGAGTCTGCACGTTCTCCTCGTGTCTCCGTGGATTTCCTCCGGGTTCTCCGGTTTCCTTCCACAAGTCCCAAAAGACATGCTGCTAGGTGAATTGGACATTCTGAATTCTCCCTCTGTGAACCCGAACAGGTGCCGGAATGTGGCGATGAGGGGATTTTCACAGTAACTTAATTACAGTGCTAATGTAAGCCTACTTGTGACAATAAAAATTATTATTATTAAATTTGGTTGTCTCAAGACACACAGATCACATTATTGACCATTTCTACCGTCATGTAGACAACAGGTAGGCTTGGAATTCAATTTACCAATTACAGTACAGGCTTTTGTTGTCATATGTTAAAGATCACAACAGCAATTAAGGAGTGATTTTGGGATTCTGTGCGTTGCATTGTGTGAGCTGAGTGTGGGCGGGGTCATGAGGGCATAGATATCATTAAGGGGGAGGTTTGACATCATTGGGGGTGGGGATTGATGCCATTGGGCTTGGCATCATTGGGGGCGGGCTGCCATGTCACCATTGGGTGGGTGGGGTGATGTAAGGGCCCCGCAAAGAAGGAGAGCATGGGGCTCCCTAAAGTGCCAGTTCATAAATAAGCTAGTCTCTTTAAACCACCCTCCACTTTCAGGGTCAGGTCTAGCAATACGAGTGGCCAGTTCTAAAAAGTAGTCACCATAGTCCCAGATGACCATATACTGGTTTTCCCTTTGAGGGAGAGAGCTGTCTGTTGGTGATTTAACCTGAGGGTCAACAAACCTCAGACGAGAGGCAAGATTGACAAGGCAGGCCTTCATAAATATTCTCAGCCAGTATAGGAACTGAACCCGCACTGTTGGTCTCACTCTGCAACATGAACCAGCTGTCCTGCCAACTGAGCTAAACCAGCATTTGTACACTAGTGTGCTTGACACTCAGCAGGAATAACTGATCATGATTGTATATAAGGCCTTATCTTTTCAGCTGGGACTTCCTGTCCCAAAATGAAGAGTGTGACATCATAGCAGCGATGCATGCAGAGGACAGGCAAAGAAAAGAGCAGTGAGGCCTGATGCCACCAACATTATCAGCAGAGAGGATGGAGTGGTGGCACATGAGCATTGTTGGGAGTGAAAGGGATGTGTAAGCATTGTTAGGAGGGAGGGTGAGCATTGTCAGAAGGGAGAGAGGCAGAGTGAGAGCGTGAGCATTGTCAGAAGGGAGAGAGGCAGAGTGAGGCGGTTAGCATTGTCAAGAGGGAGAATGAGGGGGTGAGTATTTAATGGAGGGAGAGTGAGGGGGTAAGAATTGTTTGAGGGAGAGTGAGGGGGTGAGAATTGTTAGAGGGAGAGTGAAGGGGTGAGAATTGTTTGAGGGAGAGTGAGGGGGTGAGAATTGTTTGAGGGAGAGTGAGGGGGTGAGAATTGTTAGACGGAGAGTGAGGGGGTGAGAATTGTTAGAGGGAGAGTGAGGGGGTGAGAATTGTTAGAGGGAGAGTGAGGGGGTGAGAATTGTTTGAGGGGGTGAGAATTGTTAGAGGGAGAGTGTGGGGGTGAGAATTGTTAGAGGGAGAGTGAGGGGTGAGAATTGTTAGAGGGAGAGTGAGGGGGTGGGAATTGTTAGAGGGAGAGTGAGGGGGTCAGAATTTTTAGACGGAGAGTGAGGGCGTGAGCATTGTTAGGCGAAGAATGAGGGGATGAGTATGATCAGGGGTGTGGGGGTGGCGGGCGGTGAACATTGTCGGGGCTCTGGGGAGAGTGAGCATTATTTGGGATGAGGCGGGTGTTTTTTAAGCCGACCCCATTCAGCTCCTGCTGTTAATCTCAGTTCTAAACCTGATATTAACACTGGGTGAAGAATGAGTGAAATGTCTTGCTATGTATCAGGCAACAACCCCAAAACTCCAAACACCAGTGTCGGAGACATTCTCAGTCCGGTCCAGGCAGGGTAATCCTGTCCATCAGAGGTTTAAACTTCCCAAGCATTTGTGCAGGCCAGAATTTCCTCAGGACGGCATGGTGGCACAGTGGTTAGCACTGCTGGCTCATAGCTCCAGGGAACGAGGTTCAATTCCGGCCCCAGATAACTGTGTGGAGTTTGCAACTTCTCGCCGTGTCTCCGTGGGTTCCTCCGGGTGCTCCGGTTCCCTCCTACAGTCCAAAGATGTGCAGGTTAGGTTGATTGGCCATTCTAAATTGCCCTTTAGTGTCCAAAATGTTATGGGGATAGGGTGGAGGTGTGGACTTAAGCTTTCCCAGGGCCAGTGCTGTCCCGATGGGCCAAATAGACTCCTGAACTGTAGGAATTCCATGATTCTAGGATCTCAACACACAACGGAAATTAAAGTGATAGGATTCGCAAAGTTCCGGGCCAATGAAAAATGGGACAGATGATATGAACATGCCATAACCATCATGTTTATATGTCGTCACAGGATAGTGTGACACTTCAATGGGAAAAGATGGTGATCTCCAACACATAACCTATTCCCTGTACCAACCCATCCCAATGGATGATGGAGTTTACTTTATGGCCGGGATTGTATTGCTCCCTGGGAACGGGATAGCAGCTTGGGGGCTGTAAAATTGAATGCCATAGCAGTGACGCAGTGCCTGCTGCCTGTTTGGCCCTGTCTAACCTCTCTGAGATTTTAGCAGGAGGAAAAGCATCGGACAGCTAATCATGTAGACCAATTCAAGTTTTTAAGTGAGCAATTAAAGGCTACTTTTTTTGCCACCAGTGTGATTTCACCCGCAGCAGGGGTGGTCAATGCTAATTGTCCAGCTCAGTGCCAGGAAAAACTTGGCTGGGCAGAGTGGGGGTGGCGTAGGGAAGTGTGTTGTGAGTGAGGTGTGGGAGGGTTCCTGTAGATGTGATGACTGATGGTGGCACTGCACCCATCAGAAGCCCAGGATCATTGTGTGACCCCAGACTAAAGGTGAGTGTGGGCAGCGTGGGGGCGCAAAAGGAATAGATGGGAAAGGATCAGAGACAAGAGCAGGGGTTGGCTTTCAGCGGCCACCCCTTGCCCAATGCTGGGTCCCTTGATCAGGTGCGGAATTCCAGACCGTCTATAAGGAATTCCCCTTTGGTAGGCCACTGGGGAACCCCAAAGTATTTGCTCGCCGGTCATCCAAGGGAATGGGAAAGTCGTGCAGCCCCCATGTAATCCATAAACCAGTACTACATTGTGATGGACTCTGGGATTATGGGTGACAATTGGCTCATTAGTTACTCTAATTGACATCCTGATGATGGTGGCTAGTGGTCAGTTCTTTCCACCATCCAAAATATTTGGGGAAGATTTTCTCACCTCTGGAATACTGAAGCAAGGCCTCTTCCATGATTCACTGAGTCCAGGTTTTGGCCGTGACGGGCTGCGTAAAATCCAGTTCAATTTTTTAAAGCTGACAATAGTGTAATATCCTGAAATGCTAACTGTTTCTGACTTCACAGATGCTGCATGGCGTGCTCAGTTTTTCCATCATTTTCTGTTTATATTTCAAATTTCCAGAATCCATAGTGTTTTGCTTTTGTTATAAGTTTCAGGTTTTGCTGTCAAATTGCTGGAAAGCGTGTTTATACAGAAGAGATATACTAGGATAACTAATTCCAAGACTGATGGAATTCTACCAAAATTACTAATCCAAACAAAGGAGAACAGTATCTGCCTTGACTATGTACACACCAAAGTGTAAGGGCTCAAAGTGATGGATGGCATAATTTCCTGAGAATTGCAAAATCCAAATTTGGATGTAAATCAAAACTTTGAAAGACATCGTAAATAAAGTTGTTCATCTTGGCCAGGTGGCGCTTATTGCCAGAATGTTAAACGAAGCTAAAACTAGACATTTTGCTAACTCATCCATCTAGCACGAGAGACAGACAATTACTCCAGCAGCATTGGTTTATCTTGATGGAGACAAGGCCACCTGCCAAGTGAAATAGAAAGTGCTTTTTTAATGTGTTCCAGAGTTCTATTCTAATAAAGCCGTTTATGTTGAAAGAGAAGTAATAAAGGCAAACTAAGTTAAAAGTACTAACATTATGGTTGAAAGTAATTCCCTGAGTAGAAATGAAACCAACTCAATTGTAACGATGTGCCTAAGATGTGGTAAGAACAGTAGCGTAACTATGTGCACTCTATTATTAAAGAATAAATTGGATAGCAACTTCTGCCATCTACACATAGCCAGTTAAATGCAGAAATCAGTAAGTTGTTATTCAAAATGCCTTGTTCCTCTGTCAACTTTACTACAGTGGTACCATTATGGTCGTCAAATCCCACAAAGAGTGCTGTAAGTAGGGTGCTCTTTCAGTGGGTTGGTGCAGATTCAATGGGTCGAATTACCTCCTTCTGCACTGTAAATTCTAGATTCTAAGACAACGGGATTTCTGCCGGGGCGATCTCAGTTTCAGATCTTCCCCACCCCCTGCTGGCGACGTGATCAGGTTCATGCCCAGAAAATGGGTTAGTTGTAGGGGAAAGTAGAAAACCTAAATTAAAGGAGGACGTAAGAGTGCAGGTTAGCAATGGGGTGGATGTTTACCAGAAAATAAAAGTGAGGGACATTTAATTTAACATTAAAACAAATTTTAAAGTTTTGTATATCTAGATGAAAGAACATTCGTAACAAACTTTAATGAGTTTAACAGAGCAAATAGAAACAAAAAGGTATGATTTGGTTGGGATTACTGAAATGTGGTTACAAGGAGACAAGGTCTGGGATTTGAATATTTAAGAGTACTCAGTATTTCGGAAAGCTAGGGTGAAAGGGAAAGGAAAAGGAGGTGGCATAACCCTGCTGATGAGGAAAGGGATCAGCTCTGTAATGAGAAATTACATAAGCACTGAAGATCAAAGTGTGGAATCAGTTTGGGTCAAAATAAGAAATAACAAAGAGAAGAAGTCCTTGGTAGGAGTAATCTATAGGTCCCCAAATAGTTCTACAGTGGGGCACAGTATAAACCAGGAAATACTGGGGGCTTGCAAGAAAGGTACAGCAATAAAAATGGGTGATTTTAATATCCTTATAGACTGGAGGAATCAAATTGGCAAGGGTAGCCTGGAGGCAGAGTTCATTGAATGCATTAGAGATTGTTTCCTGGAACAGTATGCTGGGGAACCAAACCAGGGAGGAGGCTACTCTCGATTTGGTATTGCGTAATGAAGAGGGATTAATTAATGATCTCATAGCTAAGGATCCACTAGGGAGTGTCATGTGAGAGTACCTTTAAGAAATGGGTGTTTATAAATGGGTGTGTATATAAATATCTGTAGTAAGAGTACCTTTAAGAAATGGGTGTTTACTACTGCAGTGATGTCAGAGAGTGGGTGGAGCTGGGCTGTCTGTCAGCTTTTTACTTTCGCTTTAGGCTTTTTGCTGCAGGGTGGGTTTGGTTTCATTTTAGTTTTGGAGAAGCTGCAATCACAGCAGGATGTGTGTGGATCTCTGCAAGCTTATGAATGTCCATTTGCTGATTTCAACGTGGTAGCTGTTCTCAGTAATGAAGTTAAGCCTGATGTCTTTCTGTAAAAAGGTGTTTTCAAGTCTTATGGATGTTAAAAGGAAAGCTTAAAGGATTACTTAGTGTTGTAGTCTTTGGGGGTTGTATTTGAATTAATGGTTGCTAAGATGTTCACTGTATGTTTTAAAAAGGTTAACTTGAGTTCATAGAATAAACAATGTTTTGCTTTAAAAAATACTTTTCCATTTCTGCTGTACTACACAGAGTGGGCTGTGTGCTCCCCATACCACAATCTATTAAAAGTTGTGGGTCAGGTGAACTCCATGATACACTTTGGGGTTCTCTAAACCCTGGCCCATAACAGGAGTAGTATGGCAGAATTCCAAACTCAGTTTGGGGAAGAGAAAGTGGAGCCCCACACTAGTGTTCTGGAATTAAACAAGGAAATTTCATAGGCTTGAGCTCAGATTTGGCCCGAGTAGACTTGGCAGGAAGACTAAAAGGTAGGACAGCTGATGAGCAGTGGTAGTTTAAGGAGATATTCAGTTTCTCACAACTAAAATATATCCCGGTGAGGAAGAAAGATGGTAAGGCGGTAAAAAACTTCCATGGCTAAACGATGAGGTCAAGGATATTATAAAGACAAAAACTAAGATATATCATATTGCAAAGGCCAGTGGAAGGCTGGAAGATTGTGAAACTTACAAATATAACCAAATAGAAAGAGCTAAGGTAAATTACAAAAAAAGACGAGCGCAGAATATCAAAAAGGATAGCAAAAGCTTCTACAGGTACATAAAATGTGAGAGAGTCGCTAAGGTGAATGTTAGTCCTGGAAGATGAAACCGGATGGGCAGCACAGTGGTTAGCACTGGTGCCTCACGGCACCGAGGACCCGGGTTCGGTCCCGGTTTCGGGTCACCATCCATGTGGAATATGCACATTCTCTCCTTGTCTGCTTGGGTCTCACCTCCATAAACCCAAAGATGTACAGGGTAGGTAGATTGGCCCTGCTAAATTGCCCCTAATTGGAAAAAAAGAATTGGTACTCTAAAGTTTAAAAAAAAGAAAAAAAAAGGAAGGTGAACCCAGTGAGTTAATAGTGGGAACAGAGAAATGGCCAGGGTGCTAAATCAATACTTTGCCTTAGTTTTCACGGTGGACAACATGAGTACCATTCCTACAGGAACCGGGAATTCAGAGGTAATAGAAAGGTTGGAACTTGGAATAATCAGCATCAATAGGGAAACGGTACTCAACAAACTCTTGGGATTGAGGGCAGGTATGTTCCCAGGGCCTGATGGCCTACTTCCAAAGATCTTAAAAAGGAAGTGGCAGCAGAGATAGTGGATCCATTGGTTATCATATTCCAAAATTCCATAGACACAGGAAAGGTTCCAGTGGATTGGAAAATGCTAATATAACACCCTTATTCAAAAACGGAGGCAGAATATGGGAAATTACAGACCAGTTAGTTTAACATCAGTTGATGGAAAATTATTAGAATCAATTATAAAGGAGGTAATATCAGGAAATTTCTTTCCATCAGAGTCAGCATGATTTTATGAAGGGGCAAATCGTGTTTGACTAATTTTCTAGAGTTCTTTGAAGATATAACAAGCAAAGTGGACAATGAGACTCCTATAGATGTAGTATATCTGGACTTCCAGAAGGTGTTTGATAAGTTGCCGCAGAGAAGGTTAATTCACAAGGTGAGATCACATGGGATTAGGGGGAAATTATTAACTTGGATAAAAGGATGGCTGATGGACAGGAGACAGAGAGTCATGATACATGGATCTTTTTCTCGATGACGAGATGTAACTAGTGAGGTGTCACAGGGTTCGGTCCTTGGACCCCAGCTATTTACAACCTATATCAACGACTTGGATACAGGGATGGAATGTTCAATAGCCAAATTCGCAAATGACAGAAAAATAGGTGGGACAGTAAGTTGCAATGAGGAAATAATAAGAACCTTTCAAATGGATCTAGATAGGTTAGGAGAATGGGCCAAAATGTGACAGATGAAGTTTAACATGGATAAGCGTGAGGTCATGCATTTTGGTCGAAAAAATGGGAAGATAACTTATTGTCTATATGGGGAAAGGCTTAAGGGTGCTGCAATGCAGAGGGATCTGGGTGTCCTCATGCATATGTCACAGAAAACGAGCACGCAGGTGCAGCAGGCAATAAAGATAATTATGCCTCATGGGTAGCCAAAGAGACTGCATAAAGGCTACAGCTCATGGCGAAAATGCACTTACTGCGGTCCAGATCCAGGAAGAAGGCATAATGGAAGGGTTAAAATTACTATCTCAGGCCATTATTAATGTAACAGATTCACAGTCTCAGGGGAGGGCATGTGTCATGCTGGCTCGGAACCTGATAGAGTCATAGAATTAACAGTGCAGAAGGAGGCCATTCGGCCCATCAAGTCTGCACGGGCCCCTGGAAAGAGCAGCCTACCCAAGCCCACACCACTACCCTATCCCAGTAACCACACCTAACCTTTTTGGACACTAAGGGCAATTTAGCATGGCAAATTCACCTAACCTGCACATCTTTGGACTGCAGGAGGAAACCGGAGCACCCGGAGGAAACCCACGCAGACAAGGGGAGAACGTGCAGATTCCGCGAAAACAGTGACCCAAGCCGGGAATTGAACCTGAGACCCTGGAACTGTGAATCAACTGTGCTAACAACTGTGCTACGGTGCTGCACTAGTAGACAATGTTAAGTCCGATATTGAAGATATAAGATTTAGCAGTGCACCCCAAAATATATACCAGGCTGTCGAGAAATTGGACCTCATCAATTAACAAGAACAATGACAGGAATTCGTAGTGACGCAGCCCTGACTTGGGTGCAAGGGAGACACAATAGCCGGGATTCGCTGACCATGCACCGGGTCGGAGAATCCACGGGGGGAGGCGCGAATCCCGCCCCGCTGCCGGCTGCCCTATTTTCCGGCGCCGTTTTTCGGGGGCCGGCGGTTGACAGCGGCCCCCCCGACGATTCTCCGGGCCCCGACGGGCCGAGTGGCCATCCAGTTTAGGTCAGTCCCGCCTGCATGAATTACTCACCTCACGCACGGTGGGACCTGGCAGGTAAATATATGGGGGCGGTCCCTGTAGGGGGATGCGGGAGGGATCCGAACCCTGGGGGCCTTCCACGGGGCCTACCGATCCTGCGGGCGGGCTGTTTCCGTGGGGGCCTTCTTTCCTCCACGCCGGGCCCCTGTAGGGTTTCGCCATATTGCCCGGGGGCCGGTGCAAAAAGAACCCCCACGCATGCGTGGAAACACGCTGGGCGTTCCGCTCATCCGCGAATTCGCGCCGGTCCTTCGGCAACGTAGCCCCCTGGAAAGATGAGAATTCCTCACCTTGGGAGGTCATTGACGCCGGAGTCGTTGGTGCCGGTTTTCCCGCCGGCGTGGGGACAGAGCCCCATTTTCAGAGAATCCCGCCCAATAAGATTTCTAATGAGTATACTGCAGGAACATGGTAATGAAACATATTGGGGACGGATTTAGATTTTTAATCCCTGGGAGTGGAGAATGATGGGAGTGTGTACGGAGTAGGATCCTGTGTCTATGGAATTTTGGAATATGATAACCAATGGATCCACTATCTCTGCTGCCACTTCCTTTTTAAGATCTTAGGAAGTAGGCCATCAGGCCCTGGGAACATACCTGCCCTCAATCTATAAGTTTGCTGAAGACACGACCATAATGGGTTGAATCTCGAACAACAATGAGTCAGATTACAGGAGGAAGCTAGAGAACCTAGTGGAGTGGTGTAACATCAACAATCTCTCCCTCAATGTTAGCAAAATTAAAGAGCTGATTATTGATTTCAGAAAGCAAAGCACTGTACACACTCTGCATCAATGGTGCTGAGGTGGAGATGGTTGACAGCTTCAAATTCCTAGGTGTGCACATCATCAAAAATCTGTCCTGGTCCACCCACGTCGATGCCATAACCAAGAAAGCACAACAGCGCCTATACTTCCTCAGGAAACTAAGGAAATTCGATATGTCCACATTGCTCTTACCAACTTTTACAGGTGCACCATAGAAAGCATCCTATCTGGCTGCATCACAGCCTGGTACGGCAACTGCTCGGCGTAAGACTGGAAGAAACTACAGAGAGTCGTGAACACGGCCTAATCCATCGCACAAACCTGCCTCCCATCCACTGACTCTGCCTACACCTCCTGCTTGGGACAGCGGGCGGCATAATCAAAGTTCTCTTCCACCTAGCTTACTCACTCTTCCAACTTCCAGCTCAATCTGTTTGAGCTGCTTGCAGAAAATACTTTTCACTGTACCTCAGTACACAAGATAATAAACAAATCCAATCCAACTTCTTCCATCAGGCAGGAGATACAAAGGTCTTCGAACATGCACTAACAGATTCAAAAACAGCTTCTTCCCTGCTGTTACCGGACTTCTAAACGACCCTCATATGGACTGATGGACTTATGGACTGATCTGATCTCTTCACACATCTTCTCTACTGAGTAGTACTACACTCCTGTATGCTTCACCCGATGCCTGTGTCGATGTATTTACATTGTGTTTTTTCTGTTTGGCCTATTATGTATTTTCTTTTAATGTCCGGAATGATCTCTTTGTGCTGCACGCAGAACAATACTTTTCACTGTACCTCGGTACACATGACAAAAAAACAATAAACCAAGCCACCACACCCACATTTGTGTGGGAATCAAGATTGAAGGGGCAATGATATTGTCAAGAGCTTTGCATCAATGTTATTAATCAACTCGGCTGTAGTAATGCGCAGTGTTTTAATTTGTCAACTTGTGGGTATCAGAAACCCACCAAGTGCCCAGCCACTATGTCACCGTCCCCGACGGGACAGTTAAGGTAGGGAATCTCAAAGAAGTGTGATATGATGTCACGATGGTGACTCGGGAAATGACCTACAATTTGACTTGGCTTGTCCCAACCCTGGTAGAGGTCTGTGGTGATCATACAGAGTCTGTTAGCTGGGCGAGACAAGCATTACTGCAGGTAACCCAGGACTACCAAACCCATATAGCTCCAGGAATTCAGGACAGTAGGAAGGAAAGAAGGAGACAACGTTTCTTGGGAGATGTGGGGGGATAGTTTGGAAGTGCCTTATATTCACTACAGATCTCCGATATAAGACCATAAGACCATAAGACATCGGAGCGGAAGTAAGGCCATTCGGCCCATCGAGTCCACTCCACCATTCAATCATGGCTGATTTCAACTCCATTTACCCGCTCTCTCTCCACAGCCCTTAATTCCTCGAGAAATCAAGAATTTATCAACTTCTGTCTTAAAGACACTCAACGTCCCGGTTTCCACTGCCCTCTGTGGCAATGAATTCCACAGACCCACCACTCTCTGGCTGAAGAAATTTCTCCTCATCTCTGTTCTAAAGTGACTCCCTTTTATTCTAAGGCTGTGACCCCGGGTCCTAGTCTCCCCTGCTAATGGAAACAACTTCCCTACATCCACCCTATCTGAGCCATTCATTATCTTGTAAGTTTCTATTAGATCTCCCCTCAACCTCCTAAACTCCAATGAATATAATCCCAGGATCCTCAGACGTTCATCGTCTGTTAGGCCTACCATTCCTGGGATCATCCGTGTGAATCTTCGCTGGAACTGCTCCAGTGCCAGTATGTCCTTCCTGAAGTGTGGGGCCCAAAATTGCTGACAGTATTCTAAATGGGGCCTAACTAATGCTTTATACCTCAGCACCATTGATGCAGAGTGTGTACAGCGCTTTGCTTTCTGAAATCAATAATCAGCTCTTTAATTTTGCTAACATTGAGGGAGAGATTGTTGATGTTACACCACTCCACTAGGTTCTCTAGCTCCCTCCTGTAATCTGACTCATTGTTGTTCGAGATTCAACCCACTATGGTCGTGTCTTCAGCAAACTTATAGATGGAGTTGGCTCGGGACACTACACCAGAGACTTCTAGTAACGAACAAGGGAGCAAGGCAACTATGTACTGGCACAGAGCAACAGCATTTAGATCTTTTCTCTCTGGCTCTGGATCTATACACACCCTGCTCCCAGGACCCATGCCTTCTCACCATTGGTCAGAGTTTGGCGCTCCCATGCATGCACCATGTAGACTTGCCCCATAAAGAGGCCGTGCTACCACAGTGGGCAAATTCGCCATTTACTCCTGCATTGGACAGCCATACGGGCGTCCACCTACCGACACTGAGCACATCTAGCAGAATTGTCCCAAAAGTGAGCTGGTGCCCTGCACTCCTGATAGCCCCACCTTGGCATCACTTCTTCCATCAGGATTTTAGCTACTGTCAAGGCCAAGCTTGCCTGAGTTGGGAACGCTTCCACCCACCGAGTGAAGTTATCTATGATTGCTAAAACGTTTTTGTTTTGCCCTACTATTAGGCAACGGACACATAAAGTCAATTTGCAAATTCTCCCATGGGTCTTTTGGACTGGGCTCATTTCCCATCTTAACCTTGATAGCTTTCCCTCAGTTATGCATGGCGCAGGTTCGACATTTCTGACAGTGCTTGGCCGCTTCCCTTCCAGTGCCTGGCCATCACCAGGAGCGCTCCAAAAATGGGAGCCTTGGGTGGGATTCTCCGACCCCCCGCCGGGTCGGAGAATCGGCAGGGGGCGGCGTGAATCCCCGCCGGCGGGAATCGCGCCGCGCCAGTCGGCGGCCGCTAGCAGCAGCCCCCCCCGGCTATTCTCCAGCCTGCGATGGGCCAAGTGGC
Source organism: Scyliorhinus torazame (assembly GCF_047496885.1). Classification (NCBI taxonomy): domain Eukaryota; kingdom Metazoa; phylum Chordata; class Chondrichthyes; order Carcharhiniformes; family Scyliorhinidae; genus Scyliorhinus; species Scyliorhinus torazame. The sequence continues at coordinate 154,420,599 of NC_092715.1, forward strand.
CGCCCGTTTTACGCCGGTCCCACCAGTGTAAATTACAACAGGTACTTACCGGCGGGACCTGGCTCCGCGAGCGGCCTTCGGGATCCTCGGGGGGGGGGGAGCAGGGGAATCTGGCCCGGGGGGGGGGGGGGGAGGACACGGTGACCTGGCCCGCGATCGGGGCCCATCGATCCGCGGGCGGGCCTGTGCCGTGGGGGCACTGTACTCCTCCACGTCAGCTGCTGTGGACCTCTGCGATGGCCGACGCGGAGATGAACCCCCCTGCGCATGCGCTAGGATGACGCCAGCACACACTAGTGGTCCCGCGCATGCGCCAACTCGCTGCGGCTGGCGGAGGCCCTTCGGCGCCCGTTGGCGTTGCACCAAGCCCCTTCCGCGCCGGCCAGTGCGGCGCAAACCACTCCAGCGCCAGCCTAGCCCCTGAAGGTGTTTCTTCCCTGGTGTGCTGTTCCATGGTATTTTCTTAGCAAGTTATGTCTAATGCTACTTTCCCCTCCTTCCACCAAATGCTTTCGCTTCCCTTACACGCCGCTTTCTTTTCCCACTCTTCCAGGTCTTCATGTGGGGTTTCCTCATGCAAACTCCTGGCATTAACCTCTGCTGGACCAATGGCACTGCCAGCTTTTGGTGCCAAAGTTGGGGTCAAATATTTGGAGGCATTCTTTGCTGACTGATTGGCTCATTAATTGCTGCGCTGAATGAGGTCTTCTGACATTAAGTGTGCCTTGACCTTTATAACTGAATTTTTAACATTTATTTAACATTTATTTCAGCATTTATAAAAATAGAAGGTTGTTTCAAGTCAGATTCTGCACTCGCGAAAATTCTTCGCATGCTATATATTTCCGTTTTGCATAATCTTGGGCTTTCTCCGACGTGTACATCCTTTAAGTGCATATTATGGACCTCATACATTTCCGTCAACCTACTCCAAAATCCCGTGTTGCCTCAATTGTGTCAGAGGTTGGGTAGGTCCTTTACTATAATCTGTTTTTACCCCACAGTGAACAGGGTATGTACGGTTGCGATTAGTGTCCAAGTATGTGCGGGATTGGCCACTGTTGGGCTTCGTACCTCCCTTTGCTTTGTCTCCATGGGTGAAGCTCTGACACCATACTGACTGTAGAGAAATGCTCTTCCTTACCCTGCCACACAGGTCCTAGATCCCTGTTGAGTGTTGAAATGTATCTCTAAGTTGCTGCATAAAAGTAGAAAAGGGCTGTGGGCCACTGGAGGCATAATGAACCCCACTCATTCACCAGTGACCACAATATCTAAGACATTGTGTTTTAGTAAAGGTCTGGCAATTTCTTTGAGAGACAAACAAAGATCCATTTCAAAGACTTCTGCACAATTTAAAATGAACAGTTAGTTATGTTTGAAAGCCATAATAAAATGTGCTTATCCACAGAACAATCTGATTCAATCTCTTTCAGAGGTTATGATGTACAAAAAAATGTGATTTTTAAAGACTAGTCATAATTTGTTATTCAAAAATGACTGCTTCATATAACAGTGCACAATGCAGCCAGGCTTAGATGATCAGTATTTGGATTCCATCTGTACAGAAAATAGTTTTGCAGATAAATCAAGTTTAATTTTGATTTATTTTGTAAAAGAATAAGCCTATTTTATAAATGAAGCCATATCTTACATCACAATTGTGTGAAGAAAGCTATCTTTAATGTAATATTTAAGAGACAGAAAACTAATTAGTTTTACCCAATCAATCGTCTATAAAAGACAAAAGATTCTACAGGGAATGAAGATTCTCTAATGAATTACTTCATCAGAAGAATGGAACACAATTAAAAATAGTACTTTAAAGGTCAAAATACAAAGATTAATTCCTTCATGGCATTGTGTGTTGTTTACTTTTGATTTGTGTTTTACTCTTCCCACAATCTTTAATTCTTCTCTTTTTTGTGAAATGCAAGTGTAGTCGTTTCTGATTCTCCTATTCCATCACGAACATTCACAGGAAGGAAACAAATGTCAGAAGGAGAGCACTTTCTTGTTCAACGTACTTACCCATTTTATTCAAATAGTCGTCAGCAATCTCCTTGATATTTTTGGAAACACTGGCCCATGACTGGAAAGTTGCCTCTTAGCCTGGAAAGCATGAGAGGGTAAATAATCTAGGACGGACTTTCTATTACATCCCAAAATGTGTTAACTCTGGGTCCTACAGCTCTGAACTGGATCTCCGGCAGATCTCTAGCAGTTGTATGATTGGCGCAGTTATCAGTCAGGCCCAACCAGAGGTACCCATACAGATAGAAAAAAATTACATTATTAAATAGAGTGTCACGGTGTCACAGTGATTAGCACTGTTCCTTCGCAGCATCAGGTTCTCAGGTTCAATTCCGGTCTTAGGTAGCTGCCTGTGTGGAGGTTGCACTTTCTCCGGTTTCCACCCAAAGTCCAAAGATGTGCAGATTAGGTGGATTGACCATAATAAATTGCCCCTGAGCGCCCAAAGATGTGCAGGTTACATGGGGTTATGGGGTTACGGGGATAGGGCAGGGGACTAGATGTAGGTAGGGTGCTGTTTCAGAGGGTTGGTGCAGATTTGATGGGCTGAATAGCCTCCTGCTCCATTGGAGGGATTCTGTGGTTATAAATAGAGTAGATGTTAAAAGGATGTAATCTAGAATCTGAGACAATTTTAAATTTAGTGGTCTCCCATTAAGACCAAATTGCGGAGGAATTTCTTCTCCCAGAGGGTTGTTAGTCGATTGAATTTACTTCCATAGGGAGCAGTGTAGTCTGGGGCATTGAATATATTCAAGGCTGAATTAGACAGATTTTTGATCTACAAGGGAGTCAAGGGTCTTGGGGGCAAGCAGGGAAGGTCACAGTCAGTTCAGTCATAATCTTCTTGATGGTAGAGTAGGCTTGATGGTCCCCACTCCTATTACGATTTTACTTTTCTCTCATCTGTAAAATTGGAGAGAACTTTAAACAAGCTTCCATTAAACTTATTTTCCTGAAGACAAAATGGTGGAAACTCTCAGCAGGTCTGGCAGCATCTGTAGGGAGAGAAAAGAGCTAACGTTTCGAGTCCGATGACTCTTTGTCAAAATCCTACCAACTGTCCTGGCTTGATACAATTCACACCTCTTTAACCTGGGGTTACCCCATCTCTGGATCTGTAAAGATTTAATCACCTGCTAATGCTCGCGTTCCAAGCATTGTCTGGCATCTTTGAATCTGTCTACATATATGTTTCTGGAACAGACCTCTTCATTCGCCTGAGGAAGGAGCAGCGCTCCGAAAGCTAGTGACATCGAAACAAACCTGTTGGACTTTAACCTGGTGTTGTAAGACTTCTTACTTTGTTAAAAATAGACAGGGATTAGGAGATTAAATTGCATTAACTACTTGGAGCTTATTAATATCAGTCAGATTCATTATTTTGCTGCAGATAATATCTGACATCCAAGTATTTACTGATCTAATGCCAACTGTTACATCATATTCACAGAATTTACAATTAAAGAGTGAATCTGTGAGACAGAATATCAAAATCCTAATTTTGGTGTTCTGCCCAAAAATCTGGAATTACTCCAAAATTAGCACAGAGCCAGCAAGTCTGGACAGTAAATCACTTAAGACAATTGTCTACACTCATCAGAAGAGTCAACTCGAGAAATCACTGTGTGTTTTGTACAGAGATTTGAAGATTTTGTTTAATTACATTTTCAAGGTTCAAAATGAAGTACAGTGATGTATAATAGGAACATTTCACTCATGTCAGTCTCAATATCTTGGCCAACTTGGCAAAACTTTCATACAGCACCCAAGAGCTATAATGTTGGCCGTAATTCTCCGTTTGAGAGAGGTGTTGATGCCGGGACTGAATTGCGTGAGTTTGGAGCTCCTGTTGGGGGCGGTAGTCCGGATCAATTCAGGACATGCTAATGGGCCAGCACTCTGCCCGTGTGTGAAACTAGTGCAGTTCTTAGTGCTGGCATCAGATTCACTGAGGCCAGAATTGGCACTGGAGAACTTGACAAGCTGGAGCTGCTTATAAGTACTCTACTCTCCACACACTCTTAGTCCAGCCAAGAAGATGGCACCGAGGAGAGCAACCTTGACGATTGCAGATGCAGAGAATGACTGGATGCTGAATGTGATACAGGAGAGGTGGGACACCCTCTTCACCAGGTTGGGCAGGAGGCTCCAGCTAGTTGATGTTAACCAGGCCAGGGCAGATGTGGCAGAACTGGCGAGCATCGTGGGCCTCACCAGGTGCACGGACGTACAGTGCCGCAGAAAGATGAACAACCTCCTAGGCCAGCTCGGATGAGTCGCCACCTCTGTGCTCCTAGTATATCTCCCATCCCTCACTCCTCAAACACCGCTCCATCACCACCAACCCTCTAGAGGTCAATCAAAACCCATCTGCCAGCATCCCCCTTACATCCAACACTGTACCAAACCACTGCACCTGCATTGTCCTCTCTGGCCTTTCACACAGAGGCCACCAGCTACAGACCCCCATGTAACTCGCACCCAAGTGCCTTATAATGTCCATTACCTGTACCCCAGGAGAAGGTGGCTCATACCTGCCGGAAGTTGGAGAGAACTGAAGGGGCACCGCCAGACCTGCGGATCCTGAATGTTGCCAAGCAGAGGATGATGGAGTTAGCCGGGGAAGGGGGGGTGAGGGGGAGAGAGAGAGAGAGAGAGGGAGGAGGAGGAGAGAGCTATCTCCCAGGCAGAGGTCGGTATGGGTAGACCAAGTGAGCCCCTAATGTACAGTGACGTCCCTATAGCAAGTGAGTCACCCCTCTCCGCACACTACTCCCTCCCGAGATCTCACCATGTGCCATGCCTTTTGTCTTGCAGGATAACGAGGCCAGCTCATCAAGGTGTACCCCACCCCCAGCCATAATCCTAGCATTCCCCAAAGGACCATCCCAGATTCAACATTGACTTTTCAGCACTGCATTCGCCTGTACCCGACATCAACCAGAGACTATCACCTTGGTGGCTCATATGAGTGAAGAGGCTTCTTGGACACTTTCTGGTGCACACGCCACACATGCTACAGCACATCAGGTGGAGGTAGGAACTCCTCAGGGAGCAGTCAGTCGAAGGGTGCCCGTTTTCAGAAATTAGCTGTCGTCCAGACAGGTATTTTATTTTTTATAAATGTTTTTTATTGGGTTTTTGAACAAAGTATATTTACCGTTATGTACACAGGATAAGAAACATATATATATATATACACACAAATATAGAAAAGCACACCCAAACATACCAAAGAAAATAAAATAATAAATTAAAAATAAATAAATAAATAAATAAAATAGAAAATAAACTGGTAGGGTATTGTGCCCCAGCTGAACAGCCGCAACTCTGTACACCTGGCAAAATTATTTACAACACATAGGTTACAACACATAGATAGCCAACTGTTTGTGGGGGGGGAGGTGGGCGGGGGGGGGGGGGGGAGACTGGGGAGGTAAATATACATTCGGGTGCCGGAGAAACAATTGCAGTGGGCAATACTTGAATAGGTTTGGTGTTGGTGTTGTCGCTTGCTTCTCCCGGACGGATCTCGCTGCCGTCTTGCGCTCACCTCCGCTTCTGCCGTTCCTTTTGTCTTTCGTCTTTATTCTCCTTGTTCCCTGCTCCTGGAGATGCCAAGTTCGTTATTGTATCCCGTGCCTTCCTTCTGGCTCTCATTTCCCTGCCTCCTCCCCCCACCTCCTTGGTTCTCCTCTCTTGTTCCCTATCTCTTTCCCCCCCACCCCCTCACACCCTCCTGTGGTTCGCCTTTCTTTCCTCTTAGGTTTAGCTGCCCCGCCCCCCCCCCCCCCCCCCCCACTCCACCCCTCTCCCGGTCTATCTCTCCCTCTCATGCTTTGGCTACTTTCCCCTGATTCTTCGCTACCTGGTTATTCTTCCGCTTGTTCGTTGGTCCCGGGACAATTGGGTGAATGGCTCCCACGTTCTGTGGAAGCCGTCGTCTGACCCTTGGATGGCAAATTTGATTTTCTCCATTTGGAGAGATTCCGAGAGGTCGCACAGCCAGTCTGCAGCTTTGGGTGGTGCTGCTGACCGCCAGCTTAACAGGATTCTACGGCGGACGATCAGGGAGGCAAAGGCAAGGGCGTCCGCCCTCCTCCCCAGGAATAGATCTGGCTGGTCTGAAACCCCAAACACCACGTCCAGACAGGTATTGTGCTCCTGGAAAGAATGATCCCATCACTGGTGGAGATGCAGACGCAGAGCAAGGGTCCACAGGAGGGGGGGTGTCAGCAACTTTCCTGCGCCTGCACATGCAGTTTGAGGAGTCCAACTGCCTTCAGGTGCAGGAGATCATGCCGACAATGGATTGTACCCAGGCCAACATGGAACAGCTGGCGCCCGCGGTGGAAGCCTCAGATGAAAAAGTCCAAAGCTTGGAGATACTGTGCAGTCGATGGCTGAGGCGTAGGACAGGGGAGCCCTGTCACAGTCAGACATGTAGCAGGCCCATGTACATTGCAGCAGTGCTCCAGATCTTGACCCAGTCACAAAGGGTCATGTCTGAGGGCATCGAGAGTATTGGTCAGGCGATGACTGACCTGGGCCAGTCACAGATGGACATAACCGAGGCACTGAAGGTCATGACCGAGGTGCAGTGGGGCATGTTGTGCTCACTGAGGGACGTGACCCAGTCTCTGTGTTCTGTGTCTGAGAGCATCGGGACCCCCCCTCCCCAGCTGACACGAGGTGCATCTGATGTGCAGCAGGCAGAATAGGGGTGGCACCTCGTCACCTGTGACACTCGAACGTCGGCCAGGGCCATCCAGGTCAAGGTCCTTCAGAAGAGGACCACCGAAGGCACCTCAGGTTATAGGGTGAGAAGCAGCAGGCCGCATCTACGTCTGATGTTCTGTCTGGGGAATCACATAGATGGAGCAGTGGGCCACGTGGGTTTAAGAAGTGAGGCACTAGTTAAGTTGGCATGGGTAGGCTGCACAATAGCACAATGGGTAACACTGTTGCTTCACAGCGCCAGGATCCAAGGTTCAGATGTCGGCTTGGGTTATTGTCTGTGCGGAGTCTGCACGTTCTCCCGTGTCTGCGTGGGTTTCCTCCAGGTGCTCCAGTTTCCTTCCACAAGTCATGAAAGACATGCTGTTAGGTGACTCCATGTACCTGACCAGGCGCTGGAGTTTGGCAACTAGGGGCTTTTCACAGTAACCTTATTGCAGTGTTAATGTAGAGATTCCGGTGTTGGACTGAGGTGGGCATAGTAAGAAGTCTTGCAACACCAGATTAAAGTCCAACAGGTTTGTTTCGAATCACTAGCTTTCGGAGCACAGCTCCTTCATCAGGTGAGACTCAGATGAGATCAAACGGCCAGCAGGCATGCAGGGATGACCCAGGTGGACAGTGGAATGCGATCACGAAGGCAGGAGTCAGACTTTGTCAAACTATGAGGAGCACCAGAACTCATCACACAGCGAGTCATTGTGGTAATATGCCTGTGAATTATATTGTACATAGTTAGCAATGCGACCTCCAACCAACTGGTGGCGTCAGACCTTGGTCACGTGACGAGGTTGGCAGTAAGGCATACAACTGGACAGTCTCACATAGGGCAGTTCCAAAGTATCCTAGTCTGTAAAGTATTCTGTATGTATCGTTCCACATGTTCATCAATAAAACATCATTCTAGTTAAGTCACCAGCGGTTGTGTGTGCATCATTGCAATGGCAAGGCAACAGAATACAACAATCATCATCATCCTTCGTCCCATGGTCAAAGCCCGCTGAGTTTTCCAACCCAGGGCCAACACCGTGTGTTGATGCTGATAGGACCCTCAGAGAGGCGTGGGGGGAGTGGGGTTGGGGGCTGGAGTGAAGGGAGATGGACAGGGGATGAACTGAGTGGTATTGGGGATAATGGAGGGGTGGGACAGGGTGGCTGAGCTGCCGGCACACAGGCCCTCGAGACGGCGACCCTGGAGGTGATGAGGTTGGCCATGTGTGGCGGCCATGGCAACATAGAGCGGCCTCCTTTCCTGCTCAGATTCCATGCCCCTGGTCCTCTTGGCTATCATCCCCATCCTCCGTGTCGGATGAGACCTGGTATTTTTCCTCCTCCTCCTCCAACATTTCCCCCTGTCTGCTGCACAATGTTGTGCAGGACCCAGAAGGCCATCCCGATGTGCGAGACCATCCTAGGGTGGTGCAGGCATCTAACTGCATCTTCAGGATGCCAATGCATCGCTCAATAATGCTCCTGGTTGCTGCATGGTCATCATTATAGCGGTTCTCCACGTCAGTCTGAGGCCTCCGGACTGGCATAATTAGCTACGACCTCAGCAGATAATCCGTGTTGCCCAAGTGCCAACCCCTCACCCGAGGGAGCGCTTCAAAGGTGTCGGGAATTGATGAGTGTGCCAGGATGTATGCGTTATGTGTGCCACCTGGATATCGGGTGCATGATGTGGTCACATACCAACTGCACGTTCAGGGAGTGGACATCCTTCCTGTTGCTGAAGGGCAACCCCCCCCCCGATGATCTGGTGCTTGTAGGGGGACATGTGCCTCAACTATCCCCTGCTGGACCTGGAGTATGCCAACAATGGTGGCGAATCCTGCAGCCCAGGCATGCTGGTGGGCTAGGTCCAGACTGATGTTTATGTAGTCTGCTACCCGGGCATATACTGCATCCATAATTGCACGGATGCACCTGTGTGCCAATGTCTGAGTTATCCCAGACAAGTCGCCGCTCGGCACCTGGAAACACCCCGAGGCAAAACGGTTCAGGGCGATCGTCACCTTGACAGCCACCAGGAACAAGTGTCTTCCTCCATATCAGGTTCCAGGTGCACCATCACCTGGCACATCATCTGGTCACCCTGGTTAGTCGACATGCCTGGTCCGGCAGGTCCTCGAAGGACAGGTGCTGACGGTATACACGTGGTCTGATGCGGTGCCTCCTTTGCACCTCCTCCTCAGCCTGTTGAACGGCTGACTCTCCAGCCTCACTGGCTGACCCTGCTCATTTGGGGCAGGTTCCTGTCGCGGTGGGTCCTCCCCAAGCACCGGCTGTGACTGCAGCCTCCGCGCGTCTGCAAGGGCAGCTGTGGCCAGGTAGATAGCGAGCATTCCTGGCTGTGCTCTGAAATTCATTCTCTACAGGGGGAAAAGAGAAGACATGTTAGCATGATGAGTATTCCCTTGCCCTTCCAATTCCAACAAGCTACATGGCAACCCTGAGATGCACTTCAGCTCCACCCTCCACACGCTCCCCACCCTACCCCTCAGCCTTTCCCCCTGATATGTTGCCTATCACAGTGCGCCCCTGACCCCATCAGGGAGCCTCTATCCTCACCCCCCCCCCCCCCCCCACCGTCCCTGTCGACAGGGGTACTGGTGGCTGCCACAACCCTTGTCAGCGGTGGGCTATGCAGCACATGTCCTGTCTCCCCAGTGGGATCTACTGTGGAAATCTACTGGGTGGGCCGTGTGTTATCCCACCGGCAGGGTGGTACCTGATTGTGCCGTGAAGAGGGTCACGGTGTGCCACTAACTGCCTCCATGCTTAGAGACTTGTGTATGTAGTGGTTCTACAGATGAGGTTGAGCGAGGGGGTGGGTGTCGACTCGAGACTTAACTGCAGTGTGATGAGGGTCCTGGATGTGCCACAGGTAGTGACAACCTATCAGGGGGCAAATTGGATTTGAGCACCGGCGCATTGGGCAGGCTGGGCGAGAGACAGTTCATGGTCCTGCAGAGTGGGCTTGCTGATATTATGACTGGTGAGGCCTCTGCCCTGATAGGGACAGTCTGTCAAGAGAATGTCAAAGGCCACGGTGCATGTATGCTTTGTTTGGGGTGAGCTCTGCAATTCCCCTGCTTCCTCTGCAGTGGGGCTGTACTTCTGACAAGTGCACTGAGGAGTGGCAGCACCTGTTGGGCCACTGATTGAGCTTAGCCACACCCATCCCAGTGATAGATGACCTGAGGTCTGATGGTTTCCAGAGGGGCAGCCTGGGAGGCCTATCAATTGAACGGAGGTCTGTGAACATTTACAGGACACAGTGAGCAGTCAGCAGAGTGAGCAGTCAACATAGTGAGCAGCCAGGGTGTAACTTTTACCGAATGGTTGCCTTTAAAACAAATACTGCAGCAATGACGGTCAGTGCCCAACCACCTGGGCCCGGAGGGGTACACCCCGAATCCACCAGTACATCAGCAAGTTACTTCCCGCTAATCCCCCAGCCCAGCAGCCACCCCCAGCAAGCACTACTATTTTTAACAATTTTACAAACTTTGCTTACCTCCTCTTTCCCTCAGCAGCCTGGGGAAAAATGTGTTGACACTGCCACTGAGCTTATTATGTTTTGTTTTTCTTCAGTAGTTGTCAGGAACACTTGAACTTGATTTTAAGAGAGAGATAACTAACTTACTGAAGGCTGTGCTTGGTTGTGGAACTCTCACATTTCAGTTGAAGGGTTAAAACTCACACCAATAATTTCCTAATGTCATGCAGGCTGAATTTAGCACAGTAGAGAGGGACAAGCCCCAACTCTTTCTGCTGTGTTTGGTGGGTAAGTGCTCCAATCTCTACACCCTTCATGTGTTTGAATGACAAGTATCTTGCTGAAATAAAATTAGAACAGGGATTCGGGAGAAGCAGGTAACTCAATCATGTCAACTGTAGTTCATTTAGTAATACTCTCACTTCTGAGTCAGAGATTGTGGGTTTAAGTCCCACAGATTTGTGCACAAACATCTCGACTGACCCTTTGTTGAAAACCTGAGGCATTGTCTTATGGATGAGACCTTAAACCAAGACTCTACTCTCTTGGGTGGGTGTGAAGATCCCATGGCAGCATTTGAAAAAAAACAATGGAGTTCTCCTCGGTATACTGACCAACCATTATTCCTCAATCAACATCACACAATCAGATTAACTGACCATTTATCTTACTGTACATGATGTACCAATTTACTGCTGTGGTTACCAATGTGTTTGCCTTCAAAATAATGAATTGGAATAATTTGCTTTGGGACCCAAAAGTGTATACAGCTTAATGCTGTTGCCTAACAAAAAAACATTTCTCTCTGTCCCTCTCTGTCTGGACCTGTAAAGACTTAATTACCTACAAAGACTCGTATTCAAAGTATAATTTTGCATCATTGACTTTGTCTATATATGTGGCTGTGGAAACCACCTCTTCATTCACCTGAGGAAGGAGCTGCGCTCCGAAAGCTAGTGAATCCAAACAAACCTGTTGAACTTTAACCTGGTGTTGTAAGACATCTTACCGTGCCCACCCCAGTCCAACGCCGGCATCTCCACATTATAAATATAGTGATAAGCTGAAGCACCAGGATAGATCCCTGACAAACGCTACGAGTCACATGCTGCTAATTTGAGTACATGTCCATTATCTCTGTCTTAAACCTCTTGACCAATTATCCAAGTCATTAGTCTTATGTTAAGATCTGTTGAATGCTCTTTGGAAGTCCTTATGAATAACATCCATAGCCACTCACTTAGCTGCCACATTTGTTATCTGCTCAAAGACTTTATTTTGCCGTTCTTTCTGCAGCTCTTACCACTTTGTCAGTCTTCATTTCTTGTTCTGGGCCACCTTCTTGAATTTTATTCTTGCTAACAGTTTCCTCTCTCCTCAGGCACTGTTCTGCTGCAACTCAAATCTGTTATTGATGCACGATCAATGACCACTAAAGCGAGGTTGTAGTCCAACTGAAGGCTTTAATAAGCTAGATGTTTCCCCCAGCAGCTCAGGTACAGAATGAAGGCTGCTAGGGCGGCACAGGCTCTTATACCCTGCCTATCAGGGCGGAGCTACCATACATCCTAACCAATAGAAAGCATACAGTTTCCACCAATGGTGCTCCAGCCTATCAGGTACCGTAATACCTATAAATACCACAGTTATCATCAGGTCTCTCTTCAAAAAATAAACCACAAGTGTGAACTCAACATGTTCTTACAAAGTATCAACTCAATCTCCAACCCCTTTTCTTTGCAAAGTCCTTAAACATGTTGGAGTCTCCCAAATCCATGCCCACAGTTCACACAACTCCATGGCCGAAGTCTCTAAATCAGGTTTGCACCTTGTCACAGCACAGAAATTGTCCTTATCAAAGCCATAAATTACATCCCATTTGACTATACCTATGTAAACTACATGCTCCTCATTCTTCTCACACTTTCTTAAACTGGTTGACACACTACCCTTGGTCAATGCCTCTCCTATGTTGTCTGGCTGAGTGTGACTGCCCTTGCTTGGTTCTATTCCTATCTATCCAGTTACAGCCAATGACATACCGTCCTCCTCCTGCACCATTACCTAAGAGATCTCCTAAGGATCATTGGATAACTGAATGCATTGGTTATGATCTTTCAAAATTCTCTAGATTCTACGATGATCCCAGCATATTGTAAGTCAGCAAATGCAACAACACTATTCAACAAAGAAGTGACGCAGAAAACATGGAATTACAGGTCAGTCAGCCTGACATTGGACATCAAGATATTGCTGGAATCTATTATTAAAGAAGTCTTAACAATACACTATATGCATAGTATCATCAATCAAAGTCAACATGGTTTAACGAAAGGCAAATTGTGCTTGACCAAATTGTGCTTGCCCAATCTATTGGAGTTTTATTAGTGGGTAGATAAAGGGTAAACAGTAGATGTTGCAGACTTTGATTTCCAAAATGTATTTGATAAACTGCATGATAGGATGTTAATACGCAAGGGGTGGGATTCTCCATGGGCTGACGCTGAAAAAGGGAAAGGCGATTGGGCAGAGAATCAGTCGTGAAGCAAAAATCATGGCGGACACGGGGCTCGCACCGGATTGCCATGCTCCGGTGCCTTGACAGTGTGTCAATGTGTTCTGTTCTGCACGCACAGTAAACGCCGTTAGCATAACATGATCTGGTGTTCTCCGGGGCCTCTGCGATGCTCCTCCTCCGCCGGGAGGATTTACCATCGGCGAGTTTCACTTGTAGTCTGAAAAGTCAGGAAACAGGTGCCGTTGACGATGAGAGAGAGGCCGTAGGATATGAAGAGCATGGGCTGCTGATCCTACCGCTGGGGAGAATAGGGTGGGGGCAAGCAGGGGAGGAACAAAGGTGGTGGTAAGTCCTGAGGGGTTGACCCCATATCCCCCGGAAGTACTTGCCTGCTTTCTTCTACCATTTCAACCAGTCTGATTAAAAATCTGTAAAGTCTTACGTGCCGATATGGACACAGAATGGCCGGGTCCATGGCCGCGCATGGTGGCGGCCTGTGGCAGACGCAGCGCACAACATGGTGCTGCTTGCGCGCGGACCCAGCCTGCCAACAATTGCCCCCCTGTAATCCCCTCGCCACCCCCAGACCACCCCCCACCAGACCCCCCCAGCCCCTGCCGAAGCCCCCCCCTGCCAGTGGAATGACTCCCCCCCCCCCCCGCCCCCACTGTGGCAGCACTGGACACAGTCTGCAGCCGCCACACGAGGTCCCCGAAAAGTGAGAAGAAACGCACCCCATGCCGTCAGGGACTCGGCCCATCGGGGGCGGAGCAATGGTGACATCCTGAGGCCGTCCCGACGACGTGCGGTGTACTCCTCAAGTACGCTTTTTTTGAGGGGGTGGAGAATTGGAAAAACAGCGCTGCCCCCGATTCTGGCATAAAAAGTGATTATCAGGCCGATTGGCGAACGCGATTTTGCCATTGGCGATTGAGGAATCCCACCCATTGGTTTTCTGTCAGAACCTGACATATTTTTCAGAAAATTACACCCCTGGTCTTTCTCACTACCTTCTGCCTGTCCCCGCCAATCCTATAATGACGTGTCAGGGCAATATTTGTGTCAGTTGGCTTGTTAACAAGCTTAATTGCCCCATAATTATTTTTTTTTAAAAGTGCAATGCCGATTACTTGTCCACCTACCACTTAATGGGGATCAGTTCGGGGTCGGCGTGAAAGTGGTAGTTTAGCTACCAGTCATTTGTTAGGCATTCCCACTGCTGAAAATACACCCGGCAGACAGCAGTAAACTCCAGAGTCCTGAGAGTTATTTATATTAAAACTGTAACTATACTTCAAAGTGACTGTCAAGCACTTTGCGACATCCCGTAGTTGTAACAAAGGGACATATGAATGCAAGTCTTTCTTTCCTTCTTTCCTTCTTTCCTTCTTTCTTTCTTTCTTTCTTTCCCTCCCCTCCCCTCCCCTCCCACCTCTCCTGACCTGGCTGGGGTATCTAGAATATGAGGCATAGTCTCAGGGTAAGGAGTCAAACATTTAAGACTGAGATGAGGAGAAACGTCTTCACTCAATGGGTTGTGAGTCTTTGAAATTCTCTACCCCAGAAGGATGTGGATGTTCCTCCATTGAATCTAGTTAAGGTCGAGGTGGGTGGAAGAAAGGGATATGGGGATCAGGTGAGAAAGTGGAGCTGGGACAGATGATCAGACATGATTGTATTGAATGGCGGAGTAGGTTTGTGTGCCTTATTTTCTACTCCTGCTCCTATTCTTATCCTTGGCCTCCTCCCATTTCTCATCTGGATGCTGCAATTAATGCCATCATCTGAAAACTCAGTAAGGGGAAGTTCATGAAGACCTCAAGAGTGGGAAGTGTAGCGTGCAGGGAGTTTAGTTAGGCAGGATGCAAGATTTCTTGATGGCGGTTTAAGGTGCAGAGATACCGCAATGTGTTTATGGCATGACAAAAAATATGCCAGCCTGTCTCATAATGGTAATACGTACATGTAATACGTTTGTATTCCGTGAATACTCATTGACCTGAAATAGCTTTTGACAAAGTCTGTCCCTCGGGTTAAAGTTAGTGATTCATGAGAATCTTGTGGCACCCGCTTCACAATCGTTTGAAGGTGGCATGCACCTGTTGACTCTGTGCAGTTGTGACTAAAGTTTTCCTGGGTTAACTCTATGGCATGAGGAATGCCAACTTGTATGGAGGCTCAGGACTGGCAAATGTGGTGGGCTGGTGTGGAATGGGATTGGGGGCATTGAGATGTGGAAGAGGAACCCAGGGGAGGCCTGGGGATGGGATTGGCAGAATAAAATGGAAAGGCCCTGGTGTCCTGGGTGTGGTTGGGGGGGGGGGGGCTGTTGTCAGTTAGTCAAGGTAAATCATCATGGGTCTAAAGGATGGTGCCAGTACAGTCCACCTTAGGGTGTTGGGTGGCAGAGTACGTCTCGGGCTTTGAAATCACCTACAACATTTCAATTATCATCATTGATATTGCTCTCGGGCAATGCCCTTTACAATGCATAGAAGGGGGGGGACAACTGCCAGTTCAGCCATCTCCCACAGAATGGTAACTACAACACTGATATTACTCAACACTGTTATTAATCTAAACATTCAATGATGATAGAATACAAAAACACAACATTTTTTTTCTACAATAAAATAAATGTCCCTAACTTCTCTGTTACCATTAATGCATGCCAACATGAGACACAATGGCACAATTTCTGCCTCACAGGACCCGGGCTCAATTCCAGTCTTGGATGACAGTCTGCGTGGAGTTTGCACATTCTCCCTGTGTCTGTATGGGTTTCCTTCAGGTGCTCCGGAGTCCAAAATTGTGCAAGTTAGATGGATTGACCATGCTAAAATTGCCAGTGTCCACAAATGACAAGGTTAAGTGGGGTTATGAGGATAGGGCGGGCTCTTTCAGAGGTTTGGTGCAGACTTGATAGGTGGAATAGCCTCCTTCTGCACTGTAGGGCATCTATGGGTTTAGCTCTAAACTAAGCTACACTCACCAAATATTGATGAGTAACACATGAATAAGTAAAACAATGTCATGTGAAATATTTACAAATTAAATTTAGTTTTGAAAGACACCCATTTGGCATGTCTTTTGCTTTATGTTAATGGCAATGTAGTTGGGCTGGAAAGTTGTGGCCGTGATGGAGAGCCTCCCTGTTTGTCCAGTTGACTCTGTAAGAGGATGGCCGTAGATGCTGAACTGTCAGCTGATGGCTGGTTTCACCAACGAAAAGCTACCTCAGCTGCAAAACCAGGTCTGTTTTGCATCCATGCCACTGGCTCTTCGGCAGGTAATTTGACAACAGTGTCATTTCTGACATAAGCGGAAATGGGTGTCACTTCTGCTGTCTCTCTCCTTACCAGAGACTGGTCTATGGACTGGTGCTCAGCATCTCGGGTGGCTCCTTCGAGTGCCAGAGGCCTGTTCCATCTCAGTCTCCAACAGTTGCACGTGTGACTGAAATGGGCTATCACCAGTGTGTGGCTCTTACACCCGAGTTGGACATACATGGTGTGTATCTGTGCTAGTGCTCAGTTGTATCAAGAATGTGATGCTACACTCTCTGAGTCTTCCTCTTCTTCCTCAGAGGTCAATATCAAACCCTCCAGGCTAAAGCCTGCAGCTGCCAATGTTGAAACTGTACAAACAAATAAAAGGAGAGTTAGGGACATCTTCAATCTTCAAGGCGTGTGTGTTGAAACAGGGTTACTTGTTACAAACACTGGAACCATTGGGAGATGTGACTCAGTGTTTGAACCTTTCACCATTCAACATAAGGCACATCTTCCTTCCTGATACATGTAAACTTTGGCATACTGTCTCCAGTCCTCTTTCTCTCCAGGATTTCTCTTCTGCTGCAATTAAAGGGGGAATTTGTAAAGGTGATATCATAATCCCTACAGTTCAGAAGGACACCATTTAGCCCATCGTGACTACACCGACCTCTGAAAGAGCGCCCCACCTAGGCCCATTCCCTGCCCCATCCCCATAACCCCACCCAACCTTTGAACACTAAGGCCAATCCGCCTAACCTGCACATCCTTAGACTGTGGGAGGAAACTGGAGCACCCGGAGGAAACCCACACAGACATGGTGAGAAAGTGTAAACTCCACACAGACAGTGACCCAAGGCTGGAATTGAACCCGGGTCCCTGGCATTGTGAAGAAGCAGTGCTAACCACTGTGCCACTCCAGGTGATGATGTGTCCTCCAAACATGCATTCAAATGTGTGAACATTATATAGTCTAACAGGTTTGTTTCGAATCACTAGCTTTCGGAGCACAGCTTCTTCCTCAGGTGAGGAAGCGCAGGTGAGGCAGCATGGCTCGTTCCTCAGGTGAGGTGAGCTGCGCTCTGAAAGCTAGTGATTCAAAGCAAATCTGTTGAGCTTTAACTTGGTGTTGTAAGACTTTTTTCTGTGCCCACCCCAGTCCAACGCCGGAATCTCCACATCATCACATTGTCTGTTAGCAGTGCACTTTTCTCAATGTTCTTTGCCAGCTAACAGCGGCTGCATTTCACTCCTACAATTTTCATGTTGAGTGGGTTCATCAACACTGAACATTCAGTGAAGATAGACTGGAAAAACGTCACATTGTTTCTTCCACAATGAAATAAATATCCCTAACTTTCCTGTTACCATCGTTGTGTGTGCCAACATGAGACATACCAATACCTTTAGCTCTCTGATTAAGCTAGGCTCAACAAATAATGCTGGTGCGCCCATGAATAAGTGAAACCAATGTAATATGAATTATTTACAAATGATCATTTTCTGTGCATTATGCTTTACAAACTTGGTTAAACACAAGACAACCCCAAAATAGACTCAGGACATTCCTTCCATATGTGTGCATCTCAAGGCTGGTGATACACTCACCCTTGCAGGTCTCAGAATGTCATTGAACCTTCTGTGGCACTGAAGCAAGGTTTACTGTCAACCCCAAGGCACTTCACCTCCTGTGACCTCCATCCAGGCGTTAGCCAGGCTGGAGACCTCCTCACCTGTCCGCAGACACGGCCTGGAGGAGGACTCACAGGGCTTCATCGTCAACCTGGGAGCTGTCCATGATCTTTTGTCCTCCCCAGCTGCTGGCTTCATTCTCTCAGCCATCTGTGAACACTCAAAGAGAGTCAGAGAGCTGATTTCCAGTCTCTACCTATTAACACATTAGGGTGACAGGGCAGCTACATTACAATTCTGTTTCTCACCTGCCAGAGATTGAATACTTCAAAACTAGGAGAAAAGTAATACACATTTCAAAACAATCACTGAACTACTGCAATGGTTTAAAAAGATTCAAAATCCCCAAAACAAAGTTCTGGGCCAGAATTCTCCGGCCATTGCAATTCACTATTCTCGCTGTCAATGCAATCCTGCCTGCAAGTTTCCCGGTGACAAGGACTGCCTTCAATGGGAAATTCCATAGACAAGTGGCAGGAGTAGTGAATCCCACTGCCAGGGAACGGTGTGTTGCCGAGAAAGACGGGGCTGGGAGGATGGAGAATACAGCCCCTAATGTATCCAAATAATGTTTCCTGATACACTGCCACAGTCCCATGCCATCGATCCTTCAACTGAGTAGCAAGTGTGCATCATGCCACTTTACACACTTGGGCAAACACAGGACAATCCCAAAATGAATCCAGAACATAACCTTCCATACATACCCATCACAAGGATGGTGACACACCCACACCCCGTCCCCGCCTTCAGTAGCCAATTGGATGTACTGTCTATAATTTCTGATGCGGTTAGCTGGCGACCTCCCCACTCGCTGTCGCCATTAGTTGGCCCTACACATGTTATTCACCGCCTTTCAAAGGTAGAGGCAGGAGTCAGTGATCCATTGCCGCCCTGTCCACCACTGAGGTACACAAAATTCCGTCCCAAATTACATAAGCAGACTCTGTGAGGCGTCTTTTCAGCTGACAATACTGAGGTTAGAAAGAACTTGCATTTCTGTAGCATATTTCATGAGTTTCATGCTCACTAGCTAACCACACGTCACTAAATGTTCTAAAACCTTGTTAGCTTCTTTCTTGTGTATGCAACCATTCAGTAGATTTCATTTCTAATTCAGTTTACTGAATAAAGAGGTTTCTCTGGACTTTAAAGCTATGATTATGGAAAGGGCCATGCCTTCCATTTGTTGTAAGATTATAGGTTACTCCTATACTGAAATGCCATTTTTCCCAATACAGCTGTCAAATTATCGATCACAGATGAACTGCATTTTCTCTCTCAATCTCACTATAACCTTTATCTGTAATGGGTTCATGTATTTCTTTCATCCTCACTGACTCAGCCAGACACACAGGGCTTGCGATTAACTTTTATAATTATATTGCCATGGAAATATCTCAAAACAATATACCCGACAAACTACTATTTTACTACAATGCTAATTGTTAGAGAACACATTTTGTTTGACTGTACAGAATTAACGCCAAAATTAAAGTGCTAATTTAAATCATAGACCATCAGTCTGTAAAAGAAGAATGAGATGAGGTTACGGTGACCCTGCCAAGGCTAATTTTTGCTTGGGTTCTGGACTGCTATATAATGAAATGACTGGTTGTGGGGAGTTCTGTCTGCTTAAAATGCCATGCCTTTTGATTCTAATATGTCCATACTTCTGTTTCTGCTTTAGTTGTGTTGGCATCACACACTAATATCCATATTCCACCAACGTTTATGTGGGTAGTGCTAGTTAAACCCAGCTTCACCCGCTGAGATGGCATTCTGATTATGAAAATATTTAAATGGTAATAATCTAAAGGTGAGGCTTGAAGATTTAAAGTGATGGGGCTGTGACTATTTACTTTGGTAACTTGTTCCATTGTGGGGATGTCCTTGGGAAGAAGGTTTTTGACCTTTGTGGTTTGTGCGAATGGATACCTCGGGCGAAATTCTCCGTTATCGGTGCAAAGTCCACCGATCGGCGCAAAAAACGGCTCAAATCCGACCTGCGTCACGCCGCAAAAAACGTCGTGAAGTCTCCGGCCCGAAATGGGCTAGCAGCGACGTGACGGGATCCGCGCTTGCTCACGTGGTTCACGCCGTGCAGCGTCATACAATCCGCACGGCGTGACGGCTCATAAGGACGCGCTGTTCCCCCCCACCCGACCGGATCACCCGACCGGAACACCCGACCGGATGGCCGGCCGCCGCTCAGCCCCGAGGTTCCAGTCACAGGATGTGGAGGTGCTCCTGGACGCAGTGGAGCAGAGGAGGGAGGCCCTGTATCCCGGGCACGGCCGCAGAGTTGCCCAACGCCACAGCCGGCGTCTGTGGAGGGAGGTGGCAGAGGCCGTCACCGCTGTGGCCCTGACACCACAGACAGGCACCCAGTGCCACAAGAAGGTGAATGACCTCGTCAGAGCAGCCAGGGTGAGCCTCTCCCCCCCTGCCCGATATCCATATCCCCCAAATCCCCCTCCCCATAACCCCCTCCCCATATCCCCCATATCCCCCTCCCCATACCCTCATACCCCCTCCCCATATCCCCCATATCGCCCTCCCCCAAATCCCCCCTCCCCCATATCCCCCTCCCCAAATCCCCCACCCCCATATCCCCCCTATCCCCCCTCCCCCATATCCTCCATATCAACCCTCCCTCATATCCCCCGTCCGCCCATAAACCCCCTCCCCCATATCCACCCTCCCCCATATCCCCCCTCCCCATATCCCCCCTCCCCCATATCCCCCCTCCCCATATCCCCCTCCCCATATCCCCCTCCCCCATATACCCCCTCCCCCATATCCCCACTCCCCCATATCCTCCCCCGCACCCAAATCCCCCATATCCCCCCTCCCCCATATCCCCCCTCACCCATACCCCCCTCCCCATATCCCCCCTCCCCATATCCCGCCACCCCATATCCCCCCTCCCCCATATCCCCCCTCCCCATATCCCCCTCCCCATATCCCCCTCCCCCATATACCCCCTCCCCCATATCCCCACTCCCCCATATCCTCCCCGCACCCAAATCCCCCATATCCCCCCTCCCCCATATCCCCCCTCACCCATACCCCCCTCCCCATATCCCCCCTCCCCATATCCCGCCACCCCATATCCCCCCTCCCCATATTCCCCATATACCCCCTCCCCCATATCCACCCTCCCCATATCCCCCCCTCGCCATATCCCCCCTTCCCCATATCCTCTCTCCCCCATATCCCACCTCCCCATATCCCACATATCCCACCTCCCCCATATCCCCCTCCCCATATACCCCCCTCCCCATACCCCTCTCCCCCATATCCCCCTCCCTCATATCCACAATATCCCCCCTCCCACATATCCCCCCTCCTCCATATCCCCCATATCCCCCCTCCCCCATATCCCCCCTCCCCCATATCCCCCCTCCCCCATATCCCCCCTCACCCATATCCACCCTCCCCCATATCCCCCCTCCCCCATATCCCCCCTCCCCCATATCCGCCATATCCCCCCTCCCCCATACCCCACCCTCCCCCATATCCCCACTCCCCCATATCCCCCCTCCCCCATATCTCCCATATCCCCCCCCATATCTCCCTCCCCATATCCCCCCTCCCCATATCCCCCTCCCCCATATCCCCGCTCCCCATATTCTCCCCGCACCCAAATCCCCCATATCCCCCCTCCCCCATATACCCCCTCCCCCCATACCACCCTCCCCCCATATCCGCCATATCACCCCTCCCCATATTCCCACCTCCCCCATATCCCCCTCCCCATATCCCCCATATACCCCCTCCCCCATATCCCCCCTCCCCCATATCCCCCCTCGCCATATCCCCTTCCCCATATCCCTCCCCATATCCCCCCTGCCCCCATATCCCACCTCCCCGATATCCCCCTCCTCATATACCCCCTCCCCATATCCCCCCTCCCCCACATCCCCCCCTCCCCTCATATCCCCCATATCCCCCCTCCCACATATCCCCCCCCCTCCTCCATATCCCCCATATCCCCCCTCCCCATACCCCCCTCCCCCATATCCCCCCTCACCCATATCCCCCCTCCCCCATATCCCCCTCCCCATATCCCCCCTCCCCCATATCCGCCATAACCCCTCCCCATATACCATCTCCCCATATACCCATCCCCATATCCCCCCTCCCCATATCCCCATATCCCCACTCCCCCATATCCCACCCTCCGCCCATATCCCCCCTCCCCCATATCCCCCCTCCCCCATATCCCCATATCCCCCCTCCCCCATATCCCCCCTCCCCCATATCCCCCCTCCCCCATATCCCCCCTCCCCCATATCCCCCATATCTCCCCTCCCCCATATCCCGCCTCCCCCATATCCGCCCTCACCCATATCCCCCACCCCATTTCCCCCCTCCCCCAAATCCCCCATATCCCCATCTCCCCCATGTCCCCCCTCCCCATATCCCACCCTCCGCCCATATACCCCCTCCCCATATCCCCCCTCCCCCATATCACCCCTCCCCATATCTCCCATATCCCCCCTCCCCCATATCCTCCCTCCCCCATATCCCCCATATGCCCCATATGCCCCCTCCCCAATATCCCCATATCTCCCCTCCCCAATACCCTTCCTCCCCCATAAACCCCCTCACCCATATCCCCCCTCCCCATGTCCCCATATCCCCCTCGCCATATCCCCATATCCCCCCTCACCATATCCCCCCTCCCCATATCCCCCATCTCTCCCCTCCCCATATCCCCCCTCCCCCATATCCCCCCTCACCCATATCCCCAATATCCCCCTCCCCATATCCCCCCTCCACCATATCCCCCTTCCCCCATATCCCCCTCCCCCATATCCCCCTCCCCATATCCCCCCTCCCCATATCCCCCCTCCACCATATCCCCCCATATCCCCCATCCCCATATCCCCCCTCCCCCATATCCCCCCACCTCCATTTCCCCCCTCACCCCATATCCCCCTCCCCATATCCCCCCCCGCCCCCATATCCCCCCTCCCCCATATCCCCCATATCCCCCCTCCCCCATATCCCCAAGTGAATCCCGCCCTAACCTTATCCTCTGCAATACACGCGCAACCGATGGCGTGCATTCATATACCTGTCTAACACTGTTGCCATTTACCCCTGCCACCACCACCCACAGGAGAAGTGCGCACACAACAGTAGGGTGCATGTGAGGACTGGAGGAGGCCCCGCTGATGAGAGGCCACTGACCGAACACGAGGAAAGGGCCCTGGAACTGGCTGGCGGACCTGAGGACCGGGAGGTTGCTGATGCAGAGGTCGGGGGCGTACTAGCAAGTGAGCCACCGACAGCCCGTCCCCATATACCCCTTCTCCCATATCTCCCCTCCCATATCCCCCCTCACCCATATCCCCCCTCACCCATATCCCCAACCCCCATATCCCCCATATTCCCCCTCCCCCAAATCCCCCCTCCCCCATATCCCACCATCCACCCATATCCCCCCTCCCCATATCCCCCCTGCCCAATATCCCCCTGCCCCATATCCCCCTCCCTCATATCCCCCCTCCCCATATCCCCCATATCCCCCCTCCCCATATCCCTCCTCCCCCATATCCCCATATCTCCCCTCCCCCATATCCCCCCTCCCCATATCCCCCCTACCCATATCCCCCCTCCCCCATATTCCCCCTCCCCATATCCCCCCCTCCCCATCTTCCCCGCAGATGCAGACTGCCCGCAGGATGCCCCTCGGAGACCACGGGAGACGGAGAGACCTGGACCCTCCGGCATGCGACGCCCGCAGGATGCCCCTCGCACACCACGGGAGACGGAGAGACCCGGACCCTCCAGCATGCGATGCCTGCAGGATGCCCCTCGCACACCACGGGAGATGGAGAGACCTGGACCCTCGGCATGCGACGCCCGCAGGATGTCCCTTGGAGACCATGGGAGACGTAGAGACCTGGACCCTCCGGCATGCGACGCCCGCAGGATGTCCCTTGGAGACCACGGGAGACGGAGAGACCTGGAGCAACAGGGAGACGACGCCCCCATCTCGTGCGGGTGCGACCACGCAGGCGTGTGCCACCCAGCGACGAGAGGGGCAGCCACAGGCCCCCGTCACAGCCGAGCCAGGACACCACTACCCAGGAAACAACTACCCAGGACACCACTACCCAGGACACCACTACCCGGGACAGCACTACCCAGGAAAACGAAATACCGGACAGTGACACAGATTGGATGGGCGGAGACGAACTGCCACCCCAAAGTGCCATGCACTCAGAGTGGGACGAAGAGCACGACACAACGCCACTGCTGTCACCAACACCCTCCACCATCGCAGAAACACTCACCTCGGTTGGGCACTTTAGTGATGAGACGTCTGGTAACCTCACTGGTGCGCACAATACAGCCGTCCCGGTACAGCAGGCGGTGGTAGGAGCAGCAGAGGGGCCTGGCGGTCGGAGGGCAGCCCAGCCCAAGCGAACATCTGCCGCCCAGATGGATCCCGGGTTCCTGGAGTTACCATACCCACCCATAGATCCGATGCAACCACCGAACCGGAGACGAGCGAAGAGGGTGACGGGTGGCTTGCGGCGGCTGCAGTCGCAGGTGCAGGAGTCCACCCGCGTCCAGGAGCTGGGAGTGGTGCCGGTCATGCGTGCCACCCAGGCTGACACTGCACGGGTGGCGTCCGCGGTGGAGGCAATGGGTGCGACGGTGTCAGACATGGGGAACGGTTTGCGAGGCCTGGGGCTTTCCGTGCAGGCGGCGTCTGTGGCCCAGGACATGGCTGCCCTCTCACAGGAGGCCATGAGCCAGTGCCAGCGCCAGATGGCAGAGGCGCTCAACGCCATAGCCCAGTTTCTGCAGGCCATGGCCCAGTCTCAGCAGGCCATGGCCCAGTCTCTGCAGGCCATCGCTGAGGGCATCGGCGCCAGTGGCCATGTGCGAGCCGGCGTCGCACTGTCACAGACAGGGTTTGCCAACCCCCTGAGCTCCATGGCTGCAAACCTGCAGACCCCTGTCGATACCAGCACGGGCCTCCAGGACTGGCAGCGGCAGATGTCGGGGCGGCGTTGGATGGCCAGTCCATTCGCATCCCCCACCCATGTAGAGGCCTGGGGGCCATCGGGCATCCCCGAGGGAGGAGGTGGTGTGGTCCGTCCTGGGTCCCCCTGTAGGGGAGGTCCCGGAACACCGCGACACCTCGGACTCCCCCCCTTCTGTCCCAGGTGCATCGGGTGGGCAACGGGCAGGACAGGCTGGCAGCACGCCATCCCAGTCGCCCGGGCCGCAGCCTGGCCCATCTAGGCCAGGCCCCAGGAAACGGCCGCCAAAGGGATCCCGTGTCAGAGGGCAGGAATCACAGGAGTCCACCTCCAGTTCTGCTGTACCATCTGGGGAACCACGTAGACGTAGTCATAGGGTCCGTAAGGCCAAACAATTAGACACTGAGTAAGTTGGCACGGGTGCAGGGCACAGATGAGTTTTGGGGGCCAGGGCACGTGCATGAACTCCGTTCGTTATTAAAGTCAATGCTACACCTACAGAAGCTGCCTTTGTGCTCTGTCCAAAGCGTGCGGGAGTGTCATGTACGTTGAGCGCAAGTATGTGTGTGAGGGGTGGTCTTACCTCAGCCCCAGGTGAGTCTGCCCCCTTCCCCCTGGGCCGCCATCAACATCCCACCGGGCAGAGGACGGGACCGTGCGCTGCAGTGTCACAGCCGCATGCAGGGATGGTCCGGGTGGATGGTGGTACTGTGGCCATGGGTCAGACATAGTCCAACGATGTGGAGGCAAGAGCTCATCGCAGGGCGGGTTGTCATCATCCTCCATGGCCTGCAATAAACACGCGTTCACCGGCAAATGTGTGAGCCCGGCCGTTGTGCCGCAGGTGGATCGGCAATGGGGGGGTGGTGTGCATGCGGGTGGGGTGGGTGGGGTTGGGGAGGGGGGGTGAGGGTGCTGGGTGGGTGGATGGGTGGGGGGTGTGGGTGGTCGGCTGTTGCCATGGTGTGCGGTCTGTGGCCATACTACCCGATTCCCACGCCCATCTAGTCAGTGAAGCGGGCGGCTATCAGCCTGTCCCGTGCCCGCTGGCCCAGCCGGTAACGGTGGACAGCCACCCGCCTGTGTCTAGCCCGTCTGCCCTGACCATTGCCCCCATCTCCCTCATCTGGGGAGGACTGCGCCTCTTCCTGCTGCTCCTCCACTCCGCCCTCCTCTGCCTGCGGCACATCGCCCCTCTGCTGGGCTATGTTGTGCAGGACGCAGCACACCACAATGATGCGGCCGACCCTATCTGACCGATACTGGAGGGCGCCCCCAGAGAGGTCCAGGCACCTGAAACGCATCTTCAGCACGCCAAAACACCTCTCTATCACTCCCCTTGTCGCTACATGGGCATCATTGTAGCGGTTCTCCGCCTCATTGCGTGGCCTCCGTACAGGCGTCATCAGCCACGATCGCAATGGGTAGCCCCTGTCGCCTAGCAACCAGCCCCTCAGCCGGGGATGGCATCCCTCATACATGCCGGTGATGGATGACCGCGACAACACGTATGAGTCGTGTCCACTGCCCGGGTAACGGGCGCAGATGCGCAGAATCATCATGCGGTGGTCGCAGACCACCTGTATGTTCATCGAATAGGTCCCCCTCCTATTGGTGAACACGGCCCTGTTATCTGCAGGTGGCCGCACTGCGACGTGCATCCCATCAATCGTGCCCTGGACCATGGGGAACCCGGCCACGGCAGAGAAGCCCACGGCCCGGGCATCTTGGCCACAGGGAAGCGGAGCGGTGCGCCATGGCATATAGGGCGTCTGTTACTGCCCGGATGCACCGGTGCACCGATGTCTGTGATATGCCGGATTGTTCCCCACTCGGTGCCTGGAATGACCCCGTTGCATAAAAGTTCAGAGCCACCGTAACCTTGACGGACACGGGGAGAGGGTGTCCCTCGCCAGTGCCACGCGGTGACAGGTGTGCCAGCAGGTGGCAGATGTGTGCTACGGTTTCCCGCCTCATTCGGAGTCTCCTCCTGCATTCCCGGTCCGTGAGGTCCTGGTATGACTGCCGGGGCAGGTACACACGGGGCGCCCTCGGGTGCCTCCGTTGCCGTGGGGCCGCGATGTCCTCCTCCCCCTCCTCGTCCTGTCGGTCAGGTGTCCCTCCATCCTTGGCGGCTGCCGCCTGGCCCTCCGCGGCAGCCTGCGCCGCCTCTCTGGCACGCTCCTCCTGCTCCTCCTCCTCCTCATCCTGGGCAACATAGACATGAGCGGCTGCCGCCACGGCGGCCAACATCGCTGGCTGATCGGAAAACATGACGGCCTGGTGGGGGGGGGGGGGGGGGGGGGCGGGGGGCGGGAACGACGACATGTCATCATTGCCCATACTCCCTCCTCCCCCCAGCCAGGTGGCATGGACCGCATGGGTCCAACTGTTGGAGGCTGGCACCTGGCCAGGTGGACCAACTCACTTGCCCTCGCACCCCCCCTCCCCGGCACGGACCCCCCTCCTCCCCGGCACGGACCCCCATCCCCCTCCCCGGCACGGACCCCCCATCCCCCTCCCCGGCACGGACCCCCCCCATCCCCCTCCCCGGCACGGACCCCCCATCCCCCTCCATGGCCCTCCCTGGCACGGACCCCCCATCCTCCTCCCCGGCACGGCCCCCCCCCCATCCCCCTCCCCGGCACGGACCCCCAATCCCCCTCCCCGGCACGGACCCCCCATCCTCCTCCCCGCACGGACCCCCCCATCCTCCTCCCCGGCCCTCCCCGGCACGGACCCCCCATCCTCCTCCCTGGCATGGACCCCCCCATCCCCCTCCCCGGCACGGACCCCCCATTCTCCTCCCCGGCCCTCCCCGGCACGGACCCCCCATTCTCCTCCCCGGCCCTCCCCGGCACGGACCCCCCATCCCACTCCCCTGCACGGACCCCCCATCCTCCTCCCCGGCCCTCCCCGGCACGGACCCCCCATCCTCCTCCCTGGCCCTCCCCGGCACGGACCCCCCATCCTCCTCCCCGGCATTGACCCCCCCCCTCCCGGCACTCCCACGGAGCCCAGCCCACTCTAACCACCCCCCCCCCCGCCGCACACACACACACACAACCCTACACACACCTCTCCCCACACATTCAGACTGCGGCCACGCCATCGCCTGCCCAGCGGCCAACCCCCCAGGCTGTCACCCACCTCCACGTTGGTCGGCGTCAACCTGGAGCACAGGTTGACGCCGATTAAAAGGAGGTTTGATTTACGTCGACGTGACCGGTCATCACGTCGACGGGACTTCGGCCCATCCGGACGGGAGAATATCGGCAGGCCCAAAATCAGCTGCCTTGCGCCCACCCGTGCCATTCTCCGACGTCTGAGGCGCCATTAACGCCCCGCCGACTTTTCTCCCTTCGGAGACTTCGGCGGGCAGCGGGGGCGGAATTCACGGCGGCCAACGGCCATTCTCCGACCCGCTGGGGGGTCGGAGAATGACGCCCCTCATGTTTTGTCATTGCTGGAGGGCACCAGGTACTTGTTTCTGTCAATTCCCACCTATTTGTTCCATATTTTCTAGAACACGGTCAGTCTTTCTTCATCCACCTTTTGCTATTCATCCACCTTGATCAAGGATGTGACACTGGAGTATTTCCCACATTGATTCATGCAGAATCGACCAGCCTGATTTTGTATTACTCCAATCTTATTTATATCTGTTGCCATATAAGGATCCCACACACAACTTGCATACTCCAGGATTCACCAAATCAATATCACTTTCCTTTAGAGGAAGAATCATATGAACTCGAAACATTGGCCAGGGCTTTTCACCCAAGGCAAATGGCGACTTGGGCGCAGCTTGCGAGAGGCCAAAAATGAGAATCTCGTTGGTGAGATCTAATGACATAATCAACCCTGCCCCCTGCCATGGCATAATGCGGTTCAGGCCCAGGAAGGTTGGGAACCTCATTTGAATACATTATCATATCATTAGAGGACTTCCCCGTTGTGCAGTCCCCCTGTAGTTAGATTTCTCCCGTTGACAACGTGAGGTTGGTTATACAACTTGAAGGCCAAGAAGTAGCAGACTAAAGAAATCTGGATGGACATTGCAGAGGAGGTTAGCAGGCATAAAGTCAACCTGGTTGCAGTGCATAAGAGGCTGAACGTCCTGTGACTGACAAGGTAAAGTGTGCCCCCATTTTGCAGATAGGAAGGTATGAGGGTGTGACGCAATCAAATTTGGGATTTTCAGTCCCTGGGTCAAGTGCAGAAGGTGGCATGAAGCAGTAGGAGCTGGTTCAGCACAGTGGGCTAAATCGCTGGCTTGTAATACAGAACAATGCCAGCAGCGCGGGTTCACTTTCCATACCAGCCTCCCCGAACAGGTGCCGGAATGTGGTGGTGAGGGGCTTTTCACAGTAACTTCATTGAAGTGACAATAAGCGATTATTACATTCTTACATTGTGCCACATTACATGGCACTGGTGGGTTCGGTGGGTGGAGAGTTATGAGTGATAAACTCCAATGGTAACTCTATAATAAGGTCTAAGAAGCAAGTCTTGACTTCTTTGGTTCCAAGTTTATTGTGTTCAGTAATCACTTCTACACAACAAAACACTGCCACCTGTATCACCTGATTGATTCATTGATATTTATTGTCACATGTACCGAAATACAGTGAAAAGTATTTTTCTGCGGCCAAGGGAACGTACACAGTACGTACATAGTAGACAAAAGAATAATCGACAGAGTACATTAACAGTGGTGCATCAACAATTAGTGATTGGTTACAGTGCGGAACAAGGCCAAACAAGAGCAGCATAGAGCGTCATGAATAGTGTTCTTACAGGGAACAGATCAGTCCAAGGGAGAGTCGTTGAGGAGTCTAGTAATTGTGGGGAAGAAGCTGTTCCTATGTCTGGATGTGCGAGTCTTCAGACTTCTGTATCTTCTGTCTGATGGAAGGTTCTGGAAGAGGGCAAAGTCTGGGTTTGAGGGGTCTCTTTCAATGCTGTCTGCCTTTCTGAGTCAGCGGGAGGTGTATACAGAATCAATGGGAGGATGGCAAGCTTGTGTGATGCACTGGGCTGAGTTCACCACACTCTGTAGTGCGGCCTTCATATATTGGTGCAATCTATTAAACAATTAAAACCCCAACTCTAACTTAAGTACCAAGGAATATTGACTCTTTCCTAACAATGAGGGTGGGGGTTCAGAAGTGTAAGACCAGTTACTTTGTATGGATAATCACAATGTGTTGACTGCTGACAATGGACATGTTGGGCACACAGATAAAAGCATGCTGCGAGATTCTCCGTAGCGGGATCCTCCACTTCGGCAGCAGTGCACCCACACCACAGGTTTCCCGACACCATTGAGGTGGCCACAATGGGAAACTCCATTAACCTGCTGCAGAAACAGAGAATACCCCTGCCGGCTGGAGCGCGCCATGCCCAAAAACGGAGTTGCTGGGAGGAGAATCGCACCCATGATCATTCCACTGAAAATTCATTCTGAATTTCTTTTTTCTTTGGAGAGGAAGAGGGCAAATAATGCCTGTGTGAGGGCAAGAACTGGAGGAGGAGCTGGAAACCTGACCACTTTGACTGCTGCGGAAGAAGATGTCTTGCAGTTGGCTAGCGATGTAGGACCATTGGCTGTGGAAATGCTGGAGGACAGTCCCAGAGTACTGAGATTCCAAGGACACATAGTTCTCTCCTGCAAAGTGTGCTTTGAGGTGGTGGGCATTGGGAGGAAAGCTGAGGAAAGGGCCCGGGAGGGATCATTGATGGGTTTGATTTTACTGGCTTGCAGCATTTAGGGAGGAATGTGTGTCTCAATTTTGAAGAAGTAGAGCTTTTCATCCTGATTATTTTCCAGTGATGTGTATGTGTGTGTACGTGTGCAGTGGCTGCCACCAGTCCTGAGGACTCCATTTAAAGAAGGGACCCTTTTTGAAAGAAAAGCATTTAAGATTCAAACTAATGGGCTTTAATCAGCTGTAATTCTGTCAAGCCATTTGGAGCTACAAACCAGCCAGATATACCCAACAGATGCTCAAGCGCCCCCCCCCCCCCCGCCCCCCCCCCCCCACACTCCGTGGAGGACAAAACATCCCCATCTCCTGTCGGTTCTACTACCATGAGATGTGTCAAATATTTTTGAAATTAAAGATCCTGAGCGAGATTCTCCCATTCTGTATTGACGCCAACACTAGGGGCGAAATTCTCCGGAAACGGCGCGATGTCCGCCGACTGGCGCCCAAAATGGCGCAAATCAGACGGGCATCGCGCTGCCCCATAGGTGCGGAATGCTCCGCATCTTTGGGGGCCGAGCCCCAACCTTAAGGGGCTAGGTCGGCGCCGGACGAATTTCCACCCCGCCAGCTGGCGGAAAAGTCCTTTGTTGCCCCGCCAGCTGGCGCGGAAATGACATCTCTGGGCGGCGCGTGCGCGGGAGCGTCAGCGGCCGCTGATGGCATTCCCGCGCATGCGCAGTGGAGGGAGTCTCTTCTGCCTCCGCCATGGTGGAGACCGTGGCGGAGGCAGAAGGGAAAGAGTGCCCCCACGGCACAGGCCCGCCCGCGGATCGGTGGGCCCCGATCGCGGGCCAGGCCACCGTGGGGGCACCCCCCGGGGCCAGATCGCCCCGCGCCCCCCCAGGACCCCGGAGCCCGCCCGCGCCACCTTGTCCTGCCGATAAGGTAGGTGGTTTAATTTACGCCGGCGGGACAGGCATTTTAGCGGCGGGACTTCGGCCCATCCGGGCCGGAGAATCGCGCGGGGGTGCCCGCCAACTGACGCGACGCGACGCGATTCCCGGCGGGGGGTCGGAGAATCTCGCCCTAGATTTGTGGACTTTCACGACAGTAAAACTGGCGCCGAACCTGGACCGATTCCACAACTGTGGAAGGCTAGCACCGGCACCACGTGGAACACAATCGATTCCAATGAAAAACGGTGCGGGATTCGCCGGGTCCGTGATAGACACTTGGGAGGCTGTCAAACTGCAGCTGCACATACACACTACACCCCCCACACACACCGTTCCAGTCAACAAGATGGCAGTGGTTGTGCTGGAGCGCGCCCATACAGCTGATGATCCGTTGGGGCCAGAGGGCACCTAGGGAGGTGGCCTGGGGGACCTATGGCCCAAAGTTCACAGTGGGCAGTCAGTGGCATGCGCAGCTGCATGGCTGCCTTGCCAGTTGTGGCAATGGCATTCCGTATCCGTCCGCCCCGACCACACAGCCCACCTCCTGGACACCTCCCGCTACTCCCCCTGGCCAGCGGCACAATTGTCAGCAAACTATAACGATGTTGGACACTTTCCGTACCCCCTCTCTCTCCCTCAGCAGACTCAGCGCCTATTTCACGAGTTTTAAAAGCACATGAGAATCTTGCCATTGGGAACACGGAGCATCACGAAGATCCCAGAGAATACCAGGTCAGGCCCGCTGATGATATGTAAACTGTGTTTACTGTAGGTGCTTTCCGGACTGCAGTGACGCTGCTGTCGATGTGATGGAGAATTGTGATTTGACATCAAATTGGTGGCCGCCGCGATTTTGGCATCGGAACCTATTCTCCGCATCAGCCATTGGAGAATCCTGCCCCTAAAATGTGATTATTTGTTCTACAAGAAATACCGTTAGATATGTTCACTGAATTCCTTTCTTGGAATTGTTATGCCTAAACCACAGTGTGTCTTAACCAATATACGGTGGACAAATTACTACAAGTCTGTTCATACACCAATACAATATTTATTTACTAGCACACAATTGTTAAGGTTAATCACTCACACACATGCAACATAAGTTAGACTACAAAGCAAGTTCGCACAAGACCTTAACATAACTTCAAGTGACTGGCAAGTACCGAGGTGAAGTTATGGGCAGATACAGGCCTTTATCTGTGACCCGCAGTCTTGCAGTCCTCGATGGTTGGTTGTTAGTCTTCCTCTTTCCTGGCTCTGGTCCTTATGCTGGTGGCGTGGATGGTCTTCATCTTCGGTTGGTGAAGGGTCAGTGTTGTTGGTTGCTGCTGCAGAGGGAGATCGAGGGGTTGCACAGCACCTTTTATCCCTGGGGATTTTGCACCCTTTTGGGTGGTCGCAGGTGGGCTACCAATCAATCGATCAGGGCTCGATCACCCTGATCGATAAAGTCTAATAAAGGTCCGCCATGCGAACGTGAAAATCGTACTGGACGAAATATTCACCACCACATCAAGGTCCACCATGCAAACGTGAAAATCGTACTGGACGAAATATTCACCACCACATCAAGGTCCACCATGCAAACGTGAAAATCGTACTGGACGAAATATTCACCACCATAAATAGCCTTGAAACAAATCATTCCGAGGCCTTGTTCATTGCAGCTGGGGACTTCAATCAGGCCAAGCTCAAGAGCGTACTACCAAATTACCACCAACATGTCACCTGTTCCACCAGAGGCCCAAACATCCTGGACCACTGCTACACAAATATCAAACATGCCTACCGCTCTATCGCCCGCCCACACTTTGGCAAATCTGACCACAAGGCTGTGCTCCTGCTCCTGGCTTATAAGCAAAAACGGAAGCAGGAGAATCCATCAAAGAAAGTCATACAATGTTGGTCTGAGGAATCTGATGATCTCTGACGGGACTGCTTAGAGTCAGTGGACTGATCAGTATTTAAAAACTCTGCGACCAGCCTGAACGAGTACGCCACAACAGTAACTGACTTCATTAGTAAGTGTGTAGAAGACTGTGTGCCAAAGAAGCAAATCCGCATGTTTCCCAACCGGAAACCCTGGATGAACAGGGATATCCACTGCTTGCTGAAGTCTAGGTCTGAGCCGTTCAAGTCAGGCAACCCTGACCTATACAAGAAAGCCAGATATGATCTAAAGAAATCCATCAAAGATGCCAAAAGACAGTATCAGACCAAGCTCGAGTCCCAGGCTAGCCACACGGACCCCCGCCGTCTATGGCAAGGACTGCAAGACACAATGGGCTACAAGATGAAGGCATGTAAAATCTCTGGCTCCAATGCACCCGTCCCTGATGAGCTCAATGCATTCTATGCACACATTCTATGCAGATGTCAGAGCAACCTTCTCGAAGGTCAACCCACGGAAAGCCACTGGCCCGGATGGGGTACCCGGATGAGCACTCAGGTCTTGCGTGGATCAGCTGGCGGGAGTATTCGCAGACATCTTCAACCTCTCTTTACAACAATCTGAGGTCCCTATCTGCTTCAAGAAGATGACCATCATCCCTGTACCAAAGAAAAGCCAAGCAGTGTGCCTTAATGACTATCGTCCAGTGGCTTTGACATCCATCATCATGAAGTGCTTTGAAAGGTTAGTCATGGCACGAATCAACTCCAGCCTCCCGGATTGTCTTGATCCACTACAGTTCGCCTACCGCTGCAACAGGTCCACAGCAGACGCCATCTCCGTGGCCCTGCACTCTACCCTGGAACACCTAGATAACAAAGACACCGATGTCAGACTCCTATTTATTGACTACAGCTCAGCTTTCAACACCATCATTCCTACAAAACTCATCTCCAAAATCCGTGGCCTTGGCTCCTCCCTCCGCGACTGGATCCTGAACTTTCTAACCCACCAGCCACAATCAGTAAGGATAGGCAACAACACCTCCTCCACGATCATCCTCAACACCGGTGCCCCACGAGGCTGTGTCCTCAGCCCCCTACTATACTCTTCATACACCTGTGACTGTGTGGCCAAATTCCCCATCAACTCGATTTTCAAATGCTGATGACACCACCGTAGTGAGTCGGATCACAAACAATGACGAGACAGAGTACAGGAATGAGATAGAGAATCTGGTGAACTGGTGTGATGACAATAATCTCTCCCTCAATGTCAACAAAACAAAGGAGATTGTCATTGACTTCAGGAAGCGTAGTGGAGAACATGCCCCTGCCTACATCAATGGGAACGAAGTAGCAAGGGTCAAGAGCTTCAAGTTTTTAGGTATCCAGATTACCAACAACCTGTTCTGGTCCCCCCATGCCGACACTATAGTTAAGAAAGCCCACCAACCACTCTACTTTCTCAAAAGACTAAGGAAATTTGGAATGTCAGCTACGACTCACACTAACTTCTACAGATGCACCATAGAAAGCATTCTTTCTGGTTGTATCACAGCTTGGTATGGATCCTGATCTGTCCAAGACAGCAGGAAATGACAAAAGGTTGTGAATGTAGCTTAATCCATCACGCAAACCAGCCTCCCATCCATTGACTGTATCTATAATTCCTGCTGCCTCGGAAAAGCAGCCAGTATAATTAAGGACCCCACGCACCCTGGCATACTCTCTTCTACCTTCTTCCGTCAGGAAAAAGATACCAACGTTTGAGGTCACGTACCAACCGACTCTAGAACAGCTTCTTCCCTACTGGCATCAGACTTTTGAATGGACCTACCTCGTATTAAGTTGATCTTTTCTCTACACCTTGCTATAACTGTAACATTATATTCTGCAGTCTCTCCTTCCTTCCCTATGTACGGTATGCATTGTTTGCACAGCATGCAAGAAACAATACTTTTTATTGTATACTAATACATGTGACAATAATAAATCAAATCAAAAGCACCTTGATGGCGGGGCGTGCCTTTACCAGCCATTTCCATTAGTGACCTTTCCAAATAAGGAAAGTAGACGCCGTTGAGCCTGATACGTAAATACAATTTGCATCTAAGTCCATTGTCTCGGGATGACCTTTCTCCTGTGTTATTTTGCAAAGTCTGGGCTGCAGCTTTTGTTTATTCAGAGCTGTAGCATGCTTGTCCTCAATGTTAGCCACTTCCCAGCGTCCGTTGCCGGACGCCATTTTAGGTGGCTACAGAATATACAGACAGGACATTTAAGAACTGGTTTTGCCAAACCAGAATCGGAGAGAGATGTCTCAAAGTCATCTGGTAATAGATGCTGAACAAAACTGTAACAAATCTCTCATGCTCTCTCTGAAGCTAACATTGTTTCCGGTTACCTGAACCTGAATTCAACTCCAGGATTTTCAATCAAACCAGCTAACTTCAAATGGTCACTACATTCAACAATCTACAGCTGAAGGACAAGCAAAGGACTTAATCATTTCAGGCTGATACCAATCGATCCAGTCGAAACGGTAGTTAGCAAGAACTGTGGTTTTAATCAGCTAGAATGTGCCCACCAGTAGTTTCTCCCGCACTGAGAAGCTGTCCCAGATCGATGGGTTATATATCTTCTCAGAGGGGCGGAGCCACAGGCAGAGCCAACAACAACATCAACACAACAACAGTACCAGTGAGTAAATACAATAATATATACAACAGCCATACGTGGCTCACCACACAGGTGGCAACTTGCTGAAAAATATCAGTCCTATGCATTGACCTTTCCTTTCAATCTTTTTTTTCCATGCACCTAGGAATATTAATGTGTGTGTGTGTGTGTGAGAGAGAGAGAATGAGGTGAAGTTATGAATTTGAGATATGAGTCATGATTGATGGAGATTACAGATGGTCAATGTGGGCAGTGGAGGGCAGTACTTAATTAAACATTGTGTAACGTTAGTGGTTCAATTTAAGGATCTGACATTTCAAGCTAAATTCACTGAACATAACCCCCATATAAGGTCATGAAATATCTCGCAGCACTGATTCCAGCCCCTTAGGATAACAGTACTTTGCATCAACGCTGCCATCCATTTGTCTGTTGCAAATGCTTTCCGTGCATTTACCTCGAGGGCGTCCTGGTCTTCTATTGATAGAGGATACCCCTCCTCCCATCTGCCTCCTGCACCTAGGTGTCCAGTTGTGCAATTAAGACCTTGGAGCATGCTCTTGACCCCCATTCACCATTATTCATTGTTATTCCTCCTCAGAATATCTTCCCCAGCCACATCCTGCACCTGCTGCAGTCAGAATGCACCTTTTCAAGAACTTGGGCCCTTTGCGGAGGCATACAGCCACTCAGCAGCACATTTAGCACAGGGGTGGCCTCTATTGTCGGTTAAATGAGCAGGCAGGATGAAGTTCACGTGCTATCTGCATTTGACAAAATGAGGTCAGGGAACATGCCCACTATTCAGGACTATCGAATTTTGTTCTGACGGGAGGTGCAGAGGGATCTTCAGAATATTGGCCAACCAATATATACAAAACAGGTGCATTGTGCTACATATTGCACAAACTTTACAATTCAGATGGAAATGAAAGAAGAATGTCTCCGTATAATGGCCATGGAGAATGATAAATTTCAAAATCCTTCACCAGCAAAATATATAGTGGAAACAAAATGGGACTTAGTGGCATTCAGATTATAAATTAAGGAATTATCCGATTACAAGGCAAAAACATTCTAACTGATTCATCATTGTATGGACAGACCCATTTACTAATCTTGCACTCTGAAGAGAGATTACACATGGATATGCTACAAATGCAGGATAAAATAAATTGCATGTGACAGAATTCATTGGCTTTCTCCTATTGCCTGACCTGCATCTTTTCCCCTAACTGAATGTGCTGCTGCCTCTACTTTGCTGCATTTCCCTTGGGATTTTTAAAATGTACAGCCCATATCCTCTTGATTTTTCTTTAAATGGAAGCAAGTTTAGTTCTGCAAGCCTCTCTTCATATCTTCAAGTTTTAACTTTCAGAATTATCCTCTTCAATCTCCTGAAGAACACGTCATTCCTTCAGATGTCAAAGTGAAATTCCGATATGGGCCAACTGCATAGGATTAAGAACATAGCTGCTGTACTGCTTTTCTTTTAGCCAATGGGGATTACCAGCTTGCGTCTATGTAAATGGACAGGTAACAATTTTGTCTGATGCTGCTGGGAAAAATTGTGTTGCGATACATATGTTTTGTGTGCGGAAAAATAGTGAATATTTATTCAAGTGATTTTTGGTGCATTGTACTGAATGTATAACAAAATGATATACCAAGAATAACTGTGGTCTAATAAACAGAATTAATTCCCCTCTTGGTTGCTTTGACAGTGGCAGCTTAGTACTGAATAGTATTTTTCTTTAGTTTGATGAAAGTGGTTGGCAGTTCTATTTCCTTTGCTTTCATGGGTTTACACCCTTCAGATGCATGCTGAGTTGAAATGTGGCATTAGTACTGCTGTGGTTTGCATTCAGTTACCGAGTTTGTGCTTTGTTTTCACTATAGTCCAGTGGAAATTTGATGCCAGTCAATAATGGTTAACTTGGCAAATACACAACTTGGTTTCAATTCAACTCTTTAGGTATTGAGGTGTCTGCCTCTACTTCTTTTAAACAATGCACTACCCAAGTGCATGAGCCAGGTTGTGGGTGTGGCCGTTGTTATTTGCGACCTGCTGATGCACTATCAATTACGACAAGAGAGTAGAATGTAATTGAGGCTTTATTACACAGAGATGTGTGGCCTCCTACAGCAGCTGATGAAATGGCTGCTGTATGGTGAGCACACACATTTATACTCCGCCTACTGAGCGGAGCCAGCAGGCAGGGATCTACCCCCGTACCTGTAGTACAGGGGCCTTACCGGAAAACCCATATATAGAACATAGAACATAGAACAATACAGCGCAGTACAGGCCCTTCGGCCCACGATGTTGCACCGAAACAAAAGCCATCTAACCTACACTATACCATTATCATCCATATGTTTATCCAATAAACTTTTAAATGCCCTCAATGTTGGCGAGTTCACTACAGTAGCAGGTAGGGCATTCCACGGCCTCACTACTCTTTGCGTAAAGAACCTATCTCTGACCTCTGTCCTATATCTATTACCCCTCAGTTTAAAGCTATGTCCCCTCGTGCCAGCCATTTCCATCCGCGGGAGAAGGCTCTCACTGTCCACCCTATCCAACCCCCTGATCATTTTGTATGCCTCTATTAAGTCTCCTCTTAACCATCTTCTCTCCAACGAAAACAACCTCAAGTCCATCAGCCTTTCCTCATAAGATTTTCCCTCCATACCAGGCAACATCCTGGTAAATCTCCTCTGCACCCGCTCCAAAGCCTCCACGTCCTTCCTATAATGCGGTGACCAGAACTGCACGCAATACTCCAAATGCGGCCGTACCAGAGTTCTGTACAGCTGCAAAATGACCTCCTGACTCCGGAACTCAATCCCTCTACCAATAAAGGCCAACACTCCATAGGCCTTCTTCACCACCCTATCAACCTGGGTGGCAACTTTCAGGGATCTATGTACATGGACACCTAGATCCCTCTGCTCATCCACACTTTCAAGTACTTTACCATTAGCCAAATATTCCACATTCCTATTATTCCTTCCAAAGTGAATCACCTCACACTTCTCTATATTAAACTCCATTTGCCACCTCTCAGCCCAGCTCTGCAGCTTGTCTGTATCCCTCTGTAACCTGCTACTTCCTTCCACACTATCGACAACACCACCGACTTTAGTATCGTCTGCAAATTTACTCACCCACCCTTCTGCGCCTTCCTCTAGGTCATTGATAAAAATGACAAACAGCAATGGCCCCAGAACAGATCCTTGTGGTACTCACTTGTGAGTGAACTCCATTCTGAACATTTCCCATCAACCACCACCCTCTGTCTTCTTTCAGCTAGCCAATTTCTGATCCACATCTCTAAATCACCCTCAATCCCCAGCCTCCGTATTTTCTGCAATAGCCTACTGTGGGGAATCTTATCAAACGCTTTGCTGAAATCCATATACACCACATCAACTGCTCTACCCTCGTCTACCTGTTCAGTCACCTTCTCAAAGAACTCGATAAGGTTTGTGAGGCATGACCTACCCTTCACAAAACCATGCTTACTATCCCTGATCATATTATTCCTATCTAGATGATTATAAATCTTGTCTCTTATAATCCCCTCCAAGACTTTACCCACTACAGACGTGAGGCTCACCGGTCTATAGTTGCAGGGGTTGTCTCTGCTCCCCTTTTTGAACAAAGGGACCACATTTGCTATCCTCCAGTCCTCTGGCACTATTCCTGTAGCCAATGATGACATAAAAATCAAAGCCAATGGTCCAGCAATCTCTTCCCTGGCCTCCCAGAGAATCCTAGGATAAATCCCATCAGGTCCCAGGGACTTATCTATTTTCAGCCTGTCCAGAATTGCCAACACCTCTTCCCTACGTACCTCAATGCCGTCTAATCAATTTACCTGGAGCTCAGCATTCTCCTCCACAACATTGTCTTTTTCCTGAGTGAATACTGACGAAAAATATTCATTTAGTATCTCGCCTATCTCTTCAGACTCTACACACAACTTCCCATCCCTGTCCTTGACTGGTCCTACTCTTTCCCTAGTCAATCGCTTATTCCTGACATACCTATAGAAAGCTTTTGGGTTTTCCTTGATCCTTCCTGCCAAATACTTCTCATGTCCCCTCCTTGCTCGTCTTAGCTCTCTCTTTAGATCCTTCCTCGCTACCTTGTAACTATCCATCGCCCCAACTGAAACTTCACACCTCATCTTCACATAGGCCTCCTTCTTCCTCTTAACAAGAGATTCCACTTCTTTGGTAAACCACGGTTCCCTCGCTCGGCACCTTCCTCCCTGCCTGACCGGTACATACTTATCAAGAACACGCAGTAGCTGATCCTCGAACAAGCTCCACTTATCCAGTGTGTCCAACACTTGCAGCCTACTTCTCCACCTTATCCCCTCCAAGTCACGTCTAATGGCATCATAATTTCCCTTACCCCAGCTATAACTCTTGCCCTGCGGTGTATACTTATCCCTTACCATCCTTAACGTAAACGTCACCGAATTGTGGTCACTGTCCCCAAAGTGCTCACCTACCTCCAAATTCAACACCTGGCCTGGTTCATTACCCAAAACCAAATCCAATGTGGCCTCGCCTCTTGTTGGCCTGTCAACAAACTGTGTCAGGAAACCCTCCTGCACACACTGTACAAAAAACGACCCATCTAATGTACTCGAACTATATCTTTTCCAGTCAATATTTGGAAAGTTAAAGTCTCCCATAATAACTACCCTGTTACTTTCGCACTTATCCAGGATCATCCTCGCCATCCTTTCCTCTACATCCCTAGAACTATTTGGAGGCCTATAGAAGACTCCCAACAGTGTGACCTCTCCTTTCATGTTTCTAACCTCAGCCCATACTACCTCGGAAGATGAGTCCCCATCTAGCATCCTCTCCGCCATCGTAATACTGCTCTTGATTAGCAGCGCCACACCTCCCCCTCTTTTGCCTCCTTCTCTGAGCTTACTAAAACACCTAAACCCCAGAACCTGCAACATCCATTCCTGTCCCTGCTCTATCCATGTCTCCGAAATGGCCACAACATCGAAATCCCAGGTACCAACCCATGCTGCCAGTTCCCCTACCTTATTTCGTATACTCCTGGCATTGAAGTAGACACACTTCAAACCACCTACCTGAACACTGGCCCCCTCCTGCGACGTCAAATCTGTGCTCCTGACCTCTATACTCTCATTCTCCCTTACCCTAAAACTACAATCCAGGTTCCCATGCCCCTGCTGCATTAGTTTAAACCCCCCCAAAGAGCACTAACAAATCTCCCCCCCAGGATATTTGTGCCCCTCAGGTTCAGATGTAGACCATCCTGTCTGTAGAGGTCCCACCTTCCCCAGAAAGAGCCCCAGTTATCCAGAAATCTGAATCCCTCCCGCCTGCACCATCCCTGTAGCCACGTGTTTAATTTCTCTCTCTCCCTATTCCTCATCTCACTATCACGTGGCACGGGCAACAACCCAGAGATAACAACTCTGTTTGTTCTCGTTCTGAGCTTCCATCCTAGCTCCCTGAAAGCCTGCCTGACATCCTTATCCCCTTTCCTACCTATGTCGTTAGTACCAATGTGGACCACGACTTGGGGCTGCTCCCCCTCCCCCTTAAGGTCCCGGAAAACACGATCCGAGACATCACGTACCCTTGCACCTGGGAGGCAACATACCAAATGTGAGTCTCTCACGCTCCCACAAAATCTCCTATCTGTGCCCCTGATTATCGAGTCCCCAATTACTAGTGCTCTGCTCCTCTCCCCCCTTCCCTTCTGAGCAACAGGGACAGACTCCGTGCCAGAGGCCCGTACCCCATGGCTTACCCCTGGTAAGTCGTCCCCCCCACAAGTATCCAAAGCGGTATACTTGTTTCTCAGGGGAACGACCGCAGGGGATCCCTGCACTGACAGCTTTTTCCCAGTCCCTCTTACAGTTTCCCATCTATCTCCAATCTTTGGTGTAACTAATTCCATGAAGCTGCTATCTATGACCCCCTCTGCCTCCCGAATGATCCGAAGTTCTTCCAACTCCAGCTCCAGTTCCCTAACTCGGTCTTGGAGGAGCTGGAGATGGCAGCAGTTCCTGCAGGTAAAATCAGCAGGGACACTAACGGCATCCCTCACCTCAAACATCCTGCAGGAGGAACATTGCATTCCCTTCCCTGCCATCCCTCTAACTTTCTACCAAGATCTGGCTAACAAATAAATTAAATTTTAAAAACAAAAAAAAATATTAATAACAATAATAAAATATGGTACTTACCTCACACCAATGGGTTTTATTATTAGGTTAGAGGAGGAGGGCGGGTGGGAGACACTACACGTGTAGTGTCTCGGGTTTCCTCTCCACCAGAATTTATTGGTGAGGGTCTTCCCAGAAGTCCGCGGGTCGACTTCCTGTTCCCACCTTAAACACTAAAATTTAAAAAATAAAAATAAAAATTTAAAGGAGAGACTTACCTCCCAGAAATCACTTCCGCACTGCCCCCGCTGAAATGGACTAGCCTGCTCTGCTCCTGCTGAAATCGACTGGGCCTGCAAGGTAAGTAAGTTGTTAATCAATACTTACCTCACCCAGGCAGCGACCTTTTAAACGGTCCCCTCTGCCTCGCAGCTCCCGCACTTTTTCAAATTCCCGCGCTGTTTCTAAGATCCCGGCTCTCTCTCCCGAACTAAACAGCTGACCTGCAAGGTAAGTAAATAGTTAATCAGTACTTACCTCACCCAGGCAGCGACCTTTTAAACGGTCCCCTCTGCCTCGCAGCTCCCGCGCTTTTTCAAATTCCCGCGCTGTTTCTAAGGTCCCAGCTCTCACTCCCGAACTAAACAGCTGACCTGCAAGGTAAGTAAATAGTTAATCAGTACTTACCTCACCCAGGCAGCGACCTTTTAAACGGTCCCCTCTGCCTCGCAGCTCCCGCGCTTTTTCAAATTCCCGCGCTGATTCTAAGGTCCCAGCTCTCACTCCCGAACTAAACAGCTGACCTGCAAGGTAAGTAAGTTAGTCAGTACTTACCTCACCCCAGGCAGCGACCTTTTAAACGGTCCCCTCTGCCTCGCAGCTCCCGCGCTTTTTCAAATTCCCGCGCTGATTCTAAGGTCCCAGCTCTCACTCCCGAACTAAACAGCTGACCTGCAAGGTAAGTAAGTTAGTCAGTACTTACCTCACCCCAGGCAGCGACCTTTTAAATGGTCCCCTCTGCCTCGCAGCTCCCGCGCTTTTTCAAATTCCCACGCTGTTTCTAAGGTCCCGGCTCTCT
This sequence comes from Scyliorhinus torazame, assembly GCF_047496885.1. NCBI lineage: Eukaryota > Metazoa > Chordata > Chondrichthyes > Carcharhiniformes > Scyliorhinidae > Scyliorhinus > Scyliorhinus torazame. Next base: position 154,463,863 of record NC_092715.1, read on the forward strand.
CTCCCGAATTAAACAGCTGACCTGCAAGGTAAGTAAGTAGTTAATCAGTACTTACCTCACCCAGGCAGCGACCTTTTAAACGGTCCCCTCTGCCTCGCAGCTCCAGCGCTTTTTCAAATTCCCGCGCTGTTTCTAAGGTCCCGGCTCTCTCTCCCGAACTAAACAGCTGACCTGCAAGGTAAGTAAGTAGTTAATCAGTACTTACCTCACCCAGCTATATACAGTATAATACATCAGTGGTGACTACCACATTCACCCCCTGTTAAAAATGAGTCCAGCGGGGGTGGTGGAGAACTGTATACAGACAAGTTGCTTTTAAAAATAACAGAGAATATTACAAATTTAAGCAGTCCGGTGCCTTGATCTGTCGTAGAGAGTGCAGCAGTGGTGGTGGCGATTCAGGTGTCGGCTTGGTCTTCGGTGACTCCCGGAGCATGTCGAAATCATCTTCATCCCCGGGTGGGAGCAAGGGGAGGACGGATTGTCCTGGAGCGGGGGCTGCTGTGGGGTGCGCTGGGGGAGGGGAGGGTGGCGCTGGGGCAGGGGGGGAGGTGTGTGTGGCACCAGCTGGTGCCAGGTCCCTGAGGGAGACTGTGTCTTGGCGGCAGTTGGAGTACGCTACGTAAGCGTACTGCGGGTTGGCATGGAGTAGCTGTACCTTCCCAACCAATGGGTCCGCCTTGTGGAGTTGCACGTGTCTACGGAGATAACGGGTCCTGGAGCTGCCAGCCACATTGGGAGCGAAACCCAGGAGGTGGACTGCCTGGGGAAGACAAAGAGACGTTCATTGGGGGTTTCGTTAGTCACGGTGCACAGGAGCGACCAAATGGAGTGAAGTGCGTCGGGGAGGACCTCCTGCCAGCGGGAGGCCGGGAGATTTCTGGACCGTAGGGCCAGATGGATGGCCCTCCAGACCGTCCCATTCTCCCGCTCCACCTGCCCATTTCCCCTGGGGTTGTAGCTGGTCGTCCTGCTCGAGGCAATGCCCCTGTTGAGCAGGAACTGGTGCAGCTCATCGCTTATAAATGTAGATGTAGGCGGGGAAACCGAACAGAGCGAAGGTGGTGTTGAGTGTTTTGATGACGGTGGCAGACATCAAGTCGGGGCATGGGATGGCAAAGGTGAATCGGGAACATTCGTCTACCACACTGAGGAAGTACGTGTTGCGGTCGGTGGAGGGGTGGGGCCCTTTGAAGTCCACGCTGAGGCATTGAAAGGGGCGGGAGGCCTTCACCAGGCGTGCACGGTCTGGCCCGTAGAAGTGCGGCAACTCCGCACAGACCTGGCAGTCTCTGGTGATCGCCCTGACTTCCTCTTTGGAGTAGGGCAGATTGCGGGCCTTAATGAAGTGGTAAAAACGGGTGACTCCTGGATGACAGAGATTGTAGTGCAAGGTCCGGAGTCGGTCCACTTGCGCGCTGGCACATGTACCTTGGGACAGGTCATCGGGGGGCTCGTTGAGCTTACCAGGGCGATACAAAATCTCGTAGTTGTAGGTGGACAGCTTGATCCTCCACCTCAAGATTTTATCATTTTTGATCTTGCCCCGCTGTGTGTTATTAAACATGAAGGCAACTGACCGTTAGTCAGTGACAAGAGTGAATCTCCTGCCGGCCAGGTAATGCCTCCAATGCCGCACAGCTTCAACGATGGCTTGGGCCTCCTTTTCGATGGAGGAGTGCCGAATTTCAGAGGCATGGAGGGTGTGGGAAAAGAATGCCTGGTTGAGGGTGACGGCCAGAGCGACGTCTGATGCCTCGCTCTCGACTTGGAAGGGGAGCGTCTCGTCGACCGCGTGCATCGCGGCCTTGGCGATGTCGACCTTGATACGGTCGATGGCCTGGTGAGCCTCGGCCGTCAGTGGGAAAACGGTGGATTGAATGAGTGGGCGGTCCTTGTCCGCATAGTTTGGGACCCATTGGGAGTAATACGAAAAGAACCCCATGCATCGTTTGAGGGCCTTGGAGCAGTGGGGGAGGGGTAGTTCCATAAGGGGGGCATGCGACCGGGGTCGGGTCCCAGAACTATGTTCTGGACCACATAGCCGAGGATGGCTAATCGGTTCGTGCTGAGCACGCACTTCTCCTTGTTATACGTGAGGTTGAGGAGAGTGGCGGTGTGGAGAAATTTGGAAAGGTTAGCGTCATGGTCCTGCTGGTCGTGGCCGCAGATGGTGATGTTGTCCAGGTCCGGGAAGGTGGCCCGCAGTCCGTACCGGTCAACCATTCGGTCCATCTCCCGTTGGAAGACCGAGACCCCGTTGGTGACGCCGAAGGGAACCCTAAGAAGGGGGTAAAGGCGGCCATCTGTTTCGAACCCAATGTATGGGCGGTCCGCCTTGCAAATGGGGAGCTGGTGGGAGGCAGATTTCAGGTCCACTGTCAAGAAGACCTGGTATTGTGCAATCTGATTGACCATATCAGATATGCGTGTGAGGGGGTACGCGTCGAGCTGCGTGTACCGATTGATGGTCTGACTGTAGTCAACGACCATCCTGTTTTTCTCCCCGGTTTTCACCACTACCACTTGGGCTCTCCAGGGGCTGTTGCTGGCCTCGATGATACCTTCCCGCAGCAGCTGTTGGACCTCAGACCTGATGAAAGTCCTGTCCTGGGTGCTGTATCGTCTGCTCCTGGTGGCGCCGGGTTTGCAATCTGGGGTCAGGTTTGCAAAAAGGGAAGGCGGGTCGACCTTATGGGTCGTGAGGCCGCAAACGGTAAGGGCCTGCCAAATTTCAGGGTTAGGCTCTGGAGGTTGCAGTGGAAGTCCAGGCCGAGTAGCAAGGCAGCGCAAAGGTTGCGGAGGATGTAGAGGCGGAAGCCGCTGAACTCCGTGCCCTGGACGGTGAGGGTGGTGATGCAGTACCCCCCGATCGCCATGGAGTGGGATCCGGAGGCCAGGGAGATTCTCTGGTTAGCGGGGTGTACCGCGAGGGAGCAGCGCCTTACCGTATCGGGGTGGATGAAGCTCTCAGTGCTCCCGGAGTCCAGAAGGCAGGAAATCTCGTACCCGTCGACCTTCAACTTTGTCGAAGCGGTGGCGAGGTTGTGCGGTTAAGACTGGTCAATTGTGACCGAGGTAAGACGCGGCTGGTCGTCGGCGGTTGCAGGTGATGAGTGGCCTGAAGATGTGCTCGACAGGCAGGGATCCTGAGGCGGGTAAGATGGCGGCGCCCATGGACCACTCGTGTCCTGGGGGAGTCAAGATGGCGGCGCCCACGGGCCTCACGTGGTGTGAGTAGAGCAAGATGGCAGCGCCCACGGGCCGCACGTGGTCCGAGGAAGGGAAGATGGTGGCGCCCACTGTCCGCATGTGGGGGTGCCTGGACAATAGCGGCGATTGAGCGGGCCTGGCACACTGCAGCAAAATGTCCCTTCTTGCCACAGGCCTTGCAGAGGGCAGTGCTGCCGGGGGTGATTTGACTGTCCACAGAAGTAGCATTTGGGTCCCCCGGGTCTGGTTGGCTGCCATGCGGCGCAGGCGTGGGGTTGGCTGGGGGCTGTCGCTGATGGGGTCCATGATGGGGTAGCCGTCGGCGGGGTCCACGATGCACAGGTGGGTGGGCCGCGAAGTCGGGGGCATAGGCCTGAACATGGCATGATGCGACCGTAAGCAAGAGCGCTCGTTTTTTGGTTGCCGCGAGGTTAAGCCTGGCCCCTTCTAAGAGGCACTGGCGAATGTAGTCAGACCCTATGCCCGTAATGTACGATTCTCTCATCAGTAGGTTTGAGTGTTCAGTGGCTGAAACAGCCTGGCATGCAGTCTCTCATTTGGGCGAGCAGGGCGCGCCAGAAATCTTCCACAGATCTCACTGGGAAGTTGGCGCTCCGTGGATAGGAGACGCCTGGCGTAGATGTTGTTGGTCCGCTGAGCGTAATTTCCCTTAAGTAGCGCCATGGCTTCTGCGTAGGTCGGCGCGTCCTGGACGAGGGGAAAAACGTTGGATCTCAGCAGCGTGTACAGAATCTGGAGCTTCTGTGCTTCTGGGATTGGGTCTGGCTTACCCGATGTGACCTTCAAAACAGGCTCGCCAATGTTCAAAGTCTTTTTTGGCGTTGTCTGCTTGAGGATGCAGCTGCAGGCAATCCGGCTTGATGCGGAGGTTCATCTCTGAAAAATCTCTGTGTAATAAATTGATGCACTATCAATTACAACGAGACGAGAGTAGAATGTAATCGAGGCTTTATTACACAGAGATGTGTGGCCTCCTACAGCAGCTGACGAAATGGCTGCTGTACAGAGAGCACATATTTATACTCCGCCTGGGAGTGTTGCTAACTTTTGGTTGGCTCTTAAATCGTAATTTGCTCTGTTTGTTTAACCTTTGCTCTAGAGTCGCCAGGTATCTTTATGATACCGCCACGAGGTTCAAGTTCAAGGACTGATCAATAACTCAACACACCAATTAGTAAGATTCAAATCAAAACACATTTATTATACACAGTAAATCACTTCTCATGCATAAGCTCTACTTTCTAGGCTATTCCTATCACTAAAAGGCCTATACTTAGCTTCGGACTGGCCCACCAGGTCAGGAGAACAAATGGCCTTTCGTTCAGGTCTTGAGTCTGCAGGATTCAAAAGCTGGTATGGACTGGTAGCTAGGAGCGCCTATCTTGTAGCGAGCGTTGACTTGAGACTTACTTGGTTGGCGGGAGCGAGGCAGGTCACTGTCAAGGGTTGGTTCAAGTTGCTGAGTGACCCTGCCAAAGAAGGATGATTTGAACTTGGGGGCTTTACTTTTATAGTCCCCAGGGGCTTCCCGCCCTTCGGGGCAGACCTCGTACCTGGTTCCAAGTGATTGGACTGCGTTCCGATCACTTGGATCGATTTCTCCAATACTGGAGTTGTTCCCTGATCGTTGGGCAGTCCCTAAATGTCCGTTGGCCTTCCTTTGTCTTGGCTCCTGCTGGCTCCGAGAAGTCTGGCTTAGCTTTATTCACCTTAACTGCTGCCATTGTGCCTTGGAATTGCTCATTACTATGAAGATGGCTGCTGGTTTCAGTGCTGTCTGGTTTCTTACAGGTTTCAATACACATGATATCTGTATTTGCTAGTCTTTGCCTGTGTTGGCTGAATTTCCCTTCAGCCTTTGGGGTTCTCCATTTTAAGTCGGGAAGAGGCCAACCCAGGTGGCTACACACCCTCCTTGTGATCCCTAACGCGAAGCGTGAAGGATCACATAACTGCGTTGTCTTCATTCCCTGACCCGGCGAGCGCTCTTCTATGGCCTCTACACTGACCATAAATTTGCAACAAAAATTTTAACTAACAATCTCTAAGTGGCGCTATATCAAAAGAAAATTTAAAAAACGGTACCTCTAACTGTCCTCAATAAACTACACTCACGAAACATTCAGTCATGTTAACTTCCTAAACAATACAAAATAATAGCAGCATTTACATTTTTCCTGGCTTGGCAATCAAGGACAGGGTTGTACAATCTTTCCATTTTTTTATTTACAGAAGAACGCAAATGAATGTCCTTTATTATAGATCGAGGGGTACGGGGTCCTGGGGATAACTGAACATAGGGGATCTTATTTTGTATACCGGGGTGCGAACGCGGTAGGCTCTCCTTCTCCATTTCCTCATGCGGATAGTCTGCGCGATGCTGCAGAGTATCGCCAATGCTAATAGGGATTCGACAACGTAGGAAAGGGAGTACCACGTTATGAGCTTATCACACAATGATGGGGTATCGGAGACTATCTCTGGATTCTGTGTGCTATGGGGACATGAATCATTGATGACTGGGGGGGGGGGGGGTTGGGGTCAGGGGGTTCGCGTTCGCGCGCAACCGGGTACAAATTATGACGAAAAACACGTATGCCTTCTTCATTGTTTTCTTCTTTCTCTTCTCTTCCTTTCCATTTCGTCTCTTTTCCTGGAGCTTCTGGGGTTCTGTGGAATCAAGCATAGTGTCTGTAACTATCTTGGTTAATATCTTGTGCGTTCGTCTGTCTGTCCTTTCGTGCCAATTCTCCCTTTACAATTTGTCACCATGTGTGACCCCCTCATTTTACAAAAGAAAATTTCAAACCGAATATTCAGGACAAGACACGCTTAAAAATACTGAAACAGTGCGAGCCGTCTCGCAGGCTGTGCGATTTACCATGCAAATGTTTGAGGATGTAAATAGCATAGGGATGGCAACCTAAGGGTTGCCTGAAAACAAACCAAAATTTTTTTAACCAAAAGTGGCAAAATGAGGTGCGTATGGGCCGCGACGGGTAAGAATTGGATGGAATCCCTGGGTAGGGTGGCGACCAATGCCGTGTGTGCTCTACCCGAGCGTAGCTGACCAGAGGGGGGGTCCTCAGGCAGGGCGGAGACCAATGCCGTTTCTCCACTGCCTGAGCAACCGACAAGAACGGGCAAGGAATGTAGTCATCGTGGGGGGTTGCCGTAAAGGTTGTACCTTCGAACCAGAAGAGCAGTTATGAACGGGGGTCTGGCAAGCTCTCAGCGGTTTCTGCCGATGAGTGTGCTGGCAAGTTCTCATAGGTTTCAGCCGAAATAGAAGGCGTGGGGCCATGGAAAAATTTCCGATCTTACAAACAACATTTAAAACTAACAGTAACAAACAACATTAAACAACATGCTACAGGTTCCATCAGAAAGGACACTGTTTCTCCCAAGCGGTTCCTTTTTAAAACATCATCTGGACACCTCAGTTATCAGTTGCGAACAGGGTCGCAAAGGGGTTCTCGCTTTGGGAGTTAGACTCAAAGTCGTCATCTTCTCTCGGATGCCATACTCTCGAATGTATAAGTGCTGATAGGGCTGCATGGTGCGATTTGGGGTCCATCTCGTCGTTCCGGATGAGCCTGAATGAATTATCGCGGTGCCAAAAGGTGGTGTTTGGTTCTGTGGGGACGGAATCGTCATCGTAGGGCGGTGGTTTTTGGTGGGGTTTGTTGAGGAAAGTGATGAGGAAGGGATCACTTGAATCGTGGTCAGATTCACTGGGTGTGGGTCCTGTTGCCTGGGGAAAGTAGGGAGTCATGCTGTGGCTATTGTCTGAGTCACAGTCGCTGTTGCTGCTGCTGCTGTCTGTGGACGTTCCGGGGCTGAGTCTAGAGGTTGGGGGTGGAGTCAAGGGCGAGTCCGTGGATGTGGTGGGCATGTTGGGGGAGGGTAGGGATACGTTGGCTGTGGGCGGGGCGTGGTCTGATGCGTCGAGCATGACGTGGTGTGCGGGATTGGACTGTGGGCCATATGCCTTAAGCTGGTTGATATGGAACCACGCAGTCTTTCCATTGGGGTACTTAATTTTATACACGGAGGGGCTTACTTTGTCCGCAATGGAGTACGGACCCGAATACTTCGGTGACAGGAATGTGCTGGGGTTGTAAATTGAGAGCATGACCTGCTGTCCTACCTCAAACTCAGTCGCATGCACTGTCTTGTCGAAACAGGCTTGCTCTGTTTCTTCCTTGTGCCTAATCTTACTGCGGCTGCTAGCTGAGCCGTTTTCACATTCTCCACTAACTGTTTGACTGCGTTCTCGTGTGTGAGGGCCGTCACTTCGGGGCTGGTCAAGTCCAATCCTAATAAAAGTTCTGTGCCTTTCATGGGGCGTCCGGTCATGAGAGTGTGTGGGGTGTAACCTGTGGATGTTGAGACAGTATTTCTCAAAAACATCAACGCAAAAGGGAGGACTGAATCCCAAGTGGTGTTGTTTTGTTGGACCATTTTTCTGAGGGTTGATTTCAAGGTCCGATTCATGTGCTCCATGATACCACTTGTCTGGGGGTGGTATGCGATGTGGAATTTTTGGGTAATGCCAAATATCGTGAGGACGTTTTACATGACACATCCCGTAAAATGGGAACCTTGGTCGGATTCAATGCTGCGGGGGAGTCCCCATCTCGTAAAGATGTGGTGGGTTAAGATCTTGGCTGTGGTCTTTGCCTTGTTCGTTCTGGATGGGAGTGCCTCTACCCATTTCGTAAAAGTGTCTATGACAACTAATACTTATTTGTAACCATTCCTGCAAGGGGGCAATGGTCTTATAAAATCGATCTGGAGGTTAGTCGAGGGGCCGTTAACGGGGCGGGTGTGGCTAAGTTGAGCTTTCTTTGCGTATCTGTTCGGATTGTTCTGGGCACAGATAAGGCAATTCTCTTGTAAACTTGGCCACCAACAGAGCTGCCTGAGGTGGGCTGTAGTGGGATCAATTCCCTGATGCCCATGACTGTCATGGAACAAACAAATAAGTTGATTTCTGAGATCCTGTTCAGGAACCACATAAAGGGTGTCTTTTAACACCACCCCGTCATGTGTGGTTAGTGCATTTTTAAACCTATCGTAAGGTGCTGGAAATTGTCCTTTCAAAATCTCCCTGAGATTGCTATCCTGCCGCTGGGCCTGCACTAAATCCTCGATATTAGTCTGTGAGACCTGAACTGCATTCACTGGTGCGCTTTCGGGGGGTGTCCAAAAATATCCATGCCTGGAACCTGCTTTTGCCAGTGCGTCGGCCTTTACATTTCCTGGGGGGGAGGAACAGTGGTGACTTCGAACTTTAACGATTCCGAATGTCCTGTTCTGTGCCTTTTCTAAAATGTGGCAGGGCAATGGGGCTGAAGGGAGGGGTTTTCCGTCTGCGGAAACAAATCCTCTTGCTTTCCACAGGGGTAGGAATTCTGTGAGGCTATTGCAGACATAGATGCTGTCCGAGTATATGTCTGCTGGGCTGGGGAAGGAATCTGGGTGATCTACAATGTACGCAACGGCTGCTAGTTCTGCCACCTGCGCGCCTAAGTGGCCTGGTAGCATTAGTGATATTTCTTCTAGGGCGCGTCCCCGACATAAATGCCGCATCCTGTAATGCGCTTATCTTCAAATACTGTGGAAGAACCGTCCACTTATATCCTTAAAGGTGCGCACGTGTCTGTGTGCTGGGGGCTCTGGGGTGAACTACCTATCTTTCGGAAGGGGGGGGGTGCCTGGGTACTGAATGTTATCGCCTAGGAAAGTGTGGGTCTTGGTCCTTTTAACGGTGATGTCCCGTCCCTGCAAAAGAAGGGTCCATCTAGCTGCCCTAACCTGACTAACTGTATCATCCTTGAGTCGTCCGTCAAGTAGGAGTTGGGTGGGGAGGTGTTCTGTCAGGATTGTGATGGGGTTTCGTCCGGTTATGTAAGAAAAATATTGACCTGCCCAGAAAACTGCGAGCAGGTGCCTTTCACAGGCCGAAAATCCCTGCTCCACAGGATCCCAAAGTCTGGAGGCGTAAGCACGGGCCTTGAGTGTTCGTGCCGTTCCTGGAGGAGCACGGCCAATAGGGTGCGGTCGGTGCTCGCTATCTCTATAGCGTAGGGGGAAAGCGGGTCTGGAACCTGTAGTGCGGGGGCTGCAATGAGGGCTCTTTTCAAAGCATACACAGCATCCATATGCTGTGGATGACATTCCCAAGGGGCTCCTTTCTTTAGGAGTTCCGCGAGGGATGCTGCCTTGCTGGCGAAACCATCAATGTGGTTTCGGCAGTAGCCAACCAGTCCTAAAAACAACCGGAGGGCTGAAACATTCTGGGGAAGGGGCAATTTGGCAATCGAGTCAATTCTTTTGTGCTCGATCTCACGTTTACCATGCGTGTTAATCGTACCCAAATATATCACTTTGGTTTCCAAAATCTCGGCCTTTTTGGGGTTTACTTTCCAACCAATTTTCTGCAGGAGTTCGGCCAGAAGCTCGATGTGCTCTGCCATGGTGTCTGTCTGCAGTAATAGGTTGTCCACATACTGGACCAGACATTCGGGGCGAGAAAATTTTGATAATCCATTTGCCAGCTGTCGGTGGAAAATGGAGCGGGAGTTGTGGAATCCTTGTGGAAGGCATGTCCACGTGTAGTGCTGATTTTTAAAAGTGAAGGCAAATTTGTATTGGCACGCTTTTGCCAATGGAATGGACCAGAATCCATTACTGATGTCCAAACCCGTAAAGTATTGTGAGTTGAGTCCCTGTTTAAGCATGGTCTCGGGACTTGTGGCTACCATGGGGGCTGCTGCGGGGGTGACTTTGTTGAGTTCCCGATAATCGATGGTCAGTCGCCATGGTCCATCGGGCTTTCTTACTGGCCAAATCGGGGCATTATTAGTGGAGGCTACTGATCTGAGTACACCCTGCTCTAATAAGCTGTCGATAACTTTTGCGATTTCTCCCTCTGCCTCTTGGGGAAATCCGTATTGCTTTTGGGGTCTAGGGTCAGGTCCTGTGATTTGAACGGAACCAGTCATCCGGCCACAGTCATGTTTGGGGGTCGCGAATGCTGTCCTGTGCTTCTGCAGAACTGCCCTAACCTGCTTGTCTGTGCTAATTGTGGTCATGTCAAACCAAAATTCGCCGACTGCGCTAATTTTGTTTGCGTATTCCCCTATTGTGAGCGTTGCGGGGGCTCTTGCGGATTTTGCCATTCTTCAAACACACTGGTTGACTGGATCAAATGTCAGGTTGTGGGAACTCATAAAATCGATTCCCAAAATGTGTTCTGCTGTGTGGGGCAGGTCGACTAAGACTATGGGGTGCTTGCTGGTGATGTTGCCGATTTGAATGGGTACAGGGGCTGTGATGTGTCCCTGCTGTGAGTGGCCTGTGAAGCCGCTGAGAGTGATGGTGGCTGTAGTGGGCCACCTGTCTTTCTGGAATATGGTGGAGGAATTGATTGTGGTGCGGGACCCTCCTGTGTCCCAGATAAACTCGATGGGCTGTCCCCGTATCTTTGCTGCAACTACTGTTCGGCCGGACCTATCCCAAAGGGTGTCGCAGACCCAACTGGGGGAGCCCGAACACCGTCAGTCCGTTCCGTTCAGGTCTGTCTGGTCTGAACGGGTGCTCACACTATGTATGGGCTCTGTCCTATTCTTATTCAGAGTGCCTGCCTGCTGGGCTCTCTGTGGCTTTCGTGGGGCATTGCATTATCGTGCAAAGTGTCCTAACTGTCCACAGTTGTAACACTCCTGTGGCTTTTGTGGGGGGCTGTTCCTGCCTTCATTCACCCATGCGGGGTTCTAGTGCACTTTCACCGCTTGGATGTCTGCTTCTGCCTGCTGTTCCTCGGGTTTCCTAATTGTGGGTTTGTTTTGTACAGACTGCTCCCAGGCGCGGGACAATCTTTTTAAAACCCATTTCTCATTGTGGGCTTCCTCTGAGGGGTCATAATTCGTACAGGCTTTTTGTCCTGCCTCTGTGGCATGGGAGATAAGGGTGCGGGTCCATTTGGCCATACCGTCTTGGGACAAATGGGCGCGTTCTAATTTTCCCAAAACTGCTGTGAAATGAATCCACAGGCGTCCAGCAAATGCTGTGGGGTGTTCTATCTTTTTCTGCCTGCACTTAATCAGTCCTTTAACGGGGTCACCTCTGTTGCAGCCGATCGCATCTAGGATCGCTGCGTGCATTTCCTCAAGGGTGCCTCCTCCTACATTGTGCGGGTCGGGAAGGGCTGCTACGACCGAAAGGTCTAAACTCAAAACTGTGAGCTTCACGTGCTCACGCTCATCCAGGCCGTACATGGTCACCTGCTGCTTTACTCTGGCAAAGAAGTGGTGGGGTTCTGAGGTGGGGAGGAACGGTGTGATTTTCTCGCACGCGTCCCGTAATTGGGTCACAGTTAAGGAGGTGGTGTACAGGAATTCCGTGTCTCCTTCTGATGTGACTGTGCGGTGGATGGTTACTGGATTCATTGGTGCCTGAACTATCTGCTCTGTTTGCGCTTTTCTCTTCTGGGGCTTTCCTTGCGCACATGTTCCCTGAACATATCTATGCGCGGTCTCATTTAATTCTTCCCAATCCGGGCCGTCTTCTGCATCTATCTGGGATCCAAAGGTGCTCCGGAATCTGTACTGTACTGAAAGTAAAGATTGCAGTTCTGCAATCTGCTTCCGGCACTTTGCGTGATCTAATGAGCTTTGTCTGTGCTCTGTGGTGGTAGTATGGAGTGCTCGTAATGCTGCTTCGCGGTCGCTGCACTGCCTTTGCAATGCCTCTACCTGTTTCTCTGTTTCCTCTCTTACCAGGACTGCACGTTGCGTGTCCTGATAGGTCATTTCGTACTGTGTCTGGAAGCTGCTTAGGTGCGCCAGACAAGACTGGTGTGCCCCCTTGGCATCATCCACCTCTCTGTCCTTTGCTGCTAACTTCCTTCTTAATTCCAGGTTCTCTTTCTCTATCTCGCTCACATCGACCTTACTCATTCGATGTGTCTCCTCTATCTCTTTACGGAGCGTCCGAACGACCTCCTCTGTGCCTCGCAATTGTGCCAAACAGGAGACGATTGCCATAGGCTTGCGAGCTTTTCCCAAGCTTTTCTTATGGATTTTGCTCAGGTTCTCCCACCAAGTATGTCCTGTACTCCCGGGACCCGTTTCCTCATTTCCACAGAATTCGCTCCAAAGGGGCCATCATTTCCCTTTGAGGTACTTTCTGATTTCCTCTTCCCAAACGGGACACTGTCCTACTCTACTGCTGGTCGCTGCGACCACAAATTCTTCGGGGTTCATGAGGCGTTGCATTGCCATCTTTCCTCTTTAAATACTTCTCTTAAAATTTGGAACAAGGGGTATTAAGGCGGTGCTGTAATTATGGGTACGGCTTTCGCAATTTTCTGGAATACAAACTCCCGACAGTTTTGTCGCAACAAAAATCTATCAGTTTACCTTATCACCCTGTTAGTTACGCATGCATTAACATACTTCCGAATTATGATGATTGATCAGAACTGCTTGAACACTTGTGGTTTTTCTGTTCCCAATTGGATTTCTAATTCAGATTTTGGGTTCTCCCGGAGTGGTTAAGCCACTTCTAAGTCGGCTCCCGGCAGGATGTCGCCAGCAATATGTTGCTAACTTTTGGTTGGCTCTTAAATCGTAATTTGCTCTGTTTGTTTAACCTTTGCTCTAGAGTCGTCAGGTATCTTTATGATACCGCCACGAGGTTCAAGTTCAAGGACTGATCAATAACTCAACACACCAATTAGTAAGATTCAAATCAAAACACATTTATTATACACAGTAAATCACTACTCATGCATAAACTCTACGTTCTAGGCTATTCCTATCATTAAAAGGCCAATACTTAGCTTCAGACTGGCCCACCAGGTCAGGGGAACAAATGGCCTTTTGTTCAGGTCCTGAGTCTGCAGGATTCAAAAGCTGATATGGACTGGTAGCTAGGAGCGCCTATCTCGTAGCGAGCGTTGACTTGAGACTTGGGTACTCTAAAATTATTTTTTAAAAGGTTGGTGTTTATATTCTCTCGTCCTGATACTATTGCAGTAACAGTGACCCATTTTCCCACCCTGCTCTCATATTGCTTTATTCCCTTTCCCTTCATCGGATTTTCTAACTTAATCTTAAAAGTGTTCTCCTTCAATCATCAATCCACAAATGTATCCCACTGTCTACTACCCTATGAAATAAATGCTGTTCTGTCCTTTGTCTCAAATCTCTTGGGCAGGATTCTCCGTTTTAAGGACTAAGTGTCGATGCCGGGACAGAATTGCTGGACGACTTCAACTGCAATATTGGTGTCGGTCCCGAAGCAATTCCAGAACCGTCAATGGGCTAGTACCAGTGCCACACATACCACGAGCGATTCCAATGAAAAATGGTGTCAGATTCGCCATGGTTGGTATTGACACTCGAGAGGCTGACCAGCTGCAGCCACATATTAGCACTCCGCTCCCCACACACACCATCCCAGCCAACAAAATGGTAGCACGGAGAGCGCACCCCAATTTAGGGATGCAGAGCTGGAAACCTTCTTGGATACCATGGAGGAGATGCGGATACCCTGTACCCTAGGGTGGGAAGGAGGCTGCCACCTGCCACTGTACACCAGGTCAGGGCGCAGGTGGCAGAGGTGGCGAGCGCTGGGGGCCCCACCACCAGGACTTGCCAGCGGTGCTCGAAAAATCTGCACAACCTCCTCAGGGCGGCCAGTGTGAGTAGGCAGCACTGTGCCCCTGGCACTAACCCCTATCCGACACACCCGTAACCCCCCCTCCCCACAACCTGGAGGGCGACCGGACCCCATCCGATGGCAGTGTGCATGCACCCCACTCTGCATCACATGCCAGCACCCATAGCGGCCACCATGGCCAGGTGTCCTGGCTACCCACCCCTATGCTGCATGCGCCTGACTGCCTAACACTGTGCGTTTTCTGTTACCCACCCCCTACGAGGAGAAGGCGGTGCACAACCACAGGGAGAGAGAAAAGACCAGAAGGGGTCCGACAGATTTCCGCGGTGCAGCGGGCACTGGACCTCACTGCAGTGGACAAAGGTGGAGGTTGGCATCGGGTGAGCCAGTGAGACCCCAATAGGTTGCGGTTTTCCATGGCACATGTGGCACGACCCCCCCACATCACCCACCAACCCCCAATACCCATTACCCCCACACTGCCCCCATCAGCACCCCACACCGTCCCGCACCACCCCCCCCCCCCACACCATCACCCTCCATCCCCACAGCACCATCAACCCCCCCCCCCACATATACACTATCACCCACCATCCCAACCTACGATCCAATCATGCGTCGTGTCTTGCAGGATCACCTGGAAATAAGGTGGGACCTTCCGGGGTCCCCAGCACCAAGCGGATAGCAGTGGGGAAGTGGCTACGGACAGTGACGAGAGCCCTCGTATCGCAGCCCGTGATACCCTGGAGCACCAGTCCAGGGACGGCACTGACTTCCCATCACATCTGTCTTCAACACCCTCCACCATCCCAGAGACACTCACCTCGGTTGGGCACTTCAGTGAAGAGTCTCCTGGAGCGCTACTTGGTGCGCACCACACACGTGCAGTGGTACAACAGGTGGAGGTAGAAACTCTCAAAGGGGTGGACGGTCAGAGGGCGGCTTGACCCCAGGGACTAGCTGCCATCCGAATGGGTTTTGGGCTTCTGGAACGGACAGTCCCATCGATTTTGGAGATGCAGACACAGAGCCGGGGACTACATGGCGGGTTGTCAGCAACTCTCCAACGCCTGCAGGTGCAGTTAGAGGAGTCCAACTGCCTGCAGGGGCAGGAGGCAGTGCCGACCATGCATGCCACCCAGGCCAACACCACAGGGTGGAGGCCTTGGGGGCAAAGGTATTGGCCATGGGTCAGGATATCCAAGGCCTAGGCAATCTGTGATGTGGAGATGCAAGCGTTGGACTGGGGTGAGCACAGTAAGAAGTCTTACAACACCAGGTTAAAGTTCAACAGGTTTGTTTTGAATCACTAGCTTTCGGAGCGCAGCTCCTTTCTCAGGTGAATGAAGAGGTGGGTTCCAGAAACACATATATAGACAAAATCAATGATGCAATACGATACTTTGAATGCAAGTCTTTGCAGGTAATTAAGTCTTTACAGGTCCAGATGGAGCGAATGGAGAGAGGGATAATCACAGGTTAAAGAGGTGTGAATTGTTTCAAGCCAGGACAGTTGGTAGGATTTTGCAAGCCCAGGCCATATGGTGGGGAGGGAATGTAATGCGACATGAATCGAAAATCCCGGTTGAGGCCGTACTCATGTGTGCGGAACGCGGCTATCAGTTTCTGCTCAGCGATTCAGCGCTGTTGCGCATCCTGAAGACTGCCTTGGAGAACATTTACCCGAAGATCAGAGGCTGAATGCCCTTGACGCTGAAGTGTTCCCCGACTGGAAGGGAACATTCCTGCCTGGCGATTGTCGCGCGATGTCTGTTCATCCATTGGCGCAGCGTCTGCATGGTCTCGCCAATGTACCACGCTTCGGGACATCTTTTCCTGCAGCGTATGAGGTAGACAACATTGACCGAGTCACACGAGTATGTACCGCGTACCTGCTGGATGGTGTTCTCACGTGTAATGGTGGTACCCATGTCGATGATCTGGCACGTCTTGCAGAGATTGCTATGGCAGGGTTGTATGATTCCGTGGTCGCTGTTCTCCTGAAAGTTGGGTAGTTTGCTGCAAACAATGGTCTGTTTGAGGTTGCGTGGTTGTTTGAAGGCAAGCAGTGGGGGTGTGGGGATGGCCTTGGCAAGATGTTCATCTTCATCGATGACGTGTTGAAGGCTGCGAAGACGATGTCCTAGTTTCTCTGCTCCGGAGAAGTACTGGACGACGAAGGGTATTCTGTTGGCTTGTCCCGTGTTTGTCTTCTGAGGAGGTCAGTGCATTTTTTTGCTGTGGTGCGTTGGAACTGTCGATCAATGAGTCGAGTGCCATATCCCATTCGGACGAGGGCATCTTTCAGCGTCTGTAGATGTCTGTTACGCTCTTCCTCATATGAGCAGATCCTGTGTATATGGAGGGCTTGTCCACAGGGATGGCTCCTTTAATGTGTTTAGGGTGGAAGTTGGAGAAGTGGAGCATCGTGAGGTTATCCGTGGGCTTGTGGTAAAGCGAAGTGCTGAGGTGACCATCCTTGATGGAGATGAGTGTATCCAAGAATGCAACCGATTCTGGAGAGTAGTCCATGGTGAGTCTGATGGTGGGATGGAACTTATTGATGTCATCATGGAGTCTTTTCAGTGATTCTTCAGTGGGTCCAAAGGAAAAAAATGTCATCGATGTGCGGTGAAGCGGTCTTGTTCAAACTTGTGCATGAAGATGTTGGCATCTTGAGGTGCGAATCTGATCCCCATGGCTGGTCCATGTGTCTGGATGAAGAACTTGTCGAAGGTGAAGACGTTGTGATCGAGAATGAAGCGGATGAGTAGTCGAATTGCGTCTGGAGATTGGCAGTTGTCGGTGTTGAGTACTGAGGCTGTTGCAGCAATGCCGTCGTCATGGGGATGCTGGTATAGAATGCTGAGATGTCCATTGTGATGAGGAATGTTCCTGTTTCAACTGGTCCATGGGTGTTGAGTTTCTGTAAGAAGTCCATCGTATCACGACAGAAGCTGGGCGTTCCTTGTACAATGGGTTTCAAGATGGTGCAATTTGTGCAGCCAGTGATCGAGGCACAAGACAGGGCTGCCCTCTCACAGGCAGCAATGTACCAGAGCCACCTGGTCATTGCAGCGGCGCTCCAGAGCTTGGCCCAGTCATAGTGGGTCGTGGCTGAGGGCGTCGGTGGCATTGCCCTGACACTGGATGACCTGAACCAGTCACAGAGGGAGGTGGCACAGTCACTGGCTTATGTAGCACAGTCCCAGAGGGTGGTGAACCACTCCCTGTGCTCCATGGCTGCCAGCATTGAAACCCTTGTCGAGATGGGAGCGGGCCTCCAGGGCTGGCAGCGGCAGGTGACGGGGGAGTCCCAGGGGTTTGCCCCGCTCGCACCATCATCCCAAGGTGTGGTCCAGGGGCCATCGAGCCTTTAGGGGCTAGGGTACAAACCTGTCCAAAAATGTTCACCGTTTCACAAGAAACACCTGTTCACAAAGTTCCAACCTGCCTCGATGCTCTGTCAGAAGGATGTGAGGGAGAGGAACATAGGAATTAGGAGCAGAAGTAGGCAATTCAGCCCTGCCATTCAATCAGATCATAGTTGATCTCTTCCTGGTCTCGAAACCACCTCCCTACCTGTTCCCCATATCTCTTTAACCCATTTTATTTATCAGAATTTTATCTATGTCCCTCTTCAAACCATTTAATGAATCGGACTCTACCGCACTATGGGGCAGCGAGTTCCGCAAATTCACCATCCTCTGCAAGAAATAGTTCCACTTCATCTCAGTTTTAAATCTACCGCCTCTCAACCTATATCTATAACCTCTCGTTCTGGATTGTCTCATAAGGGGGAAACATTTGGTCTACATCTACTTTATCAATCCCTTTTAGTATTGTATATACCTCAATCAGACCCCTTCTCATATTTCTAAACTCCTGGGGCAGCACGGTGGTGCAGTGGTTAGTACTGTTGCCTCATGGCACCAAGGACCCAGGTTTGATCCTGGTCTGGATCACTGCCTGCGTGGAGTTTGCATATTCTCCCCGCGTGCAGGGTAGGCTAAATTGCCTCTTAATTGGAAAAAAAAATTGAGCACTCTAAATTTTAAAAAACTCCTTCTAAACTCCAGCGAGGAGTATAAGCCCAAACTGTTTGATCTCTCCTCATATGTCAAGCCCTTCATCCCCGCAATCAAACAGGTGAACCTCCTCTGAACTGCCTCCAATGCCACCTCATCTTTCCTCAAATAAGGAGACCCAAACTGGACACAATTACTCCAGATGTGCTCTCACCAACACCCTATACAACTGCAACAATATTTCTCTACTTTCACACTCGTCTTTTTGAAATAAACGCTAACATTCCATTTGCCTTTTTAATTACACGCTGTACCTGCATACAGACTTTCTGTGATTCATAAACAAAGACACCCAGATCCTTCTGCCTGTCCCATTTTGAATCTGCTTTCCATTTAGATAATAATTTGCCTGACTATTTTTTCGACCAAAATCGATAACCTCACACTTATCCACATTAAACTCCATCTGCCAAGTTTTGGTCCAATCTCCTAGCCTATCTATAACTGTTTGTAAAATCTGTATCTACTCTTCACAACCTGCTTTCCCACCTACTTTAGTATTGATTTCAAATTTTGCTATGTTACACTCTGTTCCTGCTTGCAGATCATTTATATAGATTGGAAACAGTTGAGTTACGAGGACTGAACCTTACGGCACCCCGCTAGTTACAGTTCGCCAACCAGAGAATGACTCATTTAACCCGACCCTCTGCTTTCTGTCAGTCAGCCAACCCTCAATCCAATCCAGTATTCTACCCCAACCCCCTGCGATCTCACCTTCTGGATCAATCTTTTATGCAGGGTTTATACTACTAGTTGTATTATGCATAGGATAATAATGAATTCCATGGGTTAGTTCTGCACAAAAAAGTGAAATAGGCATTTTATTTCCCCACAGGTCAGGGTCAATTCGCACTGAATTGAATTTGGTTTCCATCAAATAAACTTCTACCCACCTCTTTTTTGCTTTGGGAATTGTGGAGCCTTCAAACGTTTTGGGGGTGTTAAATGCAAGTTGTATTTGCTGTCCCGACTGCCGTTATTTTCCCGGTATTTAATGGTTTGATGGTTCTTTGTCTCTGAACAATTGGCCCAATATTGAGAGTGACATCAGCAGCGTCTGATTCAGGATTGCAGGCTGTCATCCAGGAGTCTGCAAAGTGTGTGTGCCATTTGATAAGCTATTCACTTGTGTTGTTGGTTTAGCTGCCAACTCCACTTTGGCTTCAGTACAGTGTTTCCTTCTGCTGAGAGTATTCACTATTTCTGAGATCCTCTTAATTAACTTTTTGTCTGTTGCTATTTACAGCTCAGCCAGTTGATTTTCCAGGTGCTCCTTTGCCTGGTGCCGATCTAACGTCTTTTGGGTTCGGCAGATTAGTGATTTCTTGGACTGTGGTCGCGTTCCACTGGTAAAGGACTTTTGTTTTCTCTTGTGCATTATTAGGGACCTAAGGGGGGTGGGGTGGGGAGAGCGTGTGGGGGGGGGGGGGGGGGGGGGGCGGTTGTCTCCTTTTTTCCTCCAATCCAGCTGTAAGCTTCAAGCCTTGTTTGCTGACTGCAACCATCCAGAAAAGTCAGATGTTTCTGTAATGAATCCAAACCAACACTACCATTGTCTGAAGACAACCAACTCAGTCATCTACATCTTTAAATCAGTAGGATCAAGGCCATCAAATTCAAGGTAAGGTCAGGTGAGTCACCAAACTATATATAGATGGTAGACTCTTATTTATTAATGGGCTCTAATTTAGCTAGCTTTCCCATTCTGTCATCTTTATTTGCTTGAGTATGCACTTCAAATGTATGTATTTGCAAAATTTAATGCACACTTTATTATTTTACCTGGATGGGGTTTAAATATGCTCAACCTAACATCTTTCTTTGTTAAACTCAAGAAAGCCTGTCCCGTAAATTGTTAAATACTGACTGAATTTGCAAATATAGCCTTTTCAAAAAGAAATCCTGTGCTGCATTCTCTGTTTCGCAACACCTGAAGGGTGTTTCGCAATCGGGCGGAGAATCCAGTGTCCGGCAAAAATCAGGATCAACACCCAATGCTCCGGTCCCCTGTTGGTGGCGGGGTCGAGATTCGTACCCCCTGCCAGTGGGAGGATGGGTCATTAAGACCCGTTCGCATCCTATTAATGGGCGAGGCACGTATTCTCCAAGCCCGTGTGAATTTCCGGGCCTCTGGACCAGGGATCAAGTGGATGAGAATTGGTGCAGATCTTTACAAATGTAGCCTTGACGCGGTGGACTGCGCCGGGGGCCAAGGCAATCACTTTTTAAGAGAGTTGCCCTTAAAGTCCGTCAGAGGGCCACTCTTCCCCCCCCCCCCCCCAACAGTGCAAATCCTACTCGCCCCATCCCCATCACCCACCAGGGATTCCCATAAGAGAGACTCCTGCCTGGAAGCCCCCCATAAGAGCGACCTCTCAGGTGAGCTTTAAAACAGTGATAAGGGGAGTCAGTCAAGCCCCTCCCACATTGTCACAACAGGACATTTCAAGCATTTGCCCATAAACCCTTTTACCAACTCTAGTGTGTTATTTTCTGTTTTCAGGTGGCATCTCTGCAAGTAGGGTTTGAAGACAACCAGCGTCTCTCTGGATAGTTACCTCTTCTCAGAGCCTGGCATATAAAAGGAATCATTTCCCTCAGTATAAAAAACTCGAGTCAGTATTCCTATCCTCCTCGGTTACAGATGAGTTCAGGTTCACAACCCTCATGGTGACAGATGCTGTCCTGACTGGCAACTATTTTTACTAATCTGCCCCGATTTCCCAAACTGGAAACACAGTGTGGGCTCCTGTTGGTTTACCATGCAGGTTCTTTCAGGGAGCTGATCTTCTTTCCCTGCCATGCTTTAATTTTTCCTGCAGCTCGATTCCGATTCATCCCCCTCCACACTATCTTGCTCAGCTTGTCAAGGTTGCTAAATGCAGGTTAATTTTGAGTTCGAGGTTTGGGGGTCAATGCATAGTTATCTGCTACGATAGTTGAGTCTCTGGCTTTGGGAATACCTTTTTTCCTCCGCATGGGTTTTAAGGTTGCACAAAAGACAGTTATTGAACTCCTAAAACAGAATTATTTCCCACTAATCCCCTGTATATATGGCCAATTTTGAGCACTCACACCCACCAATCAAATGTAAGCTGTTTAATTCTTTCACATTCAAGAAAAGGTTTGAGTGGGATTTTTACAAGAGTTCCAGAATTGTTGGCGTTAAACTTCTGGTACGAGTTCATAGCAGCAGCCTTTATCTGTTTAGAATTTGCAGAGCTGTCTGCAGTCAGCACAGAATAGAACTTGTGAGCTTTTCCTACTAGCTGACACTATATTAGGAGAGTCCAAGTCTCTGCCAGCCACGCTAACTGATCTACCAGCTTCTCAAAGGATGGTTTCTACATCATCTTCTTCAAACTTGGGAATATCGAATTACTTGCGGAGTCCTCAATAAGTAAAGACAGATTTTCCCTGGCTGCTTCAATCTGTCTGAGTTTTGTGCTTATAATTGTTTCTTAAGCTGCTCCAGTTGAAATTCTCTCTCCCTCTCTTTCTCCCTTGCCTGCAACTCAAACACTAGGCCCCGCTTCTCCAGGCGAGTTTTGGCTAATGGTAGCCTGGTCTGCTTCAGGTTCTATATCTTCTCTGTGTTAGAAATCTGGGGAGAGGCCAAAATGCTCAGCCAGCATATTTAATACCTTGGAATCTGTGTTTTGTGACATATATTAAGTTCTATCTGATTAGATATGGCTTTTAGCTGTTATATGTTTCGGGGCATTCATTTCACCCAAATTGTGACCTTCTGTTGCATTAGTGCTTTTATGTCAAGTAAGACATCCTACTTTCTAGAATTAGTATTCATAAAGCTCACTGCTGCAATCCAGTTTGTTTTGTTTCAAGAATTTTGGCTATATCACTTTTCCCTCCTACTTTAATGTTAGTTTTGTACTGAAAGAGGTATGTCTTTTCTTATCCTGAGAGTCTGAATTCCACTTAAGTAATTCAGCAGCAAGCTTGTATGAAGTTAAAATGAAGAAGGTTATTCATTCTCACACGTTTACACTGAATCAATTCAACACCACCAAATTGGTCTTACAGGCGCACAAATGCACGCAAACATGCACGCACATGCACACATACACACTCAAACATACACATGTGAACATGCACACATACATGCGCACACACATATGCACACACAACATTGGATATAGATAAAGATTGTGCACTTTTCTAGTTACGTTATTCTTTGATTTAGGATTTCCGTTTTCCATGTGGCAAGCTAATGATTCAATGACTTAAAGTTGAAGTGAGTGTTTTGTAAAATGCAGTTTGTGAGGTTTCTTGTAGTCAAATATTTAGGATGTTGGTTCTTACGTGAACTTTGAAGGTGGATAGTTTAAGTGCTTTGACTGCTTGGTGACTTGCAAGTAGTTTCAGAGTCTGGGGCGGGATTCTCTCAGCCTGGGGCCGGGCCGTAGAATTCCCACGACCGGCGCGAATCGCGCCACGCCGCCCCGACGCGCGATTCTCCACAGAATGGAAAATCTCAGCCATTGGTGCCGGTGTGGTTTGCGCGGCGCCGGTTGGGGGCTGCTCTACGCAGCTGGCCCGCCAATTCTCGGCCCAGGGTGGGGCGAGCGGCCGTCGTAAAAAAGCCGAGTCCCACTTGCGCCGTCCACACCTGCTCTCAGCCGGCGGGAACTCGGCATGGAAGGGTCGGGGGCGGCCTGTGGGAGGGGAGAGGTTTCCGACCCCGGGGGGGGCGGCCTCTGATGTGGTCTGGCCCACGATCGGGGACCACCACTCGGCGGGCCGGCCTCTCTGGCTGGCGGCCTCCTTCCGCGCTGGCCCCTGTAGTCCTGCGCCATGTTGTGTCGGGGCCGGCGTGTTGAAGGAAGCCAGTGTGGAGGTCGAAGCATCGTTTTCGGGTCAATCCCGATGTGCAGGTTATGTGGGTTGGCCATGCTAAATTGTCGAAGCATTGTTTTCGGGTCAAGCCCAATTTTCCCCCGACCCCCTATTCTCCGTCCCATCGGGGAATGCATTCCGGGCATCCCTGGGACAGAGAATCCCATCCCCTATCTTTGTAACATCCTTCAGCCACACAACCTACCAAATGTCTGCCTTCTTTTCTTTTTAGTCTAATGAAAGCCCCACTTTAATTGCTCCATCATTGGTGGTTGTGTTTTCAACTGCCTGGGCACCAATCTCTAGAATTCCTTCCTTAAAGCTGTTTGCCTCTCTACATATTTATCTTGTTTTTCTTATATAATACGCTCCTTAAAATCTACCTCTTTGATCATGATTTTGGTCGATAGCCCTGACATCTCCTGGTCAGTGACTTATTAAATACTGACCCTGTGAAGTGCCTTGGGATGTTTTATTACACTTAAGGTGCTATATAAATATAAATTGATGTTTTTGTGTTACAGGTCTACCCTGTAGTCTGATTATACCTGATCAAAGTACCATTAATTCAATTGATTCACTTTATGTCACAGCAAGAGCAATCTTCTTGATTTGATTACCATGATTACTTCTCGTGAAACATTCATACTTGACAAGCTTTGCAATCAAAATATTTGCATGTTAAGATGCTTTAACCTTTGCATCTCTCTAGACAATGTTAGCTTTTAATTGAATATAAAACTTCCATTTTGGATATGAATTTATAATGAATTCAAACCATGATATAAGGAAACATTATGAATCATTGACAAAATAATTATTTTCTCACATACAAATTGATATTTTCTTGAGTGCTACCAATCAATCAATTTTTTTCCAGCTCTTCATTTTCTTAAAATTGATCCTAAAGTTATCTACCTAATTTAGACGGCTTGTGGCATCATTTTATCGAAGGTCATGTCAGATACTTGATCATGCGTGTCGTGATATGCATAAGCAATTGTACCTGTAAATATTTTTGACCTCTGACCACTAGGTGGCAGGCAAGTTATACCATGTGACACTGCAACCTAGGAGGAGTCTGTAGGAGGAGTCATCATGGTTAGTTGTGTTTGTGATTGTTCCAGTTGTTAGTATTAGTTTCCAACCCACGGTTTGTTATACAATAATAAATTTGACTCGTCTGGAACTAGATGTTCTTTGGTGCACTGACTCAATCATTGTCCATGCACTAGAACTAACATTGTGAAGTGTGAACTATCTCTGTGTTATCATTCCCAGTCTGCCATTTGGGCTACTTGCATTACCAGACTACAAAATTAATCCCTTCTAGAATATAATACACCAGGACAAAAAATAAACATTCATTGCATCTATTATCTCAAATTCCGTCCGTTTGGATATTTTACATTTATATCAAATTGATTATAACCCCCACAAGACGCCTAAAAAACACCTAACTTTGAGAAAGAGTCATTCAGACCCGAAACATACGGGCAACAAGGCCTGGCGCGGGTAAATGATGTGGCCCCGAACCTGGCCCATTGTCAGGGCCTGAATCGGTCGGGACCGGGGCCGTTCCGCGCCGTCGTTAACCTCAACGGCGTTCACGATGGCGCGGCCACTTCGGCGTGGGAGTGGAGAATCCCGCCCATGGAATTTTATTCAGGTGATGTGACTGAGCAGGTGCTTCATTTAGCAGTATGAGTTGATTTCCCATGATGCTGTTGGCAGGCCAAAAGCTTTCACTTTACTGTGGTACCACATTTTGTTGTAAAGTGCCTTTGACGGATATCAGCATGGTTGCATGAGAAGGGAAGTGTGTCATGTGATCCAACCTTGGCCTCTCTTTTGCTTTAAGCAGCAGAGCAGGCAACTGTTCCTAGGGCTCAAAGGTTTACAACAATGTAAGACTATTCTCATGATGATGGTGGCAGAGTGGGGATGTCACTAGACTAGTGATCCAGAGTCCCAGACTAGTGATCTGGGGATGTGGTTTCAAATCCTACCACGTTTAAATTCAGTTAATAAATCTGGAATCTAAAGCTAGTTTCAGTAACTATGACTTTGAGACTATCATCGGTTGCCATAAAAGCAAACGTTCTTCAGGGAAGGAAATCTGTTTTACCTAATCTGGCCTACATCTGGGCCGGGATTCTCCACTACTCGGCGGAGTTGGGGTTCCCAGCGGGGTGGAGTGGCGGGAACCATTCCGGCGTCGGGCCGCCCCAAAGGTGAGGATTTCTCCACACCTTCAGGGGCCAAGCCCTCACCTTGAGGGGCTAGGCCCGCGCCGGAGTGGTTTGTGCGCCACCGGCCGGCGGGAAAGGCCTTTGGCACCACGCCAGCCGGGGCCGAAGGGACTCCGCCGGTCGGCGGAGGTCCGCGCATGCGGGGGAGCGTCAGCGGCTGCTGACGTCATCCCCGCGCGGGGGAGTGTCACTTCCGCATCGGCCATCGCGGAGGCGGAAGGAAAAAAGTGTCCCCACGGCACAGGCCCGCCCGCGGATCGGTGGGCCCCGATCGCAGGCCAGGCCACCGTGGGGGCACCAGATCGCTCCGCGCCCCCACCAGGACCCCGGAGCCTGCCTGCACTGCCAGTCCCGCCGGTAAGGTAGCTGGTTTGACTCACACTGGCGGGACTGGCATGACAGCAGCGGGACTTCGGCCTATCGCGGGCTGGAGAATCGCCGGGGGGGGGGGGGGGGGGCGCCGACCGGCGCAGCACGATTCCCGTCCCCGCCGACTTTTAAGTGCCGCCGAATTCGGCGACTGGCGGTGGCGGGAATTCCGCCCCTGATTCGAGACCCACAGCAATACCCTCTGAAAAGGCCTAGCAGGCAGCTCAGTTCAAAGACAATTAGGAATGGGCAACAAATGCTGGTGAGATACCCAAATCCCACAAAGGAATAAAGACAAAAATGTGCCTAATCTTAATTGAAAAAAAAATAACATAACAAGATTAAGTATAGGTACGACATGGTGAACAACCTTATGTTGTTCCACACAACACAAAAAGAGACTTGGCAATTTGGTTAGGCTGTATGGAAGTTGCAGCATCAGACAGTGTTGAAATCATAGGATGTGAAGAAAAACCCTGGAGACACAGTGCCAAGCTAATGCTTAAATAAAGACAGCTCCCTCATGGTGAGATAGCAGCACACTGGCTGTCAGTTTCATAAAAGGAACAGCGCATTGAGAGAACAGCATCAGGTTAGTACAATCAAGAAAGGTGAGCAACCAGGGTTGGGTCGACGATCAACAGGGAGCAAGGGAGAGTCAAATAAACAAATAATTATAAAAATCCGACCAGAGAAGGTTGTGATTATTGAGGCTGACTTTGGAGTTTCTGGACAACCGACTGAAAAATAAGCAAAGAGCCCATGGCCCATTCCCAACACAACTTGTTTTTGTAGGCAGAGCATCAGACCAGCGTGTGAAAGTTGCTCCAGTGACGCTCATCCCAGGTACAATGGGAGAAGGAAGGTCAAAGGAATATTGTCAGAATGTTCACAAAATTTTCCAGTTTAAATTAGGATGCAATTGACCTCCTATCAATATTCAAAATGTTCAAACAGCACATGGTGCTATGGTTTCTTGATTCAGGTGTGTCTGAACAAGACTAGCCATTCCCCTGGCAATTGGGAACAAAGGTCTACACAAGCTGACACACATCAGGATTAGCAGCAGAAGAGCTAAAGGGTCCACAAAAGTTATGAACTACATTGGAAGACAGGTTCAGTATCAGGTTAAACTTCCGTGTTGATAATTAGAGTTCATGTTTTTTCGACAACAGCCTACAGAATCCATAGCCCACTTAGTCAGCAGATGCAGAGAAAAGGAACAGTACTGCGATTTTTCAGATGCAGAGCCAGCAGACGGAATTATTAAGTTGGTGATTACAGCCACTCCCATTGAAGATTTCCGGAAAGATCTGTTGCAGAAGCCCAAAGTGTGTAACATCAAAGAGCTACTCAAGGATGAAAGCAAATACAAAGTGATCATCGCAGGTCTGCAAAGCTTGCAGATCTTAAATATAGCCCCAGGTTGACACACTCGCTGGAACATCTAAAACTATCAGGAAATGTAGAAAGTGTGGCCTTCTGTCTGCACCAAGGAACTGTCCAGCTTTCCATCAATTCTGTAAAGCATGTGGCAGAAAGTGCCATTGGCAGTGCACTAGAGCAAAGACATGCAGCTACAAAGAACCACAAACTGACCAAACAGACCCTACACAATGTGTACCTTCACAAGGAAGGATCACTATCCAGTGTCAATTCTGATACATGTATATGAGACAAACCAAAACATGACCATAATATGCATAACAGGGCAAAGAGCAGTAAACACATGTTTAGTACTGTCAATCTTGTGAAAAATGTAGATGCTGTAAAATTGTTTGGAGTGTTTGCCAAGATTTAAGTTATCTGTCCTATGAAGGGTAGTAAATATTCATCATTCACCAAGATTGACATGGGACAAGTGTCAACACACTACCCCTATGAATTCTAAACAATATGTAGCCACAGACAACTACTTCCAGCATAAACCAGTTCACTGATTCCATGTAGGATCCATAGTCCTGGAGTGCAAGTCAACCAATCCTCCTGAGTGCCACAGATGTTCTATGTCTTGGAAACTAAGGGCCCAGTGATTTCAGATCTAATGACATGTTGTGACCTCATGTTTCTCACAAACCATAGAATCTGTCAGACATCACATGACAGATCAATCTCATAAACTACTATCACCTCAGCGTATGACCTAACATCAAAATATCCATGATGTTTGACAAAATTGGCAGGCAGGTCATCATACCAGACTTTTTGTAACCTGATATTCTTCAACAACTTTCATCACTCGCACAAGAGCATAAATTGGATGAAAAGACCCACAAGTGAGGTTGTCTATTGTCTAGGTATGAACATCATCAAGAGCACATTCCAAGTCAATACAAAGTACCATAAATTTTACATGAAGTTCCTACCCATCCTTGGTCCAAAGTTGTATCCAACTTTTTTCATGTTGTCACAGAATTATGCCCAAAATATTGAACTTTAAAATTTTTTTGAGTTTTATATTTTAAAATAGACAAAATCCCCAAAGGTGACTGCGAATCTACAGTCAGCCACTGACAAGAATCACCGCAGAGAGTTTCTCTAAGGGACAATGGAACCCCTCCCTATGGGTGAGATTCTCCGCAATTGGCACGATATCTGCCGACCGGCTCCAAAAACGGCGCGAATCAGTTCGGCATCGCGCCACCCCAAAGGTGCGGAGTTCTCTGCATCTTGAGGGGCCGAGCCCTCACCTTGAGGGGCTAGGCCCGCGCCGGAGTGATTACCGCCCCGCCGGCTGGCGTGAAAGGCCTTTGGTGCCCCGCCAGCTGGCACGGAAATGACTTTGCTGTGCGATGCATGCGCGGGAGAGTCAGCGGCCGCTCAGGGCATCCCCGCGCATGCGCAGTGGAGGGGGTCTCTTCCGCCTCCGCCATAGTGAAGACCATGGCGAAGGCGGAAGGAAAAGAGTGCCCCCATGGCATAGGCCCGCCCGTGGATCGGTGGGCCCCGATTGCGGGCCAGGCCACCGTGGGGGCACCTCCCGGGGCCAGATCACCCCGCGCGCCCACCCCCCAAGATCCCGGAGCCCGCCCGCGCCGCCTTGTCCCGCCGTTCGAAACGTGGTTCAATCCGCGCCGGCTGGCGTGGGTTGACAGCGGTGGGACTTCGGCCCATCACGGACTGGAGAATCGCCGGGGGTGGGCCGCCGACCGGTGCGATTTCTGCCGACCGGCGCGGCGCGATTCCCGCCCCCGCCGAATCTCTGGTGGCGGAGAATTCGGGACACGGCGGGGGCGGGATTCATGCCAGCCCCCGGTGATTCTCTGACCCTGTGGGGGGTCGGAGAATCGCGCCCCTGGTACTTTTAAATACTCCCAGAGGCTGATTACGATCTCCGGTAAAGACGGAGGGATATATTGGCCTTCTCATCGCAAAAGATCTGTGTGCAATGTTTAGATGGCTTAGTGGATTCCATTTTTTGCTTGGAGTATACAAAGAAGGGGATTAAAAGCTGGGAGCTACCCCTGTGTCTCTCTGTGTGTGCTCTAAAAGGATAAGAAGCTGCACGTCTTGTATCTCTCTGACTGAGGAAGTCAGCTCAGCCAGCAAAAGGATTGCAGCTGGATAGAGAACTGAAATTGCTCGACCAAACCATACAATACTGGAATCAAAGAACCAACTTTTCACCTGCAGAAGTCAAATCTACTTGAACCAAATTGCAATGGCCGCACACTTCATCATCAACTCCTTGTAAGTCAAGGACTGTTCTGTATATCCAATTTTTATTTACTTACTATTGGGCTCAGTTCTCACTTCTAATCAGTATGAATGAATGCATGTGTTTTGCCACTTTAATTTTTAAAAATTATTTAATAAACTTACTCTATCTTGAACTCAAGAAAGTCTGGTTAAATTGGCTCCTTTTCAAAAATAACTGTTTGTTCTGGGAAAGGTACCCACGGGAAATGTAAACTTTTAAGATTAAATCTTATTGCTACCAGCAGAGGGGGTTGACTAAAGATGGGGTCAGTCCATCTTCTCTCACCTCGATTTGTAACAATTTGGGGGTATCCCAGAGGGACGGTCACAAATCGAGGGGTTTCACCCAGATCAACAAAATTGAGGAGTCTCACCAGGGGGCGGTCATATTAATATCCATGGCACTGACTTCATCATTGAATATTTTACCAAGTACACCATTGCTCGACAACTGCACAATATGTCAAGAACAACACATATACTCGAAATATTATTTTCAGTTTAATTGTTGTGCCTACAGAGATCATTATAGATAATGTTTCATTCATGATTTCTGTCCTTGTTTCCTTTTCAGGATATGCGCAAGAAGTGGAGTAGTTTTTCTTCTCATCACCCTAAATCCAACAGCCTAGGTGAATGAATGGCTGCACAGTGAAAGCCCTAATTACCTAACGGGGACAGACCAAGCAAGTTCTACTGTTGACAAGTGCAAACACTTACCTCGGAGGTTTGAAACTCCAGTTTCCATTGGCCAAAGTCTTTCTGCACATGCACCAGCTGGGAAATGGCCACACCTGCGCAATTGGTGTTTTTTCCATCCTTCAGGCTGAGAACCGGCCCTG